>NC_042999.1:135594749-135934749 GCF_006345805.1 Octopus sinensis | reverse complement strand
TCTGAGCTGAATGTGGCCAGATTAAATGCCAATGGTTAAGTCCTATTTCTTGCAGGTGCAGCAACTATATAAACACTCTCTGTCGTTGATTCAGTTGGTAGTTTGCAGCATTAGTTGATGTGTTACACTATTCAGTGCTCCTTTATAGTATGACTTGATACTTTGTGGTACTAGTTGGTGCACTGTATTGGTGTATTGTAATATTAATTAATATACTGTAGAATTGGTTGGTATATTATAGAATTGCTTGGTACGTTGTACTATTGGCTGCTGCATTGTATTATTGGTTAAGGTTTTGTATTGCTTGGTGTATTGTGGAATTGGTTTGTGCAGTGCAGTATTGATTGCAACTTTGCACAAACTGGTACAGTGTAGTAGAGTCAGTGCAATGTTGGTTGGTTGGTTGGTTGGTTGGTGCAATGTATTATAGGTTGATGTGGTTGTAGTATCATTTGGTGCATTCCAGTATTGGATGGTGCATTCCAATACTGATTGCTACTTAGTAGTATTAGTTGACATATAGAATTGTTATTGGCTAGTGTATTGTAGAATTGGATAGTGTATTGTAGTATTGTTTGGTTGGTTAGTTGGTTGTTTTGTTGGTTGGTACAATATAGTATCTGTTGGAACATTATCATATTGGTTGGTACAATGTAGCATTTGTTAGTGCATTGTTGCATTGATTGATGCATATTTTAGTATTGTTTGATTAGGTAGTTGGTAGGTGCAGTGTACTATTGGTTGGTGGATTGCTATATTGGTTGGTTGGTGCAATGTAATATTGGTCAGTACAGTCTACAAACTGGTATGTGCATTGCTCATATTCTTCAGTTAGAGTATTCAGCTCATGATCATATGGTCACGAGTTCAATTCCCAGTGACACATTGTGTCCTTGAGCAATACTCTTTATTTCATGTTGCTCCTGTGCACTCACTTGTCAAAAATGAATAATACCTGTATTTCAAAGGGTCAACCTTATCACATTGTGTCATGCTGACTCTCCCTGAGAACTACATTAAGGGTACACATGTCCATGGAGTGCTCATCCACATGCTAATTTCACAAACAGGCTGTTCCATTGATCGGATCAACTGGAACCATCATCGTCATAACCAACAGAGTACCAGTGCTAGTCAGCTGCTTATACACATTGGTTGCTATCAGCAAAGGAGATAGTGATGGATGTCATAACCTAGTAGTTGTTGGTTATTCTGACAATCAGATTAAGGGAAAATGTACTTTATATCCTTAGAGTTCTGACACATAGCAGATTTTTTCCATCATTCCAATTTATAAACAGAGTGAGACTCTCAGATGTGCTCATCTTCTCTGTAAATTACAATTCCACAGTTTGTCTTTCTTTAATTCCACCCAAAAGATACATGGTTGAAGCATTCCCAAACATGACATCAGTTTTGTCAAATGTAAAAAGAAGCTAAATGTTGAATCTTGACAGAAAACAAGTTTCATATGTTTTGATTTCATATATATAATATATCAAAGTGCCTGATGTTTGTCAAGTCAGACAATCAGATCACAATCATTCAAATTTCTTTGAATGATAAACTGAAAAAAGAGAAACAGAAAAACAATATTTGTAATCCTCCTTTTTCAATCCTTAATTCCCATTTTACCATGTTGCAGTAAATGAGTTGCATTCAAATATGATTTATAACCACACTTTAGATGTATACACACACACACACACACACACATACATGTATGTATGCAATAATCCCTCAACTGTCATGGGTGTTATATTCCAAAACCCCCTGCAATTGGTGAAAATCCACGAAGTAGAAACAGTACTGTACAGTATATTTTTTAAAAATTATTTTTTGTAATTTGTACATATCTATTTTATTATAAATGCAAAACAACAGCTCAGAGGAATCGACATAAGCTTAAATAATAAACCAAGATAGGTGAACTGCAATATGATGAGGAATTCATATATATATATGATGAGGGATTCATATATATATATATATATATATATATATATATATATATCAGCAAAAGAGACTGATAGAATAAGCACTAGGCTTACAAAGAATAAGTCCTGGGGTTGATTTGCTCGACTAAAGATGGTGCACCAGCATGGCCACTGTCAAATGACTGAAACAAGTAAAAGAATAAAAGAATATGTATACAATGGGCATCTTTCAGTTTCCATCTACCAAATCCCCTCATAAAGCTTTGGTCAGCCCAAAGCTATAGTAGAAAACATCTGCACAAGGTACCAAGAACCATATGGTTAGGAAGCAAGCTTCTTACCACACAATGTATACATGTCTGTGTGTGTGGAGAGAGAGAGAGAGAGAGAGAGAGAGAGAGAGAGAATTATAAACAGAGAAAGGACAAGTTTCACATATACCTCATGGTTTAATTATGTTCAACAGCTGTTTCATTAACATTAACATCATTAATTCCATAATTATATAATTATGATGCATAATTAATCAAGTTAAATTCAATTAAATTAATTTAAAAGCGATGTTTATCTGAATCATTGGAAATATTATGTGTTCTGGTAGTCAAAAACTATTATTGGTTCAAATACAAGATGGAGAAAAAAATGGAGGTGGTAAGAATAAAAAGAAAACATGTGTTGGAGTTTTACAAAGTGTTATTAATTGAGCTCTTAATTTAATATAAATGTTTTTGATGTTTATACATCAATTCTCTCTATATTAATTGATATATATATATTGTCAGTAAATCATAAATCCGAAAAGCAAGGACACTTTAAGTAATAGAGTAGTAGAGTAATTAGATAAAGATAGTTATGGCTAGCCTATGGGGTTACCTTGGGTTTCAGGTCCATAAAGTGCTTAGCTTTATGGCATTTCTTCAGACCCTAATGGCTGGTGGTTGATAACCTCTCTTCAAAGTATATATAAGCACCATCCAATCATGGCCGGTGCCAGCCTCTTCTGGCCTCTGTGCCGGTGGCACGTAAAAAGCACCATCCAATCTTGGCTGTTTGCCAGCCTCGTCTGGCACGTAAAAAGCACCCACTACACTCATGGAGTGGTTGATGTTAGGAAGGGCATCCAGCTGTAGAAACATTGCCAGATCAGACTGGGCCTGGTGCAGCCTTCTGGCTTCCCAGACCCCAGTTGAACCGTTCAACCCATGCCAGCATGGAAAGCAGACGCTAAACGATGATGATGATGTACTGACAAGCAAACACACAGACATACATATATACATATACATGTGTGTGTGTGTACAATCATCACTAAAAGTGACTAGGGATAGAAATCAGCACTAGCATTGCTAGAAATAAGAGTCAAAACAACTCTTAACCATAAACAGAGAATTTTATGTTCAACAGAGCATATTCTATTGACTGACAAGGGAGACAACTTCCCCACAGCAAGCGAGGGTGCCAGATTGGCCAGCCAATTTCAGATAGAATTAATCCTCATCTGTGATGCTACTCTATTGCCTAGGATTAAGCTAACTTGACTTGTCAGTTTATAGAATATACCATAAGAATTAGTGGCTAATTCAGTAATATGATAAAGTGAAAATTGTAAATTATCAAAGTGGCTAAATGCAATTTAAACCCAAAAGGCACAAATACAATTAGCACTTACAATAACTAAAGATGAAAGTCAGCACCAGCATTGCTAGAAATAAGAGGCAAAACAACTCTTAGCCATGAACAGAGCATTTTCTGTTCAGCAGAGCATGTTCTTTTGACTGACAAGGTGACTAAGATACACACACACGCACACACACACTCACACACCAAGCACACACACACACATATAGCATGATTTGGACTGGATTTGATTTTGAGACAGGATTTTATGACTGGACATGCTTTCTGTTACAAACCTTTAATTCTTTTTCAAAAGCATTCATAATGTCAACAAAGAATTTCAACATCAGAACTGCTTTACTCAAATGACAAGCAAAATATTAATGTTCATGCACATTCACACACCACACATTCACATCCTGCACAATCCCACATATACATATACATGCAAGCACACTCACATATACTATCACCACATGTGTAGCTGTGTGGTTTAGACGTTTACTTCCTCACTATGTGGTTCTGGGTTCAGTGTGGCACCTTCGGCAAATGCTTTCTATTATAACCTAATACATTTCAATGCTTCAAAAACTTATGTTTGATTACATACGACATAATATAAATGTGTGTGTGTGTGTATGTGTGTGTGTGTGTGTGTGTACAACTGGTTATTCTTTTACTTGTTTCAGCCATGCTGGACCACTGCCATTTCCCATTTACCAAATGTCATAAGACACTTGTTTACCTGAGGCTGTAGTTTTAAACACTTGCACTAGATGCCATGCAGTGGAAGTAATCCCAAAAACTGTAGTTGCAGATGAACTTCTTAATCACACAGCCCTATATATATATGTCTGTATATATATATATATATATATATATATATATATATATATATAATATATATATATATATATATATATATATATATACAATTTTGATCAGAAACAGCTGTTAGCTTTGTTATGTCTTGCTTTGTATCAATAGACAAGCTTTAAATGTGGTTCTATCGATGTACAGGTTAATCTATGTTTTTCTCCATTTTCTAATTATTTGCATTGGTTCCTGATAAACTTTTGTTTATCCTATTGTCACCTGTGCTTGACGTATATGTTTTTCCCTGCACACCATTGCCCAGGGATAACATAGGTTATGGATACTGATAGTACATACAGATATTTTATCCTTTAGTCAGTTACTACAACTGCTAACTCTATTTATATTTGACATATCTTGTCCCCCATATTACTTATTGTTTGCTTGGTACATAAACCATTAGTATATATACATATATATATGTGTGTGTGTGTGTGGTGTGTGTGTGTGTGTGTATGTATATGGATACTTCCAATAAGTAGTAAAATGAATACTATTAATAAAATGGAGAAAATTATGGTTGACCCATCCCTAAACGACACACTAATTCATCCTAAGAACACTTACCTCAAAGAACTCATTTCTAAAGTTACGGACTTCCCCCAAAGAATTCGTTGGCTTGCCTACCACCATGACAGAAGGCTTAGAAAAACTCCTCTCTACACCAATACCAATGTCACTACCAACAACAACAACAACATAGGTGATAAGGATTTTACCACTAGAATTTTCAGAACTAGGAAATGCCACCATCAAGCAGTCACCTGGAAGCTTTTGAAAATGAACTTTGGTCTTTAATTAAGGACATTAAGTTCAAGAACCACCCCCTTAGGCATAATAAGTACCAAAGGAAGCTTAAGGATTTGGTTCTTGAGTTAAAATCCAAAGACAGTATTATAGTACACAACGATAAAACAAGAAACACATATAACATGAACAGTGATACTTATCATGAACTCATTCACTGCGAAATCCTTAAAAATATAAAGTAGTCCCTGGGAGTACCCTCAAAACACTCAACTTACAGGTCAAAAAGATTATGTTGGAGTATAATATTGATGACCGGACTGAACCTTTTATATCAATTAGACCTCGTATTACTATTAAAGATCATAAAGAAAATTACCTACATAACACCCAGGTCATATTAATATGCCCCAATAAGCCAGATTTAGGTAGGCTTAGTAAAGCAATCTTAGATAAGCATATTCCTACTCTTAAAAAGAAAATTAAATTAGAACTATGGACAAATATCCAGGGTGCAATTGAATGGTTCTCTAACATGAAATATAAGGAGAATCATAATTTTTTGCAAATTGACATTCAAAATTATTACTCCTAAATAGTGAGCTTATCTTTGCTATGAATTATACTAAGTTAAGTAGAAAAGAAATTAATGTAATCCTAACTGCCCATAAGTCCATTATCAAATTCAATAATAGGTTGTGGGCCAGGAAAGATAGCCCAACTTCTTTGATATAACTATGGGAGCCCCAGATTCAACCAAGGTAAGTGACCTCATGGGTATTTATCTCTTAGATAACATCTACAAAGAATTCCTGAACTCATGGGAGGCCTATATAGAGATGACATACTTTTCTTTATCAAAAGCATCTCTAATAGATGCTTAGAATTACTCAAGAAACGCCTGTATAAATTCTTCAATAGGTTCAGCCTTTCCATTACTATAGAGAATGATAACTACGCAATCAATTACTTAGATGTTAACTGTGATTTAAATACTTGTCTACACTAATATGAAACCCAACTCCAACCTGAAATATATAAACTATCAAAGTAATCATCAACAATCTGTAAAAAGGGCTTTAATCAGAGGCATTAGTAAAAGGATTTCTTATCTCTCATCTAATGAGGACATACTTGATAGCCATAAAGGATAGGTACAATAAGGCACTTAAGGTTGCAGGTTATAGAGGTAGAATTAAATATACCCAACATGAACATGGAAGGAATAGCAGGAACAATGAATATCATAACTGTAACTTTACTGCACATAGACCAAAGCGATGTAAAAAAGCACAGGTAACAGTAGCTATTAACACGAATATAACCAAATCTAGTAACTGCATAAATAACTACAATAATTGTAGTATCACCAATATGCATTCCACCCATGAAGAAACTACCAGTAAATCAGGAGACAGGATATGGTGTATAATCCCTTTTGCAATGCAAATAAGGACAAACTTAGTGAAACAATTATTGAATATCATGAATAGACACTTTGGTAAGAATAATAGGTATTCTAGTATTATAAATAGCAGTAAAATTAGGATAGGTTACAGTCTTACACATAATTTAAAGAGTATAATAGCCTCTCTGAATAATAAGAAATTAGATACTTTCTACTCAAATAGAAACATTTACAGTACAGTCAGTGGTATTAGTAGTAATATCAACATTAACCACTACCCCAGCATCAGTACAGAATTCTTTCAGGATCAAAATAACCAATTTAACCTCAATAGACCTGATCCTACCCCACTAGGAAGCTATTTCCCCCTACAGAATAACGTATGTAACTGTAGGAACAGGAATAACTGTGCATTCAGTAACACCTATAGAATAAAGGATGCTATCTATCAATGCACTGTCACAACAAAGTCTAGCAAACAGTTATATCAGTGCAACTCAAAATGAAATAAAACGTAGATTGACCACACACCAGCATTCTTTTATAAATAGAAACTTAATCAATTCAACTGGTTTAAGTAAGTACATCTGGGAGCTCAAAGATAGTAACACTAGCTTCACATTATATTGGGAGATCCTCACAATGGTACCTTTGTATAATGGAAAAAATAGAAAATCTCACCTTCGCATGAATGAGATTTTTTAAAATTCTAACTGCATGAATTCCGTTAGTGAACCTGAGACTTGAGCATAGTATAGCTTGCTTACATAACGGTAGGTCCTCTTTCAATAGTTATAAATAACACTAGAAATACTTATACTACTCCATATTGGTACTTATTACCCGTAGCTATTAATTAGTAGCCCCTGTTAGTTTTTTAGCAGGTTATACATCTTACCCCTTTATTATTTTTGTCTTGCTTAGAAGTATTGTGTCTCATGTAGGCAGTTTAATTACAAACCCCCTCCCCCTTTTACTAAGTCTTATTTGTTAACCCCCACCCTTAACTGTTTCCTACTTCTTATAATTATTAACTTTAGATACTTTTACATTTCCCCATATCAGTATATATAATTCCACAGCATACACATAGGAGCTCCTTATAGTTTAATGGAGGTTTTACACCTTACTCCATTTTAAGTCATCTTACTGAATAACCGATACACCCCTAGTTAGTCATTTATCTAACCCCTTCCCTTTCCCTTTCTCTTCCCCTATATTTTTAAATGTATCCCCCCCCCATAAACTTTTGTTTATCCTATTGTCACCTGTGCTTAACATATATGGTGTCCCTGCACGCCATTGCCTGGGGATAACACAGGTAACAGACACTGATAGTACATACGGATATTTTATCCCTTAGTCAGTTACTACAACTGCTAACTCTATTTATATGTTTATATATATATATATATATATATATATATAAAATTAAATTTAGGGTAAAAATTGATATTTATCAATTAGAACCAGTGGTCTAGCATATTAAAAAAGAATCCGAAGATTAAAATATTTATATATACCAATTAAGGACTGCACACGAAAAGTGGACAGTCAACATGCTAGATATAGACGTCAAATCGCCATTCTCCACAAAAAAGTTTATGTTCTCAGATCAAACTCAACAAAACCAAAGTAATAAACAAGTGAAAAATATATGAAATAAATATTTACCCAAGAAGCGTCAGTTGTGGCGTGCAAGAGAGACGGCTGCGCTGGTATGGTCATGTGACAAGAAAGGCTGAAGATAGTTGTGTGCAAAAGTGCTACACCCTAGCAGTGGAGGGAACCTGTGGAAGAGGTAGACCCAGGAAAACCTGGACGAGGTGGTGAAGCACGACCTTCGAACTTTAGGTCTCACTAAGGAAATGTCTAGAGACCGAGACCTATGGAAGTATGCTGTGCATGAGAAGACCCGGCAAGACTAGTCAGGCCATAACCCGTGGCCCCGACCGGGGACGTAGTCAGTCCTGTGCATACCTTCCTTCTTGTGACACTTATGAAGACCTGTTGAGGCAAGTGAAAATCAAATCAAATCAAAACAAATCAAAATAGATGAACATCAGTGGAATTGTATTCTTCGTGGTACCAGTGCCGGTGGCACACAAGAAAACCACCCAAACGTGGCCGTAACCAGTACCGCATCGACTGGCCTCCGTGCTGTGGGCACAACACACACCATCCGATCGTGGCCGTTCGCCAGCCTCATCTGGCACCTGTGCCGGTGGCACATAAAGACACCATCCGAAGACCCGGCGACGTAGTCAGTCCACCTGTGCATACCTTCCCTCTTATGACACTTGTGAAGACCTGTTGAGGCAAGTGTGTGACACTTGTGAAGACCTGTTGAGGCAGAGGCAAGTGTGACACTTGTGGAGACCTGTTGAGGCAAGTGTGTGACCCTTGTGAAGACCTGTTGAGGCAAGTGAAAATCAAACCAAATCAAAATAGATGAATATCAATGGAATTTGTATCTTTGTGGTTCCAGTACCGGTGGCACACAAGAAAACCATCCGAACGTGGCCGTCGACTGGCCTCCGTGCTGTGGGCACAACAAACACCATCTGATCGTGGCCGTTCGCCAGCCTCACCTGGCACCTGTGTCGGTGGCACATAAAAACACCACCACCATCCAAAGACCCGGCGACGTAGTCAGTCCACCTGTGCTTACCTTCCCTCTTATGACACTTGTGAAGACCTGTTGAGGCAGAGGCAAGTGTGTGACACTTGTGAAGACCTGTTGAGGCAGAGGCAAGTGTGTGACACTTGTGGAGACCTGTTGAGGCAAGTGTGTGACACGCGTGACACTTGTGAAGACCTGTTGAGGCAAGTGAAATCAAAACAAATCAAAATAGATGAACATCAATGGAATTTGTATCTTTGTGGTTCCAGTACCGGTGGCACACAAGAAAACCATCCGATCGTGGCCGTTCGCCAGCCACATCTGGCACCTGTGTCGGTGGCACATAAAGACACCATCCGAAGACCCGGCGACGTAGACAGTCCACCTATGCATACCTTCCTTCTTGTGACACTTGTGAAGACCTGTTGAGGCAAGTGAAAATCAAATCAAATCAAATCAAATCAAATCAAATCAAAACAAATCAAAATAGATGAACATAAATGGAATTTGTATCTTTGTGGTACCAGTGCCGGTGGCACACAAGAAAATCATCCGAACGTGGCCGTAGCCAGTACCGCATAGACTGGCCTCCGTGCTTTGGGGACGTAACAAACACCATCCGATCGTGGCCGTCCGCCAGCCTCATCTGGCACCTGTGTCGGTGGCACATAAAAACACCATCCGAGCGTGGCCGTCTGCCAGCCTCGTCTGGCACCTGTGTCGGTGGCACATAAAAACAACCCATCCGAGCGTGGCCGTTCGCCAGCCTCGTCTGGCACCTGTGTCGGTGGCACATAAAATCACCCACTACACTCTCGGAGTGGTTGGCGTTAGGAAGGGCATCCAGCTGTAGAAACACTGCCAGATCTGACTGGCCTGGTGCAGCCTTCGGGCTCCCCAGACCCCAGTTGAACCGTCCAACCCATGCTAGCATGGAAAACGGACGCTAAATGATGATGATGATGATGATGATGTACTAAATTTAGTTTCAGCTGTTATTTTCCGCAGGCTAATTTTCTCGGATCTCATCGCGCCAAAGTGGTGGCATTTGAAATATATATTTCAAATGTAATAGGCCGGACTCCATGCACGCGATATTTTGGTGTCGTGTTGGCATTTAGTCCAGCAAATTACATTTTATATGGGACCATGCTGATGATGCTGCACTTTTCCTTGCGGAAAATAACAGCTGAAACTAAATTTAGTACATGGGTAAATATTTATTTCGTATATTTTTCACTTGTTTATTACTTTGGTTTTGTTGAGTTTGATCTGAGAACATAAACTTTTTTGTGGAGAATGGCGATTTGACGTCTATATCTAGCATGTTGACTGTCCACTTTTCATGTGCAGTCCTTAATTGGTATATATATATATATATATATATATATATATATAATATATATATATATATATATCTACTATCTCTACTTTCAATAGATATAAATAACACTAGAAACACTCGTACTACTCCATAATAGTACTTATAACCCACAGTTTTTATAATTAGTAGCACATGTTAGTTTAACACAGGGTCTACATCTTTCTCCTTTATTTTTGTCATACTTTAGAAGTCATACTTAGAAGTATTGAATCTCATGTAAGCAGTTTATTAACAAACCCCTTCTACCCCTTTTCCTAAGCCTTATATGTTACCCCCACACACACACACTTAAGTCTTTCTTTCTCTTATAATTATAAACTTTATAAACTTTAGATATATTTAACTACCCCTTATTAGTTTTTATAATTCCACAGCATACTAATAGGAGGAGTCCCTTTTAGTATAATGGGGTTATTTTACATCTTACCACTTTTACAGATAATACTGTTAGGAATAACCAAGGCTCTCCTAGTTAATCTAACACCTAACCCTTCCCCTGACCCATCTCCTAAGTTTTAAATGTAACCCACTACCTATATCTATTGCCTATCTCATTCACCAATTAACATTCCCCCCACCTTACTAACGTATTCCCCCCTTGTATTTTGCCTTTTATTATTTATTGGTGATATGAGAACATTAATGACCTCTGGCTTTCTGCCACATTATTAGCCATACTTACATTTGTCTTACTATAACCCTGCCTCCCCACATGCTTGATTATGTCTTCCTTTTCATTTTATTTTGTTACTATTTTATTATTTATTTCATAGTCTTTATTGCACACTATTCTCACTAATATTCTTATACCCTTTAGGAATTATTACGCTTTTGTTTATTTCAATGATTAGATTTAATTAGTAATTTTCTAGCTTACCTTTGGGTATATTATCTTTATTTTAATTTTTATTTGTTTATTATTATTTTTGCTTTTTAGGCTCACTTGGTTAAATGCTTATCTTAAGGTTACTTTTCTCATAGGATTAACCAGCCAGTGGCCTCGGCATTAATGTTACACGTCTATTGTACCCATTAGTGTCTCTCTATATATTTTTTTTTTTGGTTATAATAACAGAAATTATTTACTTTCATGTTTATGCAATGCTTTTGTTGGCTTGATACCATTTTAACATGTGACTTGTCCTTAAATATTATCCACCTAACAATCAGTACCATTTTATTGTTGCCCTGTAGAGCACCTATTTAATATACTCTTATCACACACCAGTACTTATTAATTTTTACTACCTTTTGCTATATACGTTGTTTAGCCATGTTTTTTTTTTCCGTGTTTTCATTGAACTGTTGGCCTACTGTGACCTGTTGCCTCCCCTTAACCACTTAATTGGCGGTCTCTATGTTCCTCTCTCATATGTTATACTGTTAAAAAACTGATGGACATAAGCGGCCCTTAAATTCTACTCATTGTCTTATCTTCCTTACCTTTTTTCCTTCCTTTCTTGTTTATCTATAAACAAACCTTTTGTAATGGTTTTAACTTGTGAATTGTTTTAAATTGTTACTGACCAGTGAAGATACTCCTGGACTTAGGCTTACTCCATTATGTACCATAGGGGAGATTCTTGGTATTAATTTCCTGCAAGTAAATTTTATATTTAATAACCTACGTCAAATTTTTTAAACTTTACTCCATTTAACATAGGTTTCATCTTTGAGTATTATATTAGTATCTTATTTACACACAGCTTCTGGATAACTTCTTCCTTTAACACCCTGACACCCCTCCCTAACCATCTCTTTAATAACTTGTAGTATTCCCTAGTCCTTTAATAGCTCATTCTCTCATCTATGTTCTTTGAGCTCGGATGGTAAATAATTATGTGCACTTAACATATTGGGCTTTGAGACTATTTGTCTAAACCATGTTTTCTTACCTCTACCTTTTCCCTTTTGTTTATGTTGTATGCTCCTGTTTTTCACTCGGAAGAAGATCAGTTACCTTAATTCAAATACCCTATGAAGATGATGAATTTTATTCTCGCGTTTAGGTATAGACTGCATTCTGGGAATTTTGATCAGAAACAGCTGTTAGCTTTTTTATGTCTTGTTTTGTATCAATAGACAAGCTTTAAATGTGCTCCTATCGATGTACTGGTTAATCTATGTTTTTCTCCATTTTCTAATTATTTGCATTAGTTCCTGATAAACTTTTGTTTATCCTATTGTCACTTGTGCTTAACATATATGGTGTCCCTGCATGCCATTGCCTGGGGATAACAAAGGTAACAGACACTGATAGTACATATGGATATTTTATCCCTTAGTCAGTTACAACTGCTAACTCTATTTATATATATATATATATATATATATATATATTTAATCCTTTCACACTCTTGAAAAAATATTGTCCAAGCATGCTGATCTTGTGCTATCTTGACTCCTCTCCCATTGTTCTTACCCATGTTCTTCACAGACTCCTCTTCCTTGTCTGTTATCTGTCATCCCAAATGAGATTTTAATCTCAGATATAGATATATGTCAATTATCTCCATCACAAAAGTCCTATAACATCAATTCGTGTTACAATAATAATCATCTCTCTCACTCTCTTAATGGTTCTACAGTCTTTCCACATGATTCCTAATGTTCTACATATGTGTTTATGTTCAAAAGACAAGAAATTGGCATTAAATATACTGTTACTATGCTAAGATCACACAGTTTGTAAAGTAATATTAATTTTACCAAGGATATATAAATTACTACTTGACGTTCTCAGTGTATGAATCTCTGCAGTCTGATGGTTAATACGAAAACTAAGTGTAAATGAATGACTTCTAAGCTGTATTCTTTTATTCTTTTAGTCATATGACTGTGGGCATGCTGGTGCACTGCTTTAAATGGCTTTTTAGTTGAACAAATCAACCCCAGAAGTTATTCGGTTGTGAAGTGATGGTGGGGGAGAGGACAAACTCAGACACAAAGATATACACACATAAATATATACATATATATATATATATATATATATATTATATATATAAAACATAGTAAATAGGGTAATAAAAAATAAATTATTATTACCAGTGAGCCAGCACAAAAGACGAATTAGTCATTAGACTATATATTATTCATATAGAAATACAATAAAAGGCTTCCAAATAAAGAAGTGCTGTGCTAGACACACAAAAAGGGATAAATTCATGAAAGGAATGAAAATTAAAAACCTTTACCATCTCAGCTAATCCTAGACCAACGGTTTCATCTATTTTTAGCAAATAAACAGAATTTATTTGCCAAGGCAAGAATCATCAGTAGGGAGCCTTCGTTAGGGTATACAAATTGTTAGATTTGCACGTGCTTCTAATGGTCTGTACATCTAGGATTACGAAGGCTCCCTACTGATGATTCTTGCCTTGGCAGATAAATTCTGTTTATTTGCTAAAAATAGATGAAACCGTCGGTCTAGGATTAGCTGAAATGGTAAAGGTTTTTAATTTTCATTCCTTTCATGAATTTATCCCTTTTTGTGTGTCTAGCACAGCGCTTCTTTATTTGGAAGCCTTTTATTGTATTTATATATATATATATATATATAAACCCACTCACATTGCTTTGGTCAGCCCAAGGCTATGGTAAAGACACTTGCCCATGGTACCATGCAGTGGGACTGATCCTGGAACCATGTGGTTGGGAAGCAAGCTTCTTATTACACAGCCATGCCTAAGGTGAGGGTTAGTCATGATTTCAACACAGAATTCAGTATGCTTATAGGCTTCCCTTAAAGCTCAGTTCTCAGCCCCAACTTGCTTATTTTTCACATGATGGCAGAGATGTTTAAAACCTCCTGTCCATGGAAGCTTATGTATGCCAATAACTTAGTTTTCATAAGCATGTCTGTCAAATAAAGAATAAATATCAAACATAGAAACAAAGCCTGGAATTAAAAGACCTTGAATAAACTCAACAAAGAGTTTACTGTTTGAAAAAATGAAAGTGTGACTCTGAGGGAGATGACTTTGCTCAGTATGCAGAAAAGGAGTAGGTATGAACGACAGACATTGGGTGTGCAAGAGGTGTAGCCTGATTGAAGGTTGATTGACTGAGAAGAAAGATTTCATATGTAACAGATGCACAGTATCTTTTATCACTTACTTATTTCACTCATTTGACTGTGGTCATGCTGGGGCACCACCTTGAAGGGTTTTAGTTGAACAAATCAACTTGAGGATTTTCTTTTTATGAAGCCTAGTACTTATTGGTCTCTTTTGCCAAACTGCTAAATTACTGGGACATAAACAAACCAACACCAGTTGTCAAGTGCTGGTGATGGGACAAACAAAGACACACATATGTATATATATATTATATAATGAACTTCTTTCAGTTTCCATCTACCAAATCCACTCACAAGGCTTTGGTCAGCCCAAGGCTATAGTAGAAGACACTTGCCTAAGGTACCATACAATGGGACTGAACCCAGAGCCATGTGCCTATAAGTAGTTAGTAATGAGAGTATACTCTTGCAAATATTTGAAGGCTCTCTGGAAATAGTTGATAACTGACCTTACCTCATTGATCTAATTAGCAGGAGAAGCAAGTTTTCTGAAAGTCTTGCAACCAGAGTATAAACAGGACAGAAACATTTCAAGAAGCTATTTCTTCAGCTGGAAATGAAAGTTTTCTGTCCATACAAAGGTAAGACAGTATGAATGCTTTTGTGAGGTATTGAAACATAGACAAAAAAATTAATTGGAGGATTTGCGAAGGCTGGAAAGATATGAAGCATGCGTTCTCTACTGAAAGTGTAATGTTTAGTGTGCATTGAAGGCAGAGCACAAATGAGCCTGAGTGGTGGTGGTAGCAGTGGCAGCAGCGAACTAGATACAAAAGGAATTGCATATAGGAGCTTGATATATTTCTTTACTACCCACAAGGGGCTAAACGCAGAGAGGACAAACGAGGACAGACAAACGGATTAAGTCGATTACATCGACCCCAGTGCGTAACTGGTACTTAATTTATCAACCCCGAAAGGATGAAAGGCAAAGTCGACCACGGCGGAATTTGAACCCAGAACGTAACGGCAGACGAAATACGGCTACGCATTTCGCCCGGCGTGCTAACGTTTCTGCCAGCTCAGGTGCTTGATAGAAAACTAGACAAGGATGGACAAGATAGACAGTTGGGTAAAGAGGTGCCAAGTAATGCAACTGGAAGGATCATGCAGAGGAAGAAGAAAGAAGAAGACATGCAAAGAAGTTATGAAAGCTGATGTGAAGAGCTTGAAATTTATGAAGCTGACAAAATACTGCAACAGAGAGATATTGAGTTAGAGAAGAACCCCTCCCCCAGCCCATGCAGATATGCAAAAGCAAATGTATAAACGAGGGTGGTGGTGGTGTTGTTTTGGCAGTGGTGGCAGTTTTGGTGGAGGTGGTGGTTGTGGTAGTGGTGATAGTGGTAGATTGATGCAGTTTTCTTTGAACCACTATAGCAGAAAATGTCTAATGTCAGTAAAATCAGTGTTTTAGTTGACTAACTTTAAGCTATTTCATTGATTTAAGACAGGAAGCAACTTGATAGTGAGTTGTTTTGCTTGCTGTATTTTGTTGTTATCCAATTAGAGTTGCTAATTTAATAGCCTTTTGCATCATTAAAATGTTGCAGTCACTGAAGAGCAACAGACTAGACTAGTTGCCCTGCTTTTAAGAGCTTACTCTTGGGGCATTTGCTTTCTTTCATTTTAGATTCCTTCTCCATAAATTTATTTTGAGTAAATTTATTTACAATAAATATTGTTCAGTTAATTTCCTGTGAAATTAAAATTGGAAACAGCAATCATCTCTCTCTCTCTCCTCTCTCTCTCTCTCTCTCTCTCTCTCTCTCTCTCTTTCTCTCTCTCTCGCTCTCCCTCTCTCTGGGGAATCTTTTTACCAGTACATATATTTTCCTATCCTTCATTCTCTTAATGTATATGTGTGTCTGTGTGTGTCTGTGTATGTGTGTGTGTGTGTATATACAAAGAGGTAGAGAGAGAGAACGTGAGAAAGAGTAACGATGTTGAACACAAATATCAACAATATGGTTGATATCCTGTTTTTATATATATTTTTATTTAAATATTTTTCATAATTTTATCTTCATATATAAAATAAAATTTTATATATATTTCATATCTATTTATCATCTCCAAGCCTACCCAAAGGAGATGAATATATTTTGCTGATGAAATTTAACAAGATAGAAACATGTCTGTAGTTTCATTTGCTGGCTTTCAAGACAAGTCTCACTTCTAACTGCGTTGTCTATATTTCACAAAAATTTGGTTTAGCTGATATTATTGGATTTAACTCTCTTGCTCATTGTTTTTAGATTTTAAACTCCCTTAGAGAGAGTTGTTGCCTTTTCATTGAAAGGATTGTCTCAGTTGACTGAAGTTTTACAATTCACTATTTTATATGTGAGACACACTACCATGTATGTATATGTGTGTTTTTAAGTGTGAGTGTATGCATGCATGTGTGTGTGTGTGTAAATGTGTATTAGCTAGCTTACCCTTGCTGCATTTGCTAATGTGTGCATGTACAAATGCATATATTTGTATATGAGTCCTGTGTAGTTTAATGTGTATCTGTTTGTTAGTAATAGATACAGGTGTGGCTGTGTGTTTAAGAAGTTTGCTTCCCAATCACATGGTTTTGAGTTCAGCCCCACAGCATGGCACCTGAGGCATGTCTCCTCTACAAGGCTAACCAAAGTCTTGAGACTTATGTCAATATAAAAGGATAAGGATAAAGACCCCTTTTGGTCATGAATGACCATGGGATTGCACCTTGATATTTACCTCTCTGAGGTGCCAGTTTGGGCAAGATTATTTATGCAAGCCCAGCAGTGCCCATGCATACCAGTGTCCCCTCTCCATGTCAGCGATGTTATCCAAGGGAAAGGCAAAAGCCGATACAGCTTGGCACTGGTGACAGCACAACTTATTTCTACAGCTCAGTGAACTGGAGCAACATGAAATAAAGTGTCTTGTTCAACAACTCAACACACAGCTTGGTCTGGGAATCGAAATTACTACCTCATGATTGTGAGCCCAACACTCTAACCACTGAACCATAGAAAGCAAAAAAATATGGTAATATATCCCTGGAATTTACGACCTCTCTATCAGTTGCAAGTCATTGTTTAATAACTTCCCTCTTAACTGCCGTTACCCTCTCAGAAACTCTCTTAATATTCCCAGACTTTTTTTTTTAATTGATAATATCTTTTATTCAACCCAGCACTTCACTATATTATTCATTGTTTGATGATCTTTACAAAAAAAAAAATCAAGTAATTATTTCTCTATTGAACTTCCACATTGATATCAGCCAATGACTTGCTTAGATGTGAATTCATTTATATATTTTTTCCCAACAGTTTTCATTATGTTTTACTGAATTAAAATTACAATTAACCCAAACACAATCAAGTTCATATATGTACTTGCAAAGAAGAGAAAACATACTTAATAATAAAAATAAAATAAAATAAAATTCAACAGGTAGCTAAAAACATTTTGTAGGCCAATACATACATAAGTGAAGGCGGCGAGCTGGCAGACATGTTAGTATGCCGGGCAAAATGCTTAGCGGTATTTCATCTGCCTTTATGTTCTGAGTTCAAATTCCGCCGAGGTCGATTTTGCCTTTCATCTTTTCAGGGTTGATAAATTAAATACCAGTTGCGTACTGGGGTCGATCTAATCGACTGGCACCCTTCCCCAAAATTTCGGGCCTTGTACCTAGAGTAGAAAAGAATACATACATAAGTGTGTGTGTGTGTGTGAGAGAGAGAGAATGCCTTTGTGTTTTTGCTGATGAATTAGCAAGAGATTAAATTTTGTCTGTGCAATTTTCAGTAACATTTTTTTTTTCAATAACAGTTAAGAAGCAGAAAGATTTTGATATGCAAGTTTGCAAATAGAAAAGATTTTGATACGCTTTTCCAGGTAAAATTGCAAACTTTTTATGATAATTGTGATTCAGTGGATTAGCTTATTGAAAAGATCTAATTAAAAATATGTAGTACAGTCAGTGTGAGAGTTTGACTTTATATTTTACTAAAATTCTGTTTTTACTCATTGTTTAAGGATAATTACTAAACTAAAACAACCACAGATTATTAAGAGGCCTTTGCTGTGCTATCCATTGAGAATAGCATATGATTTCACTTGAGAATATATTTAAATTGAAAATGAATGGTACACTTTCCATTTAAAATATTTTAATCATAACACTTCCTGAAATGAACAACAATTTTCAATCATATAATTTCCTTTTTAATTATATAGTTTCCTTCAATTCTAATATGAACATAAGTTTAAATTCTTGTAACTGCTGGGAGGGATTCTTGGTAACTACATCACTTGATCAGTAAGCCAAACTTATTTCATCCCTGGCTTATCATCATGCTGTATTCTCCATATGCCTCTTCTACTGTAACTATAATGAACTCTTCTCTTCTCTCACTGTCTTCCCTCCAGCTCTTCTTGAATGTACTGACTTTTCCTTTCTTATGACCCATCTATGTTATTCTCCTTATATTCAATTTCAACTCCCACTTGGCCTTTTCATGTCAAATACTACTTCTCATAGAATACTACCAGGTTGAGTCAAAATTTTTTTGTTTTTTTTGTTTTTTTGTATTTCAAGCTTTAATCAAAAGTTCAAACAAATTACTTATGAAAGGCATTTATTTATCAGAATATATCCCTTCATATTCTTTTGTCTGTTGCCATCATTGTGCCAGAAGTTCAATTCCACACTTACACCATTTGGCTGGTTTAGAGGTAAAAAAATCTCCTTGCACCCATTTTCAACCTCATATAGTTGAACCTCAATTCATGCAGGAACAAGCCATGGCTCAGGAAAGGTGGTAATCTAATGGTACATGATCTGGATTGTAGGTAAGGTGAGGCAACACTTCCAGCCCCTCAAGTTTGCACTTGATTACATTGCCAATGTGTGAAAGGACATTGTCATACTTTAGGAATGCATGTCTTCAATTGAACAATGCTGGGTAGTGGGCTTTCAAAGCATCATACATATACTTGCTGCAGTTGTTGAGCATAAAGGTTAGCATTCACAGCTTGAACAACTGGGACAAGCTCAAAGTGCAACACCCATCAAAATTCCACCAAACACACAACATAACCTTCTGTTCAAACTGCCCTTGTTTGACAAGTTCTGAAACCTGGCCAGAGCAAAACCACTGGTTTATCTTATTAGCATTACAAAAATAGATCTATTTTTCGTCCCTAGTTGCAATTTGACACCAAAAACAGACATCTTGAGGATTTGACAGTGGTTGTTTGTAAATGTTCACATCATTGGGCCTGGTCATTGGTTAGTTCATGAGGAGCTTCTTGACAGCATCTCTTCACAAGGCCAAGCTATTGATTGATGGTGTTCTGTGAAGGACCAAGTTCTATTGACAGTGTACAAGTGCTTGGCTGTTGTTCAACTATTTCAAGCAAGGCCTCATCTTCATCAACAGATCTCCAGGACTTTGATTTGTCTTCAAGGCTGGTGTCACCTTCCTTGAAATGCTGGAATCAGTTTTGTGCCACACATTCATTGACAGATCCTGGGCATTGTACATCATTAATTTCTTTTGCCCTCAGTCCTTTTTTCCACAGGTTGTGTAAAATAGCCCTAATTGAAATTTTTCACCTCTCATTACCAAAGTAAAATAAAGAATAAACAATTTATATCAATAAGTTACATACAAAAATAAGGATGAAACAATTCAACAAGTTGTATCAAATTAATGATATAACATGGAAATACATTTAGAAAATTACTCTCATAGAGATACAAGTTCCCGTCAGTGAAAATCCAAAATAACTTTAATGCAGCCTGGTATATGGTATACCCTTCTTTTTATGCACACCTTGCTCTAATCTCTATTTTATCAAGCTCAGCTATAACATTAACTTGACTGTTATGTCTTTTTTGGGCAATAAAATATTGTTGTGCTCTGAGCAACTCCCTTCTCTGCAAGACTCAATATTGTTGTAAACTGGTTGCCTGTTAGACTGCTAAACAGTCTAAGATTGACAGAAATGGTATTTCACTAAAACACGTTAGGTTTGCTTGTGGCAAGAATTAAGGTTTAAACTGTGTTTATCATTTTCATTTCTACCAAATGAATATATAAAATGGTTAATACACTAGATTAGATTTTTCTTCCCTGTGTAAATCACCAATCTGAAAATAGATAACATCTTTACTTTGTGCTTGAGTTATGCATTAGAAGCAACATCCTACTATAAAAACATTTGCCTTAAGATCACATTTTTATCTATCTTTATACAACTATCCAACCATGATAGATTAAGGAAAAATTAATACGAAAATGTTTAGAGGAAAAAGAAATTTTTTTTAAATTGTACTCTAGACATATTAAAGATATTCTAAACAAATTTTAAAGTGTATTTACTTTAGTATTTTCATAATGGAGTTGTTGTTGTTTTTTTTTTTTTTTTTTTTTTTTTTTTTTGAATCCATTCAGAGTTGGGAAAATGACAGAATAAAATCTGAAAGTTCTGTTGAGGTCTGATTCAAGTAAACAGTTTTCAATTTATAGTTAAAACCGTTGTTGCTGTTGTTGTTTTTGTTGTTGTTAAAAGTATTTTTCAATAATGATTCACTGCTTATGTATCTAAATGTGTAAAAATCTAAATGTATGTATATCTAGATCTATATATATCTAGATGTGTATACACAAACACACACATATACTGATTGGCTTACTATTAATGACAAGAATAACTCCTAACTCCCAGGCCAAATAAAGAATTCAATTCCTTAAAAGTGGAGTGTTTATATAAGTATAAGTAATATAGAATTATAAAGTGTTTCCTAGTTGTAATTCAATGTCTAACATTACCATCAGCCTTATCACAGTTCCTACATCTGTATTGAGACTAAATGCATGAACCATCTAACTCAGTTTTAGTGAGATTGACTAACCTGCATTTAGGATTACTAAAGAAATTAACTTTGTGATCTCTAAGTGTCATAAATTTTGAAAACCCATTTTTCCTTGAGAATCCACAATGGAACTGAATTATGTACAATTGCTGGAATTTACATTCTTCATAAAAAGAACTTCATATCTTCTAAGGAGATTTGCACAGAAACAATGGGTTTACAGTCACATATAACTTGAACACTCTTGAGCTTGGTAGATTTAGAAAAGATCTTATAGAGTTACTTAAGTGCAAGAATCAAAGCTGACATTAGCTTTATCATTGTTAATATGTTTTTATATTACTTTAAATTTAGAGATAAATAAATGTTCCTCCTACCAAAAACTTACTGAGAGACTATTTTATACAAATAAGGATTCAAACTGCCTGCTTCTACTCTTAGAAATTTAAACATTGGTTAATATACAGTATATCCTATTTATTTTCAGATAAGGTTGCATTCATTTGTGCTTTTCATTATTATAGTAAGGCACTTCATGATAGTAATCACTCAGCTAAAATGCAATACATGACCTACACCAATGATTCAAAGCATAAGAACAAAGCATTCTAAGATATAATCCAGTATATAGTCTAAATTTTCACATTTACATTGTCTGAAGCATCTCAAATTTAACTTCTTTCCTTTCATTTTCTGACAAATCATATATATTATAAGCTTTTTACAGAACTACAGTTAGAATAAGTGATTTACATTAAGCATTTCAATTCTGGAAACCTATCCTTCAACAATAATATAGTTTTTTTCCCATATTTGTAACCACAAAGTAATTTCCCCCTTAACAGTAATTGTCTATTCAAAGCTCTAATCTATTGTGCTAAACCTAACAATTATAGTACCTCACAGACTTACATTGGTCTGCCCTAAAATTGCTTTAAAATTCGTTTTTATCAATATAAGCACAGGTATGGCTGCCTGGTAAGACGTTTGCTTTCTAACCACATGGTCCCAAGTTCGGTCCCACTGCATAGCACCTTTGCAAGCCAATCAAAGACTAGTGAGTGGATTTGGTAAATGAAAACTGAAAGAAGCCTGTCTTCTGTGTGTGTGTGTGTGTGTGTGTATGTTCCTTACCATTGCTTGACAACCAGTGTTGGTGTGTTTACTTCCCTGCAACTTAGCAGTTCGGTAAAGGAGTGACAGAATAAGTACCAGGCTTAAAAGAGAATAAGTACTGGTGTCATTGATTTGTTCGAATGAACCTTTCAAGGTGGTACCCCAGCATGATTAAAACAAGTAAAAGATGAAAGAAAGATAGCAGTAGCTCAAATGAGCTTATATAGTGCAGACATTGTTTGAAGTTCTTACTTTATAATTACATATATCCGAATGACTAATTGAAACAGCAAAATCTACTAAAACTGGAACAAGACCATAGTTTTTGTTTCATCTTTTTTTATCTCCAATTTTTAAAACATTTCATTGCTACAAGTTACTTCCTTTATATGCCCAGATGCCAATGTACATCAATTTTTCATTATACATTTTAATTTTTTTACATACCATGTATGTCGACAATAAGGTAACTGGGCATGTAGGATAGGACAACTGCCAAATTTTGACTTAGAATGTTTCAGACAATACTCATTATACAAGATGCCTTTCTCCCCACCAAATAAACATGTTCATTTTTAAGTTTATAACTGTGTTTTTCATTCAGCATCACTGGAAAAGGATGGTGGGGGATATTGTAAGTTCATTACTACAATCTCTAATACCCTGTTAATGGGTGCTGTTTTTTGATAGATTACTATATATTTATAAAAATTAAATATGTTTGAAACCTAGGCATAAGTATATATACCTATTAAATTTTTTTAATATTTGTTGTAAAGGTAATACTCTTTACCCAACAACTGAATTGAACTTAGCTGATGGCTGTTCATAGCATTTACAACACCACTTCAATATAAATCTGAATCTTCTAAATGCAGTGCATTAGTTGTTTCATTAGAATTTGAGTGAAAGAAAGTATATGCTTATGAAAAGAAACTATATACTTATATTGAATTTATTAAAAAATATGAATATATTTAATAAATTCAATATAATACATTTTATAATGAGTTTATATGCAATAAGTTTTAAAAAACATATAAAGGCTAATATAATATTGACATTTATTTACCATTAAAACATTCTAAAATACTTTAATATCTTTAATAAAATCCATAGAATACAGTTTATAATGAATTTTAAAATTTTATTAGCAAATGATTAAAACATTTTAAAATTTTGTTTGCTTTCGAGCCTCCAATGTTTTGCAACAGCCAAGTTTATGTTCCTGGACAACGTTTACTGCTTTCAACTAGAGCCTGCTTCAAATTTCCTTCTTTTAATTAGCATGGCTTCAATATCTTGTTAAATTCTAACTATGTTACTATGGAGAATGTTAGTAATGATATAAGAGCTCATGCCTTCCTATGTAGCTGTCATTAAACAAAGGCTTCAACCTGTGTTTAGTTAACCTGATGTCTAAACTACCATATATATGCTAACAACTGGTTACATCTTGAAACTACCACTACCAATCTATTACAGTTAATATTGTTAACAGCTTTTTTTCTTCCCTCAACATCTAGGTGCAGGAGTGGCTGTGTGGTAAGAAGCTTACTTCCTAACTACATGGTTCTGGGTTCAGTTTCACTGCATGGCATCTTGGGCAAGTGTCTTCTACTATAGCCTCAGGCCAACCTTGTGAGTGGATTTGGTTGATAGAAACTGAAAGAAGCCCATCATATATATATATATATATATATGTATGTATGTGTGTGTGTGTGTGTGTATTTGTGTGTCTGGTTTGTACCCACACCATTGCTTGACAACTGATGTTGGTGTATTTACATCCCTGTAACTTAGTGGCAAAAGAGATCGATAGGCTTACAAAGAATAAGTCCTGGGGTCGACTTGTTCAACTAAAGGCAGTGCTCCAGCATGGCCGCAGTCAAATGACTGAAACAAATAAAAGAATAAAAAAATATATGAATTTCAGAGTGCTCCAGCAAAGCTGTGTTAATGAAATGTACCCATAGCTAACAGGCTTTTTTGTTTACAGTGTATCTGCTCAGCTTTTGCAAATGGCAACATGACGATAGTTATGGAATTCTCTCTTGTCAAATATGCCTTTTATTGTCGTCATGCAATCATACTTTGTATTAGGTTATGTAAGCTGAGATTACTTTTATTACACTACACTCATTATAATGACATGAATCAAGCTGTTTCAGTGGAATATATTCGTGTCTATAGTTACTATAGCAGAGTTCAATCCACCATCAACTATCAACCATCTTCCCACACATCTTGATGTCTTAAATAAAAACAATGGTCAGCTGACAAGCTAACATATACAGTCAGTATTCTAATGCCTAATCTGAGGTTCATATTTTACACTTGGAGTATAAAGTAAACTTCTTCTTAATGACTTAAGTAAAAAAGAAAAGGCCACCTGACTAGCTAACATATATCAGTGTTCTAATGCCTAATACATTGCCATGTATAAACTATTCTTATCTATGTTAGACAGCCCCACCCCTCATTTTCAAATGATGACTATATCAGTGTACCTTTCACTGCTAATATTCCTGTATTATTCCATATTAATCAACTAGCACTTATAATATTTAAGCATTTTTACTCTCTGCTAATTACATTCCCAGTTCTATCTATTTTTCAGCTGCAAATAAATTGTATGTGTGTGTCTGTGTTGTAAACATCATCACTGTCACAGTAGCTTGCCACTTACCATGCTCTTTTATCATCTCTCATACACAACAACAGGGAAAAAAACTAACAATGTTTGTTGCTATGACTGGATGCTCTTTCGCTCACCAACTGTTTTACAGCAAATGTTGTCTGCATCAGGCCAAAGAGTGTGTGTGTGTGTGTGTGTGTGTGTGTGTGTGTGTGTTGTGTGCCTGCATGTGCACGTAGAGAGGGAGAATTTATAAGAGAAAATGAGGAAAATTAGACATACTGGAATGTTACTACTGACCTCTAACATTTCTTTTTTTGTTGTCATCAATGAAGATACGTATCTTATTTCGTTTATTTCTCTTATTCTGGATGTGTCTCTTTTTGACTGTCTCTTCTGCTCTCTCTGTCTCTGTCTCTGTCTCTCTCACTCTCACTCTCTCTATCTATCTATCTCACTTTATTATTATTAGGTGTTTCATTTTAGTGTGTAAACTAACAAAAGAAACATGTTACCATATGTGTGAGAGAGAGAATGTATGTGTGAAAGTGTGTGTGTGTGTGTGTGTGTGTGTGTGTGTGCAAGAGAAAGAGCATGAGATAGAGAAAGAACGTGCATGTAAAAATGTGTGTGTTTATGTACCAAGATTTGTGTGAGTGTGTAATCTTGTTTTTTTTTGTTGTTTTTTTTCATTTTCCATCATAACCAGCTTGGTTATCTTTTTTATCTGTATTATAGCATATATATCATTATTCTATGAATGATAATTTTTAATCTATTGTCATAATCTATGCTGCTTTGACCCTCCTCCATCTACTCCCATTCTCAGCTACCACATATGATAAGTTTATATTGTAAAACTTTGATCACTGAAATTAGCAAAGAGATGGCAACATGAAAAAAAGCCTTTGTTGTTGGTACAAAAGAAGTGAATATTAAGAATATCACTCTGGTATATAACTGACCAGGTACTGTATTAGTGTGTCTAAAAACCAAATCATCTCCATGTAAATTGTTACTTTGTATTTGGCAATGATCCATTACTCCAGTGGTAGTTCCATAATGTTGGTCTGGTACAAAGTAATAATAGCATACTTTTCATCAAAAGTATCTCACATAACATCTGTTATTCTTTTTATCTATTAGTTTCAGTTGCAGGTTAATTACTGTAGTGAACTTTATTGTGTTCAGTGAAACAAATGATTAAAGAGAACGATAAAGATATGGTGTTAAGATCAAAACACCATAGACTTGTTATGTTCAGGATTATTTGAAACATCAATAGTTTTGTCTTAAAAGCTACAAGGATATCATTAGTCAATCAGTCAGATTATCTAAACCTTCAAACTACAGGATGTGTTAGATAGCTTTAGATTTCCAATTAACATTCTTCTCTCATATGGAGTAAATCTGCTGTTGAAATCAATTTAAAATTTTACAATAATTTTTCATTATAGATCAGTAATATTGTTTTTGAATGTGACTCTCAATTTAAATGGTAACAACCAAAATTATTTTAAAATTATTAAACACCAATCGTTTTCACTGAATCAATAGTAAATTTTACAACTGCTGATTCCTTTAAATTATTCATTTCTTCACTAACGTGTCTTAGCCATTTTGATTAAACATTTGTTTTATAATTGTCTTCTATTTAACGATTGAATAGTTGGTATTAGTAAGGTTGCCCAGCCATGAAATGTTTAATGAAAAATTTCATGTGAAATAAATTTTTTTTAACCAAAAAAAATATCAGAAAAATATCAATTTCAATATCAATTGCTGAGATGGGAGGAAAAAACTATTTTTTATTATTGCTAATCTTTGCACAATTCTTTGGAAGTCTGTTTGCAATGGTGAGTTGCACTTGTTTGATCTGTAATCTGGTCTGAGTTCATGTGCTATGGTTGATACAATTGCATTATGGTGGAATCTTTGTAACCTTTGAAAATTGATATGCAATTTTTATATTTTCTTTATTTTATCACTTTGTAGCAATAAGAAGTAGTATTATAACTAATAACACACACACACACATATATGATAGACTCACCTGTCAAAGATGATGTGTGAGTGTTCAGCTTTTGCCAAACGACCTGCACAAATGATTTGTTTATAGTGATCAAATGTCCATGCTGCACATTACCTCACTTTCAGCATCAAATTGACATTGTCTGAACAGGTGCATGGTGTACTAAACATCAGGTGTTGAAGAGATTGCCAAGCAACATGAGAGGAAATCTAGGAATTAAAATCACAATTGCTAGATCATAAATGCTACACCCTAACCACTAAATCATGCATCCTCACACACACACACACACACACACACACACACACACACACACACACACACACACACACACACACACACATATATATATATATATATATATATAGGCACAGGAGTGGCTGTGTGGTAAGTGGCTTGCTTACCAACCATATGGTTCTGGGTTCAGTCCCACTGTGTGGCACCTTGGGCAAGTGTCTTCTACTATAGCCTTGGGCTGACCAATGCCTCGTAAGTGGATTTGGTAGATGGAAACTGAAAGAAGCCCGTCGTATATATATCTGTGTGTGTGTGTGTATGTTTGTCTCCCCAACATCGCTTGACAACTGATGCTGGCGTGTTTACATCCCTGTAACATAGTGGCTCGGCAAGTACTAGGCTTACAAAGAATAAGTCCTGGGGTGGATTTCATCGAATAAAGGCTCTACTCCAGCATAGCCACATTCAGATGATTAAAACAAATAAAAGAATATATATATATATATTGCTGTTGTAAAAATAACAATTCAAAATATTGAATACAGATATGTTTAATGATATCAGTGGATTTGTTTCTTTTTAGAGTTTATAAAGTATGCCATTAGAGAGTATTTTGTTCATATTTTTCTGTCTAACTAAACAAAGTTAAATTCATTGTTTGATCGATTTTAAAATAGAATGTTAGGAAAATTAAGTAAAGTTAATATGATTAGAAGTTATTCAGGATTTTTTATCACTTAGTCAGAAATAAGAGTGCCCATGACCTTTCATGAGACCTACATGACTGATGAGAGCAAGAGAAGAAAGTGTCCACAAACCAGAAAACTGACCCAAATGTTTGCAACAGAGTAACTTCACTAAAGGCACCAAATGGTCAGGTGGTGATACTCAATGGTACAATGAATTAAGTCTACCACCCAAGTTAGTCACAACAAAGTTTGAACTCAGATAATAAAGACCTAGAGCAAATATTGTCAAATATCCCATCCAATGCTTGAACAATTCTGCAAGTCCACTGCCCTAAACTGGTACTTTATTTGTCAACCCAGGAAGATGAAAGGCAGAGTTGACATTGGTTGGGTTTGAACTCAGTATGTAAAAATTTGGAATAAATATTGCAAGGCATTTTACTTGATGCACTAACAGCTCTGGCATTTTCTCCCAAAATAAAGTTGACATCAATAGACTTTGAACTCAGAATGTAAAAAGTTGTTGCTTTTAAATGATCTGAAATTACTACAGAAGAGAGGACAGAATAATTATACTTCTTTAAAAGAATTACTGTTTTGCATAAAGTTTTGCATAAAGCTTTTGAAAAGTACAATAAATAGGATGTTGTGATTGTCACTGTTGTTTAGCCACAAGTCAACTTTAATCCATCAAATCTATAACCAAAGGGATTCCTGTCATGATCAACACATTATGTTTTCAAACTAAGAGTGTCTAGGTCTAGATTATTCAATGTATCTTTCTTGCTTTTTAAGATGTAGAATGTGATTGAAGAGTAATTTAGTTGCTGTTTCTATTGGGTTGTCCAGAAAGTTTGTGCCGAAATATAGTAGCTTACCTTTCGACTTATTTTAGAACATGGTTGAGTCCATAAAATAGGATTTGACTACACCGCCATTTAGAGCACAGTTTAAGCTGTCTTTTCGTGGAAGAATGTTTATGTTCCTATAACCTGTGTTAATTCTGTAACCCTTTAAAATGGAAGATAAAAAAAGTTGATTTTCGGTACATGATGCTTTGGGAACCAGACAAAAATTGCTGCAGCTCGGCTGGGATGTGTTACCTCACCCTCCATATTCACCAGATATTGCTCCTTCGGATTTCTACTTATTCAGGTCTCTGCAGAATAGTCTTAATGGTAAAAATTCCAATTCCTTGGATAACATAAAAAGATGCCTTGATGAATTCTTTGCCATGAAACTACCTCAATTCTGGGAAGTGGGTATTTTCAAGTTAAAGGAAAGATGGAGATGCATTGTGCAACAAAATGGTTCACATTTGATTGAATAAAAATGTAATGGCAAGTATTTATTGACTTTTCTCTTTCCTTTAAAAATCGGCACAAACTTTCTGGACAACCGAATAGTTAGTTGAACAACCATGTAGAGACTATATCTTCATGTTGTAGAGAGGATTATGAGATGTCTGGAGCTCGATGAGTACAAGGAAGAAATTTGTTTGTAGTTTGATATATCTAGATAGTTAAGTGAGGCAGAAACTTATGTAGTAATGACGATATGCAAAGGATGTAGACAGTAGATCAAAAGCTGAGGACTGAAAATGAAATAAAATCTAACAATCAATTTAATAGCCATCTGAATTCAGTCTGGAAATATTGCAGACAATACATACCCAAGGATAAATTTGGTTATTGAGTAAAAGAATCAGTTATATATTGCCAATGTATTTTTTACATCTTATTTTTCTTCCTAAAGGCCATCTTAGATTTTATAAGATTGTTGAAAATTGTTAGATCCATCCAACATTGGCTGACTGAAAGATGTAAATCAGAAATAGTTGATGTGTTATAGTCATCTTTTCTTATATGTTAGAAGAAAATTTTCCAACATTTTCGGAGCCCTGATCACTTTTTTATATGGTGCTGTATTTTAAGTTGGGCAGCATATAGCATACATAGCATAAACATGTAATGATTACAAATAGGAAAAATTACCGTTTGCATAGTATAGATGTTGTTCTGACACCGCAACATCTGGTAGATGGTTTTGTTTTGATACTACTACATCTGGTGGGTGATTGTCTTCTTACACCACACATCTGGTCTATATTTGTTCTTTGAGACTTCTACATCCAGTAGATATCTATCTCTTGACTGTGCTACATTTTGGTTGTCATATGACACTGCTACATCTGACTGATGTCTGTCCTCTGGCACTGCTATATCTTGTGGACTGCTAGCTTCTGACACTGTTGTGTCTGGGAAACAGCTAACTTCAGACACTGTTACATCTGATGAATATTTTCCACCTAGCAAACAGCTGTCTTCTGATGAATATCTTGTGGACATGTCTTATGACTTTACTTTGACTCAACAATTCATTTGTGAACTTGTCCTTATTTATCCCAGTATTGGGATATAATGTTAATACAAATCATATTGATTAGGTTCACTTGGTTTCATAATCAAGATTTTCATTAAGGGGTTAAAGAGGTTTGAATCAATCTCATGATATTACTCCAGTTTTATTGACAACCAGACACCAATATGAAAGGCAAAGTTACTCTCTTTTCCACTCTCCTGTGGGAATCAAACCCAACACATATATATAGGAAACCGAATACTGTGCAGGTATTCTATCCAACACTCTATTGTTTCTTAAAATATTTTCTGCAATACACATAGAATCTGATCAATAAATTACTGACATAAGAATATACAATGTTTAACCAATAAAAGTAAGAACTTTGTTGTACACTTTCTAGAAGTCACACAACAATGTTGAAATTGTTCCAAATAATACAGAAATTGAACATATTTAACTCATCTGCAATAAGAAATAAAATCACTCAATTCTATGTATTTCATTTATTGATATAAAATCTTGTGCAATATAGGCACCTGATAAACATGATAAGTTTTGAACTTTAAAAGAATGTAATATGGCATTTTAGTTCCACCTCTTTCTGAATAAACAATTAAATTGGAATCACCTTATTCTCCTTTAGAATAGAACAATTTTTCCAATTGTATCCTGCTAGCTGATAGTATGTTTTATTTTAAAATATCCTATTAGTCTTTGTTATGAAATTTATTCTTGTCTCATAATATTGACATTATAACAAAGATTATTTCCATTCAATGTACAAATGTTTGTAGATAACTGATTTTCTTTCATGTTTTGGTACATGTCTTGATAGGTTTTCTCCTACAAAAATATCACATTCCACCATTACAATTATTTGAGAAGAAAACTGATTTTGAATGTGTGCTTGTTTGTTTTGTTTTGTGTTTGTTTCTATTCAAATTTGGTCGATTATTATAATGAATTTGCATTACAAAGAAATTAACAGCATTAGAACTGAATCAGTCAAAAGGATTTTTCTGGAAAAGAAACTTTTAGACTGGGGAAGATCGTTTGTATTCTTAAATTAGTTTCTATTGAATTTTCAATGATGTGAAGAGAAGTGAGTCAAACAATAGTTGGCAGATTTTATTTTTTTAATGTTTTAATTTCTAATTTTCTATCAAATTTCATTATGGAAGTGAAATCAGATGAAGAATAACATTAATAGAGCTTCAAAGTTACCTTTATTGATCTGTTAATAAGGTGAAATACACTGGTCTATTATAAATTTATTGGTGATCAAACACAATAAGATAATTCCACTTAGATTTAAAGAATCAATGTTTCTTAATGTAAGCAGGAAGATATTTTAGTAAACCAACATTCATATTTACACAAGACCTTTCAGTTGCTTTTCTTCTTTTTTAGGCACACACACACACACATACACTTTTCTTTTAAATTTCACATGAAAGTTATTAATTTGTCTACCATGAACGAAGAGGCCTACTGGTCACCTAACATAAATCCTATGACCTAAGACAGTGAGTTAGTATTATCACTTCCTTGCATTGTAATTCTTCTCTCAAGTTAGTATGCTATAAATCAAATGAAACATATCCTGAAATCATTAGACTAAACTGACAGCACATAAGAAGGGAAATAATCTTGTTCTAAAGTATTAGGCATAGAAAATGAATCTCCATTGCAGTTGTTCTTGATTATTCCAGTTTTTGAAATACATGTTAGATGTGAACAAATGTTTTTGTTTTGTTCTTGTTTCTTATTTCTTTTCTCATTTGACAAAGCACTGCTATAAGAGAAGGTAGTCGCCTTCACTACCTCTGCCACCTTTTCTAATTCCAGTTCTCAGATTTCATGCAAATTTTGTATATTTCTTAACACCACATGTTTCAGTATCATGATTAGCTTGTACTGTCACCTAATTAATGATTTCTGAATCAGATGTTTGTGATATCTGACTGATATTACCAATATCAGTAAACAGACTGACACAGTATTCACACATCTATTATCAGATAGTCCTGTCCTGCAAACTAATTGCCTGTTCAAGAAGTTCTGCAATTCAGGCAACATCCTACTCAAAGCTAAGTAAATGTCCCATCACATAAATACTCCAGTTTAACAAACCAGCAGGGAAGTGTCTATGTGCTCATGCAACCTGCTAAAAGTAACAGTCAAATTGCCCTCAAATACTATTCTATCAACTTAAGAAGAAGAATGCATTAAATAATATAGTTCTAGATACATTATTTTTGCACCAAAAAAAGAGACAGCTAAACAACTGCTACTCAGACCCAGCATTCTATTTGTTTCTTCCTGTAATTTTTTGTTTATCAATTACACACATGTTCTACTATAGCTGAACACTCATATTTATATGTAACTCATTTGTGTTTCCTGTTACTGTAGCTTCCTTCTAGCTATAGAAAGCCACAACCAAGTTTCAACAATAGTTTCTAGTTAAATTTATAATATGTTGATTTGACTGATAAATAATTAGTATATGATACTAATTAGTGCATAACATTTGCCTGCCTAGTTTCTATACTTTATCAGCATCGTCTTCCACAGACATGGATAATTCCTGATCCAGTACTACACCTGGGGAAACTTTTAATTTTTTACCATGTGAAGGAAACTTATTTTTGCTTTTGGTATTAATATAAGACGTTTCATTTGAAGCTACTGCAAAATGAAGATTTTGCTCTGTTTCTCAATACTGAAGTTTATTGTTCATTAGCCAAAGATAAATGAAGAAAACAAAACTTTTGGATTTATTGTCACCTATTCAATAAAGTCAGCAGCATGAATGAAAGGAGGCCGTGGCCCAGATTTGAACTTCTGGCTGTAATTTACTGACCCCTGAAATAGTCTGCAACTCCCATTAGCCCTTGTTTTATTATTTCATTTTTGTAGATTTTAGTAAAAAAGTGTTAATCTTATGCTGCTAAAATTCAGACCTTTTAATTCTGCCTCTGAGCCAATATTAGCTTTCAGTATTGGTTCATTTCACCTTCTGTCTAGTCTTGCAGGATACAGACCATAAAGAGTTTTGTTCATTTTTTTTTTTTTGAGTATTTTTTGTAGTTTCCAATTAATTTGATCTTTTTTTCTTTTTACCTTTTCTGTTATTTTATTATTTTCTAAACCTTTCCCTTCACCCTAATTAGATTCTCATTTGTATTATGTTGTTTTCTAATAAACTGAGAAACATTTCTAACTTTACTTGCTTGAAAGTATTTTTCTAGATATAAAGCAATTACTTCATAATAGTTCTTTATTTGTATCTTGCCTCTTCTTCCCTGTGTGCATGGTAGTTATATTTTTGTATAGTTATCTTCAAGATAACAGATCAGAATGCCATGTGTAATGTTTTGATAACTGTCCATTGCCATTCTTATTTAGCCCCAAAGTCAGCTGAGAACAAACTTTCTGGTCAAACAAACTCATAATATCTCAGTTGTGACCATCACATCTTTTTTTGATTGTGTTTTTTTTCCTCTTTTTTTAAAAAAAAAGATGGTAGGATGTGGATTAAGGAAGATTTAACTGCAGTTTCAATTAGATTAGGTGACTCTTCAGAGGGTTCCATGCTTACATGAGCGTGTCTGATATTTTGTACATTGAGAAAGGTTTCAAGTTTTATAATCTTTATTATTCATAGTTCTAAAATTTACTACTACTACTACTACTACCACTACCACTACTACTACTACTACTACTACTACTACTGGGGTTGTTATAGTTATCACTTTGGTTTTAAATTCCATGTGCCACATCAGATTATATTTGAACATCTTAGATAATAGCCCTGCATCTAAGTTGGATTAGTTTTCCCACCATCCAATATTGAATATTCTCAGAGCGAGTTTCTATTGCAGATTTTTTTTAAACTTTTATTCTGTCTTTCTTTTTAATAAGTTTCTTTATTTGTTCTGCTTCTTCTCTCTAGGATAAGGTCTTCTTTGGCATGTGAATATTTCCCAAAACTATAATTATCTGTCATTTTTTTTTAAGTTTGAGGCATTCTCAGATAGCTTACATCATATTTTATTTTACTTTTTTCCTATTTATTTCCTTTTTTTTTTCTCCTGTTACTCCATGAAAACAGTAGTTTCCATGTCATTCTGCATCCCAAATTCCACTCTCATTTGCTTCCTCACTGCCTCCCTCTCTACTCTACACAAACACACACACATGCACACATACAGATATATTTTGGAACTTAGATAAGAGATAACTTGACATTTTTGTTTGTCATGTTACATCTATAACTACAATTCATGTTGTTGATGCTGTTAGTACAACAGCTGCTACTGTTCTTGCTACTAATATTACTACTACTTCTACTATTGTTGTTAATGCTGCTACTACTTCTATTACTTGTTGATAGTGGTGGTCACTGGTTCCATCTTTCATGAGTTTTCAACTCGAAAAACTCACTCTTTTACATAAATAAATTAATTAGAAGTCAAGTCAGAATGATGACAAATCAGTTCTAGATAATATTTCAAAATTAAATTCAAAATTTTATGGATATTCAATCAAGTGAAAGTAATGCTATAAAATCAAATTTTGCTATTATAAAATATTTCTGTCATAAATTTCCACTTAATAAATAATAAATTTGCATTTTTTATGTCACACACACACACATATATATATATATATATATATATATATATATATATATATATATTATATATATATATATATATACACACACACATGCACATTACATATATATATATATATAATATATATATATATATATATATACACACACACATGCACATTACATATATATATATATATATATACACACACACACATATATTACATTAATATGTATATACACATACACACATCTATATATTCTATCTATTACATTAATATACACATATACATATATACATGTGTGTGTGTGTATTACATTATATCATATTAATAGAAAATTCAATTTATCTGAAAGCTTGTTAATTAGCAAAAAATCTCATATTATATTGAAGAATATTTATAGATTTTGCAGGAAAAACACATTTGTATTCTTTATTAATTATGAAATTATTCATACCTTGAATTTAAATTTAGACTGTTTTCCCTTATTTATTTTTCCTGGTTTTCTTCAGGTTTATATTTATTTTTTGTTCATTGAAATAACTCATCTGCAGAAAGTTTTAGCAAATACATACTACAAATTGATTTTCATGCACAGAAAACACTTCACAACACCCCTAAATATATGCATGCCAAGTCAACATACATGACCTAATGGTTTTCTACTGGACTCTTGGAAGACTGTTGATGATAGTAGTGTTTGCTGATGTTGTTTAACACCAGGTCAGCCCTGATCAAGCAGTCTTCTGGTCCGCTGATCAAAGACATTCAAGCCATGACAATCCTGGCTTTTTATTGTTTTTTTTATTTTTATTAATCTGTTGCTATATTATCTTATGTTTCTTTGAACATTTTCAGGATCATTGTTTTTAATAAAATACACTACCCTGTCTATATGTCTCAGTTAATTTTTGGAAAGATGATGATGATGATATATATATATATATATATATATATATATATATCTTTTATCTTTTACTTGTTTTAGTCATTAGTCTGTGGCCATATTGGGGCACCGCCTTGAAGAATTTTTAGTCAAATGTATTGGCTCCCACACTTACATTTTAAAAGCTTGGTAATTATTCTATCAGTCTCTTTTGCTGGACCACCAAGTTATAAGAATGTAAACTCACAAACACCAGTTGTCAAGCAGTGGTGGGGAAAAACACAGACATAAAGACATACACACACATATCATCATTATCATCATCATTTAACATCCGCTTTCCATGCTGGCATTGATTAGACAGTTTGATTGGAACTGGTAACCCAGAGGTCTGTATCAGGTTTCTGTCTGATTTGGCATGATTTCTATGGCTGGATGCCCTTCCTAACACTAGTCACTCCAAGAGTATAATGGGACTGAACCTGGAACCATATGGTTGGGAAGTAAACTGATGTTTGGAACATATGTTACCAAAGGTTCATACATCAAGTCATGATGGAAGGTTCCTTTTGAATATGAACACTTTGTATTATAGAACCAAAAGCAGTCTCATGTTACTTAAGCCCTTCACTCCATGTGGAGCATAGGTCATCAACAACTTTTCTCCACTGTTCTTGACCTAGGACTGTCTTTTCTCTCCCAGGCCTTGCTGGTTATTAATTATCATCAATGCTTCTGTAACCTTACTTTTTCTCTTGGTAAGGTTGTTGAATCTAAGCAAACTTATTTTTACCTCTGGAAAGAGGTGGTCAATTTTAGTCCTGCCTCTATCCCTTAACCTGTCTGGCATAAAAGTCCTACCAGAAACTTGTGTTTCACCAGCACACTGGCATAGCTCACAGGGTCATTGAGATACACAAGACTTCACACCACAAGGACTGTGATGATAGTCTTACATGGATTGGTATCTAAAGGGTGAAGATGATAACATATAAATATAAGGGTGGTTTGGCTGTCACTTCTAGCAAGTCAAGCAATGATATCTTGTCTCCCCTGAGACTAGTGAGGGGATATGCAGTGATGAGAGTTGGATTAGAACAATAAAACTATAGGCATTAACTACAAGTATTCCCCTCAAACAATAAAAGTCAGTTTGAGATCACTTGATCTTGCTAGAAATATTAGGCAGCTCTCACTCAACCACAACCTATCATCTTAACAGATATGCTAAAACTGTTTTGAATAAGGTAGTAGTAGATAAGCAATACCTGAAAAACATTTTGAATGGCCATGAATGGAATGCTTTTGAGTATATATCCAATCGGTGTTGATTTAGAGTTAAATAAACAACTAATAGTGAATATGTATGTATAAGGTGTGTATATATACATATATATTGCAGTATGTATACTTTATGTATAAAAAGAAGGTGGTGGGATTCCTAGTTGGAACATCTCAGAACACAGGATCAGGATTGATATGCTAAGGTTTTTCTTCCATTACATTATCCTCCTTCACTGTCCACTTTATAAATATATTCCTCCAGGTCACATTCCTGAAATACATTATTTTCATTTATTCCCACTGCAGTGACTTAGGAATTTTATGAATATTTTAGGTGTGAATATGTTTTGTGTTGAGGGTTGGAGATCCCAGTGGCAATAAATGAATGAAAAATGTCAAATAGAGTAGCTTCCATACAATCATTTAGTAATAATACTAATAACAGTAACTGGATTACATTGAGTCTAGAGTAAATGATCAGCATAAAACAACAGCAAAGAAGAACATAATTCAATTAATGATAACATTAGAAAGATTCAATGTACCAGTATAAATTCACACAGCATAGTATAAGTACAACAGTATTATTAAATTTCGGAGATGTACTTGTCTGACAAGTGATATGATCTCTGTTGAAACTAAGACATTAACAGCATAGAAGACACGTAATAGGCATTAAAAAACAACACACAAAAACTGTTGACTTCACTTAATCATCTTTGACCTTTTCCCTGACACAGTTCCACTATTTGGTAATTGTAATTATTATTAAAGTATAATAATTATTCCATAGACTGTAATGTAAAGAATCTTCATTAGAAAATAATGGTCAGGGAATAGACCAGGTCTTTCTAGCATGCAGTTCAAAATTTTTACATGATAAATAAAAGTTCACTGGTTGAATTCAGTACCTTTAAGAAACAGCACAAAAATTAGTATTTGTAATGTAAAAATGAACATCTTCAAAGATAATATAACTACAGTTTGCAAAACAGTAATAGGAATGGTATTAGCTCAAGAATCACAGCTTGTAAATGTAGCTGGATGAAGTAACTTCGTGTTAGTGTGTGTGTGTGCATTTGTGTGTATGTAGGTGTGTATGTGAGCATGTGCATGCATGTGATTTTTTCTTTCTTTGAGAAACAGAAGATCAATTGCTACTGCCACAAGGAGTCTGATTCTAATTTCTGTCTGGAAATTGCTTCTTTTATACTATTTTGATGAACACAGTAGGTTCCAGACAAACATTTCAAAGGATGACAAATGCACCAAAAAACACTTTCTTATTGACTGAGAATAGCCACGAGATCAGTCATGTGACATGCTTTTGAAAATTTTATTTCAGAGCTATCTGAACATTAGAAGGTGCACCAAAGCAACTGATTAAGACATTCATACATACACGCACCCAGTCACAGGCACACACACACAGATACCTAAATACATATACTCTTTAACATGTGCAGGCCTTCACACACACACATACACACTGTGAATTAGGGTGTGAAAACATGCATTGTAAAATGTGACTGTATGTGTGTGTTGGTAAGTTTTTAAAGTTCTGATTAAGTACTTGGACTGATATAATCCACTAATCTCCCCTCTAAATTTCTGGATTTATTATTATTATGTCTATTTATCACAGTTTTTATTGGAACTTCTGAAGTCTTACATGCATAGTGGGCTTGCTACCTGCAGCCTACGGTACTATTCTATCCGTTTTCAACTATCTAATACTTTCCTGATTATTTTGTAACAGTTCTACTGGGCACTCTACTCCAGTTTCCTTAATATTCCCCTTGATGTCTTCTGATACTCTTCCCAAGAACCCAACAATAATTGGCACTATCTTCACCTTCTTCATTTTCCATAACCAGGCCATTTCGTACTTAAAAAGGTTGTATTCATCTATCTTTTCACCTTCCTTCTTGACTATTCGTGAGTCAATGGGGCATACAACATCAACTATATAGCATCTTGTCCACTACTGCTAGGTCCAGTCTGTTATGCTCTAGCACCTGATCTGTTTGGATTGGGAAATCCCAAAGGATCTTGCTAGTCTCCAACTCCACCACTCTCATTATTATTATTGTGGTGGCAGTGAGCTGGCAGAATCATTAGCATGGCAGAGAAAATGTTTAGCAGTGTTTCATCTGTCTTTACATTCTGAGTTCAAATTCCACTAAGGTTGATTTTGCCTTTCATCCTTTCAGAGTCAATAAATTAAGCGCCAGTGAAACACTGGGGTCAATGTAATCAACTAGTCCCCTCCCCCAAAATTTCAGGTCTTAAGCCTTTAGTAGAAAGGATTATCATTATTAATACTATTGAATGAGAGAACAATGCATGCCATCAAAGTGACACTGAGGTAAAATATACAAAGCCCAGTACACCCAACATGACTACCCATCTGATAAGGGTACACCAGTCACATGCATCACAACCATATGTGCGTGACATGGTGATCTCATATCAAGATAAACAGTGCATAATCTTGCAGGTGGGGACCAGTTAGAATTTTCTTCAGGTCGAGTAGTCCATCCTGCTCAAATGGTCCTTGAATAAAGGTTGTTCAAGGATGTTGAACGAAACACCTATGTTTCCAGAGGTGAATTATTCAAACTCCAAATTCCTCTCAATACCTGGCTATGATCTCCCCCACTACTTCTGCTCATGATCAGAGATGCACATATCACCAGCCACCAAAGGTGCTCAACCGGTTAATTTCAAACAACTGACAAGCAAATCTATGGTACTGAACAGAATATTTGCTGTAGCCTATCTTTTATACCAAGACAAAACCATTTTACATCTTTTTTTCCATGCCAACATGGGTGAGATCAATATGTATTACTGAGGCATTGTTTCACAGCCGATTGCCTTTTTTCCTGTTTTTTTTTTTTTTTTTTGCTAACCTCTACTTATTTTTCAAGTAAGGAAGTTTTCATTCCACTGGTCCTCAAAAGCACAAAGCTACCAGGTGATTTGTTGACCAGAAAATGTTGAGAAATGACACTATCTTTACCTCAACTGAGAACAGAATATATATATATATATAGAGAGAGAGACGGTGGGAGTGAGCAAGTAAGAGAGAAAGATACAATGCACATATATATGTATATATACACACATGTATATGCGCACACACACACACACACATATATATATATACACACACATATATATAGAGATACATATATATATATATATATATATATATATATATATCAAAATAAGCAACAAGGATATCCAGAAGTAATGCAGTACGATCGTTTCATGCAACTCCATTTAATTGAACAATGCAATCATTACATCAATCTGTTAATATCAGATGCTCTTAACTATACAATTCCCATGTACTGGTAATTGTCAGTTTCAAGGAAGAAGCAGAGAAGAGTTGCCTCCATTACTGCTCGTTCACTCTGCATGTGAATATTTTATGGTAGTAGTGAGAACCCCCTTATATACATACACACTGACATATATGTTTATGTATGTAATATGCACACTTATATAAATGTGTGTGTGTGATACACTCACTCATGTATACATGTATGCAGCTCGGAAAGTTTCTCAAACTAAATGTAATTAATTTTTATCTGCCTGCCCTCCTGTATGTATGTGTGTAGAGAGAGATATACAGAGAGAAACATGTTTCACATATATAAGTATGTTTATGCAAAACTTTTATCATTAATTTTCTCTTAATTTCCTCTATAAGGTTGTGACCTATGTGGCTGTATTAAATGTGGCTTCTCAAATGTACTGTTCTTCTGTATACTTTTCTTAATCCTAACTGTCTTATTTCAAATCATTCTTAATCCATCTTAAGTATGGTTAAAATTTACTACAATTTTCCAATACTTTTTCGCATACTTCCTCTTACTCTCCCTCATAATATACCCATAAAAGGTGAATTTTCTCTTAAGTATATGACACATGATGCTTTTAATTCCTTGTTGTATTCTTAGTTAAATCTTCTTTTCTAGTATCTCAGTTCACATTTTATTATCCAATGGAATTGTCCCATTCCTGACTAACCTTTACAGATTTTTCTATCTTTATTGTCTATGTTGGCATATGACACTAAAACATGGGATTAAAATATGTTTTATATTTTGGTGACCTTCCAACTATTGGCTGCTTTATTATTAAGAGGAACCAAGTGTATTTCTTTAAATTCAAGTTCAAGGAATATTTTCTTGTCATTCCTTCTTACTAAGCATATGAGAAGTTGAGTAGATTTTTTTCTTTATTAGTATTTGTATATTTGATTTGTGATTCCTCTTTAACTGTATTCATAATCTATCTCATTTCCATAGCCTCTTTTACTGCTGATATTCCTGGTAGCCAGAGAGTTTCTGGTTCATGCATGTGTATATATATGAATGTGTGTGTGTGTGTGCATGCACGTGTGTGTGTGTTTATGTGTGGTGCATATGTGTAAATATCTAAGTTTTTATTAGTCATTGGTTAATGTCTGTGTTTGTCTTGTAAATGCTACAGCTGTATGTGGTAGCTGCAGTATTTTTGTTAATATCAAATGCTCATAACTATACAATTCCCATCTACTGGCAATTGTCGGTTCCAAGGAAGAAGCAGAGAAGCGTTGCTACCATTACTGCTTGTTCACTCTGCATGTGAATATTTTATGGTAGTAGTGAGAACCCCCTTTTGTTTTTCATCATGATCAACATCATTGCAGCATTTGTATTTTTGCATTTATATTGAGGTAAAAACCTTTAAGTAATGATATTTTCACATCCTATACACCATAATGGAATTGTTTCAACCAATGGGATTTCTCCTATAACTAATCATTTTATCATTACACTTTACTCACAGATTTCTATCTACAACATTGTCTGCTATAAATATTGTTGTATACAGTTTATGTCTTTTATTCAGACATACTTCTATTTTATGTCTACAGTTATTTCATATCATCTAAAAATATCATCAGTTTAATTGATAGTAGTATATCCACCACCTTTAACATTGGCCAGTTGTGATGGCTGTGACAGCAGTATCATTGTTTTAAGGTCTATTGTTACCTTACTGTGGAATGTAGAGTGGCTCAATGATACAGGATGTAATCTTTCATCAAGATCCTATGTCATCTCATCTGTAAGGCCTGTCAGCATAAGTTCCAGGTACCTAATATTCTTCCTTAGGTATATTCTGCTTCCAGTATGCAGTACCCCTACCCAACTTCCATTATTGACATCATGTAATGATATCAATACTGTCATCTCTCCTGTATAATGAGTTGATATTTTTAATGTTGTGCTATTCTCTAAGCTCCCTTGTGCTCCCTCTTTCTTACAAGTTTGTTAAACATCCAACAGACAGTACTTGATGTTTTTCTCTACCTCTACAGGTCCTCCACAATTAACGCTCATCTAACATGACACATCTTATACACACTTAATACAATCTGCTTTTCACAGAGATAGAGAAATTGTTGCCAAAAGAGGCAAACGAATTACTGAAATTCTTGTGCTATATTTTTTTCCTAGAAACTATGCTTTTACTATTATCTAGGTAACAAACTATTAATTACAGCGCAGGAGTGGCTGTGTGGTAAGTAGCTTGTTTACCAACCACATGGTTCCGGGTTCAGTCCCACTGCGTGATACCTTGGGCAAGTGTCTTCTACTATAGCCTCGGGCCAACCAAAGCCTTGTGAGTGGATTTGGTAGACAGAAACTGAAAGAAGCCCGTTGTATATATGTATATATGTATATATATATATATATGCGTGTCTGTGTTTGTCCCCCACAACATCGCTTGACAGCCGATGCTGGTGTGTTTATGTCCCCGTTACTTAGCGGTTCGGCAAAAGAGACCGATAGAATAAGTACTGGGCTTACAAAAGAATAAGTCCTGGGGTCGAGTTGCTCGATTAAAGGTGCTGCTCCAGCATGGCCACAGTCAAATGACTGAAACAAGTAAAAGAGTAAAAGAGAGAGAGTAAAAGCTGAATAGTTCAAGGGCTTTACTTTAAGTGTTTTGCTAGTTAACTGTTTCCTTGCATTTGACATATTTGAAATCCTTATTCAGCCAGCCTGAAATTCTGCAGTATCTGTTGTCTACCCACTGCTTGCATTATTACACGGTATCAGATTCCTACTTATAATCTTCCAATATTTTAAACACAACCATTTTTCATGTGACACTGGGATTTATGATCTGTTTCAGTTGGAACTTTGGTCCTTGCTAATTTCATTTAGCATTTAAACTGGCCATATTCAGCCCAAATATTCTACCTGTTTTATGTTCAAATTGGCTAGATCCTTTTCTTACACCCACCTTATGTCATTCTAGAAATATAAGAGTGGCTGTGTGGTAGGTAGCTTGTTTACCAACCACATGGTTCCGGGTTCAGTCCTACTGTGTGGCACCTTGGAGAAGTGTCTTCTACTATAGCCTCGGGCCAACCCAAGCCTTGTGAGTGGATTTGGTAGACGGAAACTGAAAGAAGCCCGTCGTATATATATATATATATGCGTGTATGTTTGTGTGTCTGTGTTTGTCTCCCTAGCATTGCTTGACAACCGATGCTGGTGTGTTTATGTCCCCGTCACTTAGCGATTCGGCAAAAGAGACCGATAGAATAAGTACTGGGCTTACAAAGAATAAGTCCCGGGGTCAAGTTGCTCGATTAAAGGCAGTGCTCCAGCATGGCCGCAGTCAAATGACTGAAACAAGTAAAAGAGTACTCACATCAGTGAAATCTCTAAGTTATTAGATAAGCATGATTAATTCAAAATAATGTGAATAAATAAGCATTACATTTGAGAAAGTAATCTGAATGTTAAAAGATTAAACTCCAGACAACTCTGCCAAGTTTAGATTATTGTCTGACATCTTCAACAGGTTCCATAATGAGAGCCAAGTCATCAGTACAGAGCACAACCCAAAGCCACCTAGATTTGAACTCCTACATTATTGCTTCAAAAGCTTTGAGGACATAGCCATGCTGAATGCCTACTCACACATTAAATTCCTTATAGACTTGATTTCCAATGCTTATTTCAGCCTTGTATGATGTAACTGCTTATGAAAGCAGTTTATTTACCTTTAGATGACTCAGAATCCATCAGACTACTAAATGTGAGGTCAAAAAACTTCTCCAATTCAACAAATGCAAACAAAGTTATTTGTTCCCCTCCTACTATGAATGTCTTCGTTTTGTTTCTTTTGTTTTGTTGGGGTTTTTTTTCATTGGACTGGCACTCCATCGATTATGACAACAAAGGTTTCAGTAGATATGACCAATGGGACAATCTGCTTGTGAAATTAACATGCAAGATGTTGAGCACTCCACAAACATGTGTACCCTTAATGTAGTTCTGAGGGAGATTCAGAGTGCCATAGAATTTGACAAGGCTGGCCCTTTGAAATACAGGTACTATTCATTTTTTCCAGCTGAGTGGCATTAGAAATAAGCTATAACTGTTTTCACCCCCTAAGATGAATCCATATTACCTGGATTGACAAATCCTGCTTGAAATACCAGTCAAAAAAAAATAATCATCATATCACATTTTATCTAAACTCTTTTTTAAAAAAAGGGAAGAAAGCATCAAATATTGTAGTCCCCAGTACACTATACTTAAAAGAATGGGATGGTCATGGCTGGAATGACTGGGCCTATTGAAGTTGAAATGACAACAAATTCAAATTGCATCTTATTCAAATTATTCCTATCTTTCACTAACTTTCCCATGACTATCTCAACTACTTTCAAGTTATGGAACTACTTCCATAACTTGCATATTCCATGATATTTGATCTGAATGTTATGTTCAAGATATAAATAATATACTTGAATATGCTACCAGATATTGTATTCAGAAATATTTTATAAAAATATTTATTTTTCTTTGAATCAAACAAAAAGAATGTTGTGCTGACAATTTTTTTTTTCCTCTTATAATCTGACTGTTTGACATCCTTCCCATAAACATTCAAGATGTTTCTTTAGACACTAAATAATCTATCATTTCCAATTCCTTCAGCAATAATCTTGCATTTCCAATTCCTTCACCCCGCAGCAACTAATACAATTTCTTGACTTTTTCTCTAATATATTTTGATTTCAACAACAAACAAGTTTGGTTTGTGTTTTTAGAGTATATTTTTGTTTTTGGGGTTTTTTTTAATTTTTATTTTTATTTTTTACTCTTTTTCACTCTTATTAGATTTAGATTTTTATGTGGTAGTTTACATAATAAGTGAGGATTTCAGGAAGTTTTCATACATTTTGCTAGCCTTCCTGTTATTCCTTTTGCTTTACTGTGCATCTTTTTAACTGTTGATGTAAACTGTTGAAAGTCAGGCTTGCTAACCATATTCTTTTTGTTGTTCTTTCGAGTTTATTTGTTTACATTTAAGAATTGTGTTTGTTTTATATTTAATATTGAAATTTTATTTTCTAGGTATTTCATTGTTTCTTGTTTTTTTTCATGTGTATTCATGGATTTGTGCCTTATTCCTGTTTAATTCCCATGATGTACAAACTTTCTTGTAGCTTCATTTACTTTGATCAAATATGTCCTTCATAAACCATAATGGAATTACATTTGCACAAATGGGATTTCTCTTGTGACTAATAATTTTATCATTATACTTTACACAAAGATTTCTATCTACGACATTGTTATATATAACTGTTTTATCTATTGTTGTACACTTTGTGTCATTTATTGAGGTGTACTTGCTATTTTATATCTACAGTCATTTCATATCATCTAAAAAAATGTCATCAGTTTAATTGATAGTATATTCCTCATCGGCCAATTGTGATGGCTGTGACAATGGCATAATTACTTTAAGGTCTATTGTTACCTTGCTGTCAAATGTAGAATTGATCTATAATACAGGATATCACCTTTTCAAAATCCTATGTCATCCTATCTATAAGGCTTGGCTATCAGTATGCAATATCCTGCCTGACCACCCATCATTCACATCTGTTCATATCACATGTTGATATCAATGCAGTCATCTTTCCTGCAATATATACGAATTGATATCTTTAATGCCACATTATTCTCTTAGCTCATTTGTGCTCCCCATTTCTTACAAGTTCATGTTAAATATCCAACAGACAACATTTGATGTTTTTCCCACCTCCACAGGTCATTCACAACAAATGTTTATCTAACATGACACATAAGATACTTAATACAATTTGATTTTCATATAGACAGAGACTGATGCTAACAGAAGCAAACAGATCACTGAACCTGCTCTTTCTTTTCTTATGTTAGAAACTATACTTTTACTACAATCATCTCCACTGCTAATTAGACCATTTAGGTAGCAGAAACTATTAACAACATTTAGTGTCATATCTGAATGGTTCATGGGCTTGATTTCAAGTGTAATACTACTGTTAATTATTTCCTTACATTATTATTTCCTTTGCCAGGCACTCTCTCTGATAGCTGTGGTTTGTCCAGAATTGCTTCTTCCTCTATAGGAAATTCGCCTATTAGTCCTGTAACGGGCATTTTAGTGCCTTGGCCTCCTGAACTGCAACTACGTCGGTAAGATCCCCTCCTTCTGCCTCACTGTGAGGCTATTTTGCTACATCTCTACCCCTTAGAAAATCAGTAGTTCTATTTCTGCCTTGCTATAATATTAATGTATTTTCATTTGTAGTTAATTTCTTTCCTGTTGTCTCCTTCTAGGTTGGTCAGTTTTGTGTTCCCTATGTAGAAATCTAAAATGCATGCAAGCCCACTGCCCATTTTATCTACATTTATTCCTTATATAATATTGTGTATTGATATACATGATTATATGCCTTCACTTACTTAAATGTTTTGTATGGTTGACTTCGCAATCAATTATATTCATTGGTAGGTCTAAAATGAACTTAGACTCATTGTTGAATATTGTTGATTGTAACATCAGTTGTACAAAACCTTTAGCTGTCAACATATAACCTTGTTTATTAAAATGCAATTATAACAAACTCTTCACACTTGTGACATCAGTGTGTATTTTTGAATGCAAATACAAACAAAAACATTTATGCATATATATATATATATATATATAATATATATATATATATATACATATATATATGTGTGTGTGTGTGTGTGTGTGTGTGTGTGTATACATGTGTGCATTTTTGCCTTTAGGTCTCTAAATGAGAGTGAAAAAAATTCAGTACATATAGTAGAATTCATTTATTCATGCAAAGCTGATGATTCGATCAATCATTATTCTGGGTATCTCAAATATATGTGTTAGTTTATGAACACATGCAGGTGAATCATCAGCTTCAAATGAATAGGCATATATGTGTGTGTGTGTTTGTATATTAGTTTGTGTAATTCTCTTTAGATTCCTCCTTCTCTTCAGTACACAACTCTGGAAAAGAATGTATGTGATCCAGTAGGTGAGGAAAGGTACTGTTGTGTAAGGAATTACAATTAGTTATCTGTAGAAAATACCCTCCATAACTCCAAAGATTTGGCTGTAATCTTCACACATTGTCAAATGGAATATGAAGTAAATTACAAAATTGGTTTGCTTGTTTGTTTGTTTGTTTTCCTCTGTCTCTCCCACCCCCTTTTTTTTTTGTCTATTTTTGCTAATAGCATAGATTAATCAAGTCATCACAGTAACTCTCCTCCAATTATTCCTGTCCACTAATTGTTCATTTGTTAAATTCACTTGCCTTGGGTTATGATGAACCTTTTAACCTTCTTTTTAGCTCATTCCAACTGCCATTATTCTCAAACTTGCAGTACTTATTCATTCTGTTGAAGGAATCTCTTAATATCTTTCACTTCTGACCATGTTTCTCAAGTAATTTATTTCTATATTTTAGGCATTTCCATCATAAAATCTTCCATTTCTTTGCTTTCAGCTATAACGATTCAGTTGTGTATTTTTAATATTCTCAATATTCAACGGTGGTTTCCAAATATAGATTTCTTTAGATCGGGCATTGGGTCGATTTTGTAGGTAAGGGTTCAGTTTAATTAAATTGATGCCAGTCAGCATCTTACTCTTTTATGTTATCAAACTTACAAGAATAAAACGGTAAGTCAAAATCAGCATGGTTTTGAACAGAAACTCTTAACTAAACACTTGAAAGTAATCAGTTTCCTTTTCAACTATTTTGGCAATTTCCTGATTCCATTGCATTCCTGATCCAACTGTAACTTGTGAGTCATTTTATTATTGCTTTCAACATCATCAGCAACTTATCATCAACATAATCATCATTATCGTTTATCCACTGTCCACCAGTATTCCTTCTAAATGGTTTGGGTTGTATAAGACTGTATATCTCTCTTTAGCATCAGTGAGCAAGATTCTTCTGACTTATAAAATACAACTATAAATACAACTATCTGGCTTAAAATGAAATATTACACCTTTTCTTGAATGAAACATGATATATCTACAGCGTCTGATCAAATAGAAATTACCGTTTCCTCAAGTAAACCCAGGTTAGCCCAACTGATTCCTTTAATCGAAACAGGAGCTTGTATTGTAATTTATCTCATAGATACTTTAGATATAACAAAACAAAAACAAAAAAATACCTACTAATTATTTTTCTTTTTACTGTCATAGCTTCTCTTTGTGTCTTTATTACAAAGTCTGTTCTATTTTTGTAAGTCTAATATTGGCTATAAAGTATATTGCTCTGCATTCATGCAGCGACACATCAATCTACACACTGGTGAACATTTTAGGAAAGGCAATTAGAATATTAATCCTGAAACATCATGGTACATTATCATATATATATTGGGGGAGATAGTGTGAGAGAGAATGAGAAATGAGGAGGTAGGAAGACTTAACTTTTGTTAGCTGTAAAGTACAATATTGCTAGTCTACGTTAAAAACAAATGAAATTCTCTAAATATTATTCCACATAAAATTTCACACAAACATAGATCAAAAGAAAGTGGAATGAAATATGAGTGAATTTATTGTAGAAATCAGCCATGCAAGTTAAGATTGATTGCAAGTTTGGTCTGTTGTGGTAACATGATCACAGACCCAAAGGACAGGATGTGTGGATGATAAACACACAAGAGAAGACTGTTTCAGCCACCTTCATGAAAATATTATTTGAATTGACTTTATGCAGTGTTATAGCAGCATAGTTCTTTCTAAAACAATGTGAGCTTCAGCTGTTACATTACAAGAGCATGAGTTCAAAGCATAGTGCTGCTATTAAAGTTTACTCTTATATAAAAGTATTCTATTTGTTTCAGTTTGTAACGATGATAGAACCGAATAATGTATTAAACTTCCAGCGCATAGGTTATGAGTTCAGTACTGCTGTTAGAATATTTTTGTGTTTCTCAGAAAAACACTGTACTATGCTTTTCCTTCAATCCCCCCACCTGTTAGAAATAGATACCAATATCAGTCCATTAAGCTACCAGACCAATGAAGTTCAGTCACAGATCACATTTCACTAGTGAAATTGGTTCAGTCTCAGACACTTGTCATGTCAGTAATTGGAAGCAGATCAATATACTTCCCTCTCAGACTACAGTCCACCAGTTGTGTTCCTTTGCCTTGTCATTGGACCCACTCTCTACTTTTGATTATGAGCTGTGTGTGTTAATAGTAGTGCACTAGAACTCATCATATACATATAAATGTACATATACATATACATATGTACATACATATATGTATACATATGTGTACACACATGTATATACACATACACATGCCTATACATATGTATACACATGTATATACAAATATTTATACACATGTATATACGAATATTTATACACATGTATATACATATACATCTACATGTGTATATACACACACATATATACATATGTATATATATGCATGTGTGTGTGTGTGTGTGTGTACACATAAAAAAGTGATATCAGTATGTATGTACGTATGTACATATTGAAATATCACTTTTTTATATGTGTACACATATGTATGTACGTATGTACATACATATTTATATCACTTTTAAGTTATCTCTGCAGATTTTCTATAGAATTTAGACCCAGCACTGAAAGTTACAATGCCACGTAAATGAATGTGTCTATTAAACAATGCAATCAAAGATAGAAAAATAGATAACGAGCATATATGCATATTTCAGTTCTTGCTGCTCCTCCTTCAGCACCACAAGCAAACCATTAGCCAGCCATGAATACATTGCTTAAACATCCACTAAGTTCAGAGGTGTAACACTATTGGATAGACTAATTTACATATTAAATACATTCCTGACAACTGCTATGTACATATTAAATGCTAGTAGGGACACCATATTTCATTTTGAAACCATAATATGCTTTCCGAAATCCGCCGAAACTACACCTGATTATACATAGACTTTAGATGAGTTGTAGTGCACCTGAACACTGTACACAATGTTTTATTATTATTATTATTATTATTATTATTATTATTATTATTATTATTATTATTATTATTATATTATTATTATATACCATTTTTCTAACTTCAATCACATTGTTTACATAGACTTAATCAATTATGAAACATTATAACTTTCAGTTCTGGCTCTAAATTCTATAGAAAATATGTAAAGATAACTTTAAAGTGATTGTATCACACTGCTAACACAAAAGTATGACACAGTACTTACTAATAAACTTTAATATACTAGTAGTGTATGTATGGTTTAGGACAGGAATAGGTGTTTTGCTGTAGGGGAGATAGATGGTTACCCCTGCAGGAAGAGAAAGAAGATGGTGATGAAAATGTATCTGTGTGAACCCTCAGGTTGCTGGAAGGTGAATAGAGAAGTTGTATGGGTGGCTAAGTTCATGGGAGTGTGAGAGGTGAGTGGCAAATGGATAGAGGGAGATGGTGTGTGTGTGTGTGTAAGGGTACAAGGCTTTGTGGTTAGAGTGTTGCACTCACAATCACAAGACTATGATTTTGATTCCCAGACCAGCGATGCACTGTGTTTTTGAGCAAAACAATTTATTTCCCATCGCAGCAGTCCATTCAGCTGTAAATGGGTCGCCCTATGACAGTCTAGTTTTCCATTCATGGAGAATGTTGGCCTGCCCACCTAGCTGGTGTGGTAACATCATTTCAAAGCGATTGCAATGCAAGGAAACACATTGTGACCAGTGGGGTATAACAACATCCAATAGTCTGACCAATAAGAAAAGGGTAAAGACTCCCTTTCTTCATGAACGACCATGGGATTATACCTAGAAAGTTCCTAAGGCACCAGTCTGGACACGGTTGTTTACAGAAGACCAGCAGTCACCCACACATACCAGTCTCTTCCCCTCTCTCTACCACTGATGTTGTCCAAGGGAATGGCAAAGGAATGTATGAGAGTTCTGCAGTCTCTTGCTAAACAATCACACAGATGATTTGTTTATAGTGATCAAATGTTTGTGTTCCCATAAGCTCCTTCCCTCCAGTAAATCGACATTACCTGTACAGGTGCACAAAGTGTCACATGTCAGATGACAAAATGATTGCAAAACAATGTGGAATGAAATGTTTTGCTCAAGAACACAATGCAATGCTTGGTCTAGGAACAGAAACCATGATCTCATAATCATGAGTGCAACATTCTAACCACTAAGCCATGTACCTTCATGTATATATATATATATATCTGTAAATGTAATATGTGATATGTGACAATTATTCAGTAGCCATGATAAAACTCCGAGTTTTGGATGCCGAGGTGGAAATCCAGGCTGCCATCTCTTCAGCTATCCAGCCATCCGATGGCCAGATAACTGAAGAGATAACGGCATGGATTTCCACCTCGGCATCCAAAACTCGGAGTTTTATCATGGCTACTGAATAATTGTCACATATTACATTTACAGATAAATTCCTCCATTTACATAATATCGAGGTCTCTTTCATTCTTTTGTTGTCTTCCAATAATACTATACTTGTTCCACGTCCTCGCGTTGTTGTGTTTTCTCATTGTGTTTTCATGTTTGGATTAACTTTATTTATATATATATATATATATATATATACATATACATATATATATATATTATATATATATATATATACATACATACATACATACATACATACATACATACATACATACATACATATATACATACATACACACACACACAGTTACATAACCAAATCAGTTTTTATATACACAATAATCCACTTCGTTACAATATATGATAAATTGGTTACTGAGTATATAATCAACCAGCCAATTTTTTATAATATGATAAAACCAGTTTCCATATATGTTTGTGTGTGTCTGTGTATGTTCGTGCGTGTGTTTGTGTGTGTAAAACAATTACACTATATGTAACATCTCAATGATTGGTGTATATAATAATGGTACAATTCTCTATAACTGTCAAATCATATAAGAAACCATTTCTACATTGTACTAGCTGTGTATAAATGGTATTTACATTATATAAGTCAGCTTGATACTGAATCAAAAATATTTAAATAAGAAATAAATTTGTATAGCCCCATGCTGACCAAAACCTTATGAGTAGATGTGGTAGACAGTAACTGAAAGCAGCCCATCATATGTATGCGTATATGTATATATATATAAGAATGATATAACACTAAGATGGAGGATAACAGGCTCTAATGGTAAATCATGACATTTGTTTTGCGGTGCACACTAGCTTTGAGTTGCTGAGTTTATATTCATATTCCATAATAGAAGATTGTACTTTATGGTATTATGATATATTTGAATATTTTTCAGCAACAGTTGTGCGTGCATGTGTTTCATGAGATGAAATACTATAAGCGTATATATATATATTATTCTTTACTCTTTTACTTGTTTCAGTCATTTGACTGCGGCCATGCTGGAGCACCGCCTTTAGTCGAGGATTGGCAGAATTATTAAAGTTGGACAAAATGCCTTACAGTACTTTGTTACAGTGCTTTAAATGCTGAGTTCAAGTTGCACCACAGTCAACTTTGGTTTTCATCTAGACTGTTGATAGGATAACACCAGAGATATACTGGGGATTGATTCTATTAACTTTATACTCCCTTCAAACCTTTTGGCCTCGTGCTAAATAATGTACAATATTTCTTCAAGTCAGTTCTAGAAATGGACGTTTGTAATTTATTTCTGCCTGACATAGATGTCTTTCTTTGAGGACAGCTTATAAATTTAATACTCATATTCCTCATCATCATTTTCACATACACATTTCCATGCTTCCATGGGTTGGACATAGTTTGCTGAAGCAAATTTTATATACATCTGGATGCCTTTCCTGTTGTCAATCCTTACCTATTTCCAAGCAAGGTAATATTTCCATACAGCCAGTCATGACATTTATTTACAACAATCACATAAATGTCAAGACAAGAAGACAAACACTTGCACACACACACACATCATACATACATGTCACCATGACACTGAATCACTGGATTTGGTAAATAGAAACTGAAAGAAATCTATTGTAGATATATATATGATGAACTCTCCTGTCAAAGATGATGTATGAGTTTGCATAAATATTGATTTCAAATTTTGGCATAAGGCCAGCAATTTCGATGGAAAGGATTAGTCAATTACAGTGACTCCTGTACTCAACTGGTACTTATTTCATCAACCCCAAAAAGATGAAAGGCAAAGCTGACCTCAGAGGAATGTGAACTCAAAACTTGAAGATGGACAAAATTCCACTAAGCATTTTGCCCAGCACAGTAAAGTTTGCATAAATATTAATACCAGTATATTCTCCACAGATATCACCTCAAATAGTTATAAATTTATTACTACCAGTTGACTACCATCACAACAACAACTACCACTACCTATGCAGCAACTGTAATTATTATTCTTGTCATCATTGATATTTCCCTTTAACACATTTCAGCATCATTCATCATTATCACCATTACCATCGTTAATATAACTACTACCATCGTCATAATGATGTAGCAGACTTTCAGTCACCATCGTTGCTATATCTGTCAATATCATTACTCACTAAAAATACTCATGAGCAAAAAATGATATTAATGATTAGCTAATATTATTTTTACATTTATGTATTTGTTTTGCAAGATTCCTGGTGTGAAATCGTGTGTTGAAACAGATATCATAATACTTGGTGATGGTCATATTTTGCCAATTAAATACATGCACTATATGTTTGGTCTTTACTACAGCCTTATTATTATTATTATTATTATTATTATTATTTTAGTTTCTTTTTATTAAAGCTCTTTTGTCACATATCATGTGACCTCTTCAGTGACTCTCTATCCCTCACGTCTCCTCTTGTTCTGCTTAGTCCACATGGTATAGAGAGTCACTGAAGAGGTCACAGAATGTGCAATGTAAGAGCTTTGACAAAGAAACCAAAATAATAAAAATAAAGCTGAAGTACAATAGGAGATATGTGAGACAGAGAGTTGCTAAAGAGGTCACAGAATGTCTGATGAAAGAGCTTATTGATAACATTGATCCCAGTGCTCAACTGGTACTTATTTCATCGACCCTGAAAGATGAAAGGCAAAGTTGACCTGAGCAAAATTTGAACTCAGAATGGAAAGAGCTGGAAGAAATATCATTAAGCATTCTGTCTGATGTTGTAATGATTCTCCCAGCTCACCATCTTAATAATACTAATGATGGCATAAGGCCAGCAATTTTGATGAGAGGTGGTTAGTCAATTACTCTATCCCTGGTACTTAACTGCTATTTCATTTTTATCAGACTTGAAAGGATGAAAAGTAAAGTCAATCTTAGCAGAATTTGAACTCAGAATGAAAAGACAGATGCAATTGTCACAAAGCATTTTGCCCAGCATGCTAACAATTTGGCCAGCTTGCAGCCTTAATAATAATAGTGACAACTGTAACAATCCTTTCTATCATAGGTACAAGGCCTGAAATTTGCATGGAGGGGCTAGTTAATTGCACGACCCCAATGATCAGTTGGTGCATATTTTTTTCTACCCTGAAAGGATGAACAGCAAAATCGACCTTGGCAGCATTGGAACTTAGATCATAAAGCTGGAAGGAATGCCACTAAGCATTTTGTCCAGCATGCTAACAATTCTGAAACCAATGCTATGAAAAGGCAATTGCTGTCCCAACAATGAAAGAAAGAAAACATGACTACATAGAGCAAAAGAAAAAGATATAGAACAAGGAATAGTAGAGAGGTCAATAAATCTGCAGGAAAGAAATAACAGCCCAGATAAAGATAAATTTGTGGAAGGAACATTACAGAGGAAGAAAGGAGCTTATTACAATGCCTAAATGAGACCTGAACTCGTGAAAGTAAGACAACCACCAGCCTTGAGAGGAATTGAGAAAGGAAAACTACATAAAGTAGGGAAGAAGATGGATAAGCTATTAACAAAAATCTGTTTTGAAAATATAAGACCTAAACAATCTCCGCTGTGGAAATTTTAGGGGTTAAAAGCCAAAGAAAGCATTAGACAGACAAAGTTCCATGTTGAAAATGAAGACTTGAGAACCAAATTGAACAACTCAGTAGAGATCTTAGAAGAATAAATGTAGCCATAGAAAAGATGTTGAGGAAAAGACACAAGAATGAGTTGCAAAGAATGTACAACATTTAACACAAAGAATGAAAATGATAAAGGTTTCAAATTTTGGCACAAGGCCAGCAATTTTGGGGAGGGGATAAGTCGATTGCATCAACCCTAGTGCTCAGCTGGTACTTATTTTAGTGACTCTAAAAGGATGAAAGGCAAAGCTGATATTGGCAGAATTAGCCAATATAAATCTTGGTTGGTTAGTTGATTTCTTCGCACTTTATATTGTATAGAAAGAGCAGGGAAAGAGAAAAAGAAAATTAACGTAAGAGGTACATGGTGAGTGTTAATACAAGGAGTGGTCACAGACAATGAGCAAAGGAACACAGCATACACACACACACACACACACACACACACACACACACACATGGTGAGATGAAAATATCAGTGAGACAGAGGGGGGAGTGTATATGACAGTAGTCATTAGAGAATTTACAAAAATGAGAAATTTATTTTATTTAATTTTATTTTAAGATAATAAATATTTCTCTCTCGAAAATTAGAATTCATTTCATCCTTTTGTATAAGCAACAAGAAATTTGATAAAAGTTAAATTATAATTATTGTGTATGTGTATATATATGTATATATATACACACATACACACACAAACACACTATATTTCTTGATATTACCCGTGATGATGGCAAATGTATACTTCCAAAGCTGCTCATCATATGATAAGTAACACTCCAGTGATAATAAAGTGATTTCTAATTTAGACATAAGGCCAGCAATTTTTGAGGGGAGAGCATGTAGTTGTTACCATTAACTCCAGTACTTGACTGGTACTTTATTTTGTCTGCCCTGAAAGGATGAAAAGCAAAGTTGATCTTGGTAGAATTTGCACTCAAAACAAAGTAATGAAGCAAATGCTGCAAAGAACTTTTTTCCCCAATTCATTACTGAGTCTACCAGTTTGCCAATCAATTTGCCACCTAATAATAAGTATAGGTGCCTAGGAAATGACCAAAAAGCGTTTATATATATATATATATATATATATATATATATATACCCATCAGAATTTAAGCAAAGACATAGCATAAAGGAAAATAGCACTGCAAGATACTGAACATGCATAACACAGCATACTTTCAGCACCTGATTCAACCAAATATTATGAAGAAATTATTATCTCCCATGTAGTAGCTGTGACCACTAGTGGAACCTCATATGTTTGAAACACTTGAGCTGTGATTTCAACCAAATCCATTTAAGCTGTTGTCAAGACATTATGTTTACGAATAGATTATTGTTCTGCTACATAATGAAGGATTGCCACTATGAAATAGCAGCTGGAAACAAATGCCTACACGTCAAAGAATATATTGGTAAATGACCTGTGAACTTGTTTGTAGTTAGAATTGTAATTATTGGTTACTATAAGATATATTTGAAGGTAGAATCCCCTGGAAGCAATTATTATCCTGTATGTGGACACTATGAACTTTCATTTTTATCAGTTGCTAAACTTCCAATGCTCTATGAAGAGAAAGACAAAAGATTTGCATGAATTTCCTCCAGACTGTACTTATTTCTATCTTTAATGAAATATCTCACTTCATAAAATGTTTGATTAGTGAGTTGCAGGTTATATCATTGATGATTTCTAAAAAGAATGAAATAGCATTATACAAGATTATTACTGACTAAAAGTTTTAAGAACTTTGTAAGTAAACAAAAGCAATTGAATATATGAATTCTGTTAATCTTTTTCCATAATTTCAAATTCAAATTTCTTACCTCACCACATATTATGAAGAAAGGTTTATCTCCCTTGTAATATCTGTGACCACTAGGGGAAATGCACATGTTAGAAAATATAAAATCAAAGCAAAACATGGCACATACAAAAGTCTCACAGAGCTACACTCAGTACAGCAGTGAAATTAGGTAATAACAAAATAAACCTCTGAAAAATAATTATTATTGATTGGGAATAAAGTATGCAAAAAGTCTAATTTTAAATGATCAGTCAAAAAGCTATTTTTATGTATTTTTGAGACCTGCATACTGAGTATAGATGAGAGTTACTAAAATAAAATAAAAAATGACAGTCCTCCTCATAATAGATTTCATAGGAAATTTACTGCATCAGCAAACTTTGTGTAATTTAAGTGTTAAAATGTTAGCAACTTACTTTTTGATTAGTTGTGTGTGTATATGTGTGTGTAGATATGTATGTATACATATATATGTGTGTGTATGTGTATATACATATATATGTATGTATATATATATATATATATATATGTATATATGTATGTGTACATATATATGTGTGTGTGTGTGTATATATATGTATGTACATATATAAGATATGATGAATGCTGAACAAAGATTTCAGTGTCATCCTTTTTATGATAGATACTGAATTATATATTTTACAGGGAAATGCTTTTGATGTATACACATATGTGTGTATGTTTATATAGATATATAGAGAGAAAGACACAATACACATATGCTTATGTGTGTATTGCAGACATATTATTTATTTTCAAAAACAATTACTACCTCCCTACCTATCCGTCTATACATACATGCATGCATACATACATAATTATACCCATATGTAGATAGACAGACAGACAGACACAGATAGGTAATTGTTTCTGAAAATAACTACAAAATAAATAGCTTTAAAAATGTTGAAATGTAGTCTCTAAGATCAAATGATGTTAAAGATTGTATAGAGAGTAAAGAAAAGGCATAATAAAAAATGAGGAAAAATAATATATAGCAAGGAAAATGTGTGTATGTGTGTGTGTGTGACACCCACACACATATACACACACACACACCACACATGTACATACATACCTATATACTACCTACCTACTTTTCTACTTACCTGTCTATTTTCCTACCTACCAATGTATCTCATATTTTTTTTCCATAATATATAAGAAGACTTTGAAAATTTTGAAATATGGTTTATAAGATCAAATGACATTGTACATTGTGTGTGGAGGAGAAAAGAAATACTAAAAGCATAAGAAGAATAAAGTGAAAATGAAACTCTCTCTCTCTCTCTCTCTCTCTCTATATATATATATATATATATATATATATATATATATATATAGTTATACAATCTGGATTGTAGACTATCAGGATAGTTAAAAATAACTAATTAAAGGGAATATTCATTTTGTTGAAAGGAAAAGTATATTGCTATGCAAACTTATGCATATTCATCTGTGTATGTGTGTGTATATTTACATATATATATCCATATGCATATTATATATATAATATATATATATATATATATATATACACACACATACAGATACAGAATGTACATCTATATGCATATATATACTCTTATGCACATATATATATGCAAGCTTACATACATAAATACATATGCACACACATGTGCATACACATACTTACGTTTGATATTGAAAATGGCAATTCTTTCATAGCAATTGTTTGGGGTTTTTTTAATACTTTTTATATATATATATTTTAACACCAAGTTTATTTGATGATTATTTCATGAAATTGACAGAGCAGAAATTGTATTCAATAATTTAGTGTGTATGTGCGTGTGTGTGTGTGCGCGCGCGTGCACACACACACACACAGAGTTTTCTAGTCATTGTTCGCCCTAGTTTTTCAAAGAGAGATCTGATTATTATATAGTAATTCCTAAAGTAAAAAAAAACTAAGATTGTAATCTTATTTAAGAACGACAGTTAGACTATAAACATTTATAAATATATGGCTTTCTTTTTCTTAAAAACTGCTTTCATTCACAGTATACAATGTTGATATCATTGACTGATAAATAAAAAATCACAGTTTATATATGTGTATATGTATTATATATATCTATATATCTATATATATATATATATATATATATATATATATATATATATAATCTTTCAAATACTAAATTCATATCAAATACTAATATTTGCCAGAAATAATAAATAAATTTCTTAAAACAACATTTAATTATCTAAAAAAAAAGGGGAAGGACACAGTGGAAAATATAGCACTAGCTATACAAAAAGATAATCACAGCTGGAATACCTTTGATCTTAGGTCTGCTTGATCAGAGATGACCTGAGGTGAAATGGTTACAACCAGCAGGATAATGTGACTGATTCTCAGCTGTAACCGAGATATATGTTTACCTGGTGGTGATATCTGTGCATGAAGAGTTTAATCATCACACACAGCCAGTAATCAGAAGAGCAGAGTCTAAACCTAATGTAACTCATCAGCTAGTAGTTTCTGTTTCCTTTCTTTTTGCGTATAAATTTTAGTAAAGAGAGTGTAGGCAGTACCTATGACTGCCACTTTTTTTCTGATCTGAGACTGACTACTGACCGCTTTCTTTGAGTAGTTGAACAGAGAATTCATGATTGCAAGTTAACTAACCAAATTTGCAAAATTTAGAAAGCCAACAGTGATAAGTAGCTCCTCCTTTCTAGTAACTATTTACAGCTTGTTAGACTGGGCCTTATTAAAGTTAAGTATTTTGGCTATTGACACAATTTAATGTTGACTGGATATAAACCTCTAACTTCTTACTGGTTATCCAATACCCTCTCTGTTCACCCACACTATCTTTTAACTATTCAAGTAATATTTAATATATTGAATGACATCATGCTATACAGAATATTATATCGCCATGCCATATGTGAATGACTTCAAGGAGAGAAAGAATATAAACCTAATTAGTATTTGTTGACTCGAGTATTAACAAAATATATTAGCAATATATCATATTTAATGGTGTAATTAATGTATTGTTTTCTATCTAGTTTTATATTGTATTGCATGACATAATGAGTGCATTGACTTCTTGTAAATCTATGGTCAGTCAGCAACATGCTATAACACAACATAAAATGACATCACAATTATCTTATATAGAATACTAAAGTACTAAAAGAAATCAAGATTAGTTATATTAACAGCAAAATAAAACACAAAACATTATCAAAAGCATATTGTTGCAACAAACAAACATTAGATAGACATTAGAACCAAACCATTTCCTTATAACTGAAAGAGACCTGGCATCAACAGACAGAAAGTGTTGAAGTCCAGTAATAACCAATGAAAAAAGTAGACACAACTTTATTTCTTTGATTCGTCTCTATAATAAAAAACAGCAATAACAACCATCACTAATACCCTTTCATCCATATGATAAGACCAGACGAGTCTTGTATCATTGATGAAGTTAGGAAGCTTGTTGCAACAAATAAAACTTGAAGTACTAATATGGAAATATGAAAAATTTGCCATATAAAAGTTAAAACAGAAGCATAGTTACGCACACACAAACATAATAGTTTCTTATTATATCTATTTGATTTATATGCATGTTTATAATGTTTACATACGTGTGCATATATTTATGCATATATACATTTAATATTCTCTCAGTTTCATTGTAATGTACCAAAATGTGGAATTTCTTGTGTTATGCATGTCTTTTTTTGTGTGCATATGCTTTTTAATCATGGTTCTATTTTTTATTTTTCCATTTGTATTATGACAATATAATTATTGTAATTATTTTGACATGCCATATTACCATATTTTTCAATATATGTACACTTCATATATATATCGTTGATTCTACAGGCTTCACATAAAGTCAGCACATACAAAGTGATCTACATATTGACATCCTCCTTTGATGACTAGTCTAAATTATCTATGGTTATCTTGGTACTAGTAGAGAGCAACAGGCCAGTGGCTAGTAGCATTTGCTCATAAGCAAAACCAAGCCAATGGCTGGAGACAGCCTGTAGGTGAAAATCAGATCAGTGATGAGCTGGAAATAGTAAATGACTTAAAGAACAGTATTTCACAAAACAGAAAATAATGTTCAATCATTAGTCTTAACAATATCATGTAAAGAATTTAGATGTATAATCATTATCCTGTCTTGATTACTGTAAGAACATTTATTAAGTACATACAGTTAGTTAACAAAAAGTGTTTTGTCAAGAGATATATATTTCTTTCATTAAGACTGAAGTTCATCTTTGCAGAATTTAAGCCAGCCACCAACATAACAACAAGACTTCTGTGTGCAAGTCAAGGCAGTTCCAGAGATTTGTGAGTTTGTTAATGCGTGCATATATTATGGCGTATGGGTGGATATACTTACACTCATGCAATGGGTGTACATATTACTGTGTGTATGTGTGTACATGTGTGTGATTACATTTTAAATATGCGTATTTATTCTGTGTGTACATATGATTGTGGGCATGTACTCATTCCAAATAATTCAAATAGAACGTTCTAGAAATGTTCATGGTACCACCATTCAATTGGATTTGAAAGAGGTAGGTCTTCCTTGGAAAACCCCAGGATTTTGAGGCCTTTAAGCAAATCTTTAATGAAACCCAGCATACCTTTGCTAATAGATTTAAATGAAAATTTATTATGCAGACATGAGCTGTAGTTTCCTCACTATGTATGTATGTATGTATGTAAGTAGGTAGGTTTGCTTTGTTTTGTTTTGTTTGTTTGTTTGTTTGTTCTCCTCTATGTTTAAGCTGTTTAAATTCTTCCTCTGAGGAAGGAGCTGGTTTCTAACAAAGATACAAAGCTCTGTTGTTGGAATATATGAGGTGGTATCAAAAGGTTCCTGGACTAGTTATGCTTAATAAAAAATAACTTATTTACCTAAGTTTTAACATCATCTCCTTCGAAATAGTCACTTTATGCAGCAATACACTGGTTGCAGTGATTCTACCATTTTTGGAATCTATCCTGGAAGTCATTTTCTGTAAGTGAATTGAGGATTTTCTGTGATTCGCTCTGGATTTCAACAGCAGTGTTAAAATGGCAACCTTTAGGCTGCATTTTCATCTTGGAGAAGAGATGGAAGTCCACAAATGAGAAATCTGGTGTATAGGGCAGGTGCAGAAGCAATACCATGTTGTTTTTTGGTGAAAAATTCATGAGTGAGGAGAACTCAGTGACAGGGTGCATTGTCATCATAAAGAATCCAATTTTTCACACTCCACAGACCTGGTCACTTTCACCAAATGTCCTCCCTCAAATGCTTCAAAACATCACTGTAGAACTCTTGATTGATGGTTGGGCACTGGGGGATGAATTCTTGATGCACAATACCATGGATGTCAGAAAAAATGATGAGCATGCTCTTGATTGGGCTGTGGCTCTGTTGTACCTTCTTTGGTCATGGAGACGAAGGCCCTTCCATTGTGATGACTGCTGCTTCATCGCAGGGTCATACCTGTTGACCCAACCGGGTGATGACCCATGACAAGAAGGATGGGTCATCAGTAGCACCCTGACGGAGATTTTGATGGACTTTGATGTGATGTCCTTTCTGTTTGGTGGTCAGCAGGTAGAGTACAAACTTGGCAGAGACATGTCGCATGTTCAATTCAGATGTTAGGATTGCCTGCATGGACCGATATGGTAGACCAACAACATCAGTAATGTCATTGATTGTCCTCCAACGATCCTCAGGCACAAGCTGAGGAATTTTCTCCACATTTCCTGTGGTGATGATCAGGGCAGGTCTTTCAGATCACTCATCATCTTCCAGGGACATTTTTCCGCTTTTGAAGTGCTTGCGTCACTTGAAACATTGCATACAACCCATTGCCTTCTTGGCATAAGCTTGCCAAAGCATGTGGTTCGTAAGCAAGCTGCTTACCACACAGCCATTCCTACGCCTAAAAAAAAAAGAGTATCCAGATTGTCACTTGGGTATTTACTCACAAAACCAAGTGCACTAATTATTATTGGTATAAATGTAAATTTATAATTTGTATATAGAAGCTGAAGGTTTCAAAGCAGTTGTCCATAATTAGCTTCTTTCTCATTGAGAAAGGACAGCCAACTGCTATGACAGTACATACTTTTTCTTGTCTACTCCAAACAACAATATCCAGCCTGTGATGTTTGTGTATATATTCAATAACAAAGGGATGGATTCCCTATATTTATTCCAGGACAGTCTTTTTAACAACTAGTATTGTGAATTGTTTTTGGAACAACATCATGTCACATAGAAAGGCAGTACCTTGATGACATCATTGGGCAGCTGCTAATCACCTGTGTGATGTCTTCTACAGTAACATGATATAATCTACATTTTCAGTTACATCTTGCTGTTCCAAAGGATTCGCTATTTCTTTTGTTTATTAGGTATTTCATAGCAATCTCCAGTTCTTGGATTGCAAAGATAGGCAGGCAGGCAGGCAAGAGAGGTAGGTAGGTAAACCAAGATAAATACTTAAGAAATGATCCTTAAAATCAGAGAGAGAGAGTGTGAAGGGAGAGAGAGAAAGAAAGACATATTGTTTATTTGAAAGAAGAGATGCATAAACTCACAATAAAGTAGATTGTGTATATAGATGGTAGAAAATGCTATAGAATGACGTGTTGGCTTCATGTTCCTGGTTTGAATTTCTATGTTGTAATTTCAATACATATACATCAGTAGCATCTTTAAAAAAATGGCATGAACATCACAACACTCATTTTCCTTTACCTACAAAATTTTTAGGCTTCTCATCTGTCTGGAGAGAGCACCAAGAAGCCATTCCAGTGTATTTTATCAGAGACGTCATGACTTTGCATCAAAAATCCTAAAAAGAGCTGTAATTTTTTTGCTTTCTTTTTGCTTTCACAATTCAGAAGAATAACAATATTTCATATACGAAAATAATTTGAAGAAATTCCTAAATATATTTACAAAACTTTATTTCTCTAAGAAAAATTATCCAAATATAATTCAATTTTACTGCATTCAATATTTCCTTTGAAATAAAAATACAAATACCATGTCTAACCCTGAAAATACACAACACCCACCCTCACTCCACCATCACTGCCAACTCCAGCATTATTACTAACAATAGTAGCAGCACCAAAACAGCAAGTAGTACCACCAACATCAATATCATGAGGAGTATCACATATGTGGTTGGACTGTCTAACTTCACTTAAAAGTTATAAATACTATTCTACTCCTTACTCTGAAAAACTTCCATCACACAAATATTGGTTATTGAGGCAGCTATTTTAACAGCAAGATTCTAAATGAAGTCAGTTCTAGAACAGTGAAATTCTATTAACTGAAGAATATCATCATGTATATTTGGAATAATACAAATTCTGTTTATTTCCAATAACAATGGCGATTTTTTTTTTTTTTTTCCATTTGTATTTTTGTATAGAATCTTTCTACCATTATTTTATTAAGGATTCTTTCTGATATCAGCTGCTGTAATTTAATACCATCTTCCTCTCTCTCTCTCTCTCTCTCTCTCTATATATATATATATATATATATATATATATATATATTAAGCTGCATATTTTTTCTTATAGTTTGTATTCAACATTTATTTGACTCAAACATTGCATAGATTTCTTCTGAGAAAACTGAACAGATGTTATAGGAAGAAGAAAAACAATATCACCAATAGCAATAACAATGGTAATAGCATTAACAACAAAATAATAATTATTATTATTATGATTATTATTATGATGATTATTGTTGTTATTATTATTATTATTGTTGTTGTTGTTACTATTATTATTATTATTATTATTATTATTATTATTATTATTATTATTATTATTATTATATTATTATTATTATTATTATTATTATTATTATTAATAATAATAATAATAATAATAATATTCTGCTGAGATCAACTTTGCCTTTCACCCTTTTGGAGTCAATAAATTAAGTACTAGTGAAACACTGGGATTGATGTAATTGACAAGTCCCCTCCCCACAAATTTCAGGCCTTGTGCATTTAATAGAAAGGATTATTATTATTATTAATGAATATTCCTATGCTAATGGCTAAGAATCAGGTGGGAGGCAGACTTGACCCATTCATTGCCTCATCATGCTCTCTTTGTGGTGAATAAGGTCAAAGAACCTGAGTTCTATTCTAACCCAACTTACTGTTGAGGTTGACTCACACAGCTTTTGTCTCTTCCCAGGCACTCACAGCCAGTAAGGATTTAAGCTTGAAGTTGTCCTTCCTCAAATGTGGCTCTCTTCCAAGGCTACCAAGCCCTGACTGCTTGCACAGTTATACCACTTGTGTAACTGTGGACACAGTACAGCCTTCTCCTAAGACACACTTTAATAAAAGTTAAGACACAGGCATGGCTGTGTGGTAAGATTGCTTCCCAACCACATGGTTCCAGGTTCAGTCCCACTGCATGGCACCTTGGGCAAGTGCCTTCTACTATAGCCTTTAAGCCAACAAAAGCCTTACAAGTGGATTTGGTAGACAGAAACTAGAAGAAGCCCACCATATACCTGTGTGTGTATGTCCCCCACCACTACTGCTTGACAACCAGTGTTAGTGTGTTTACATCACTGTAACTTAGTGGTTTAGCAAAAGAGACTGATAGAATAAGTACCAGGCTTTAAAAAATAAGTACTGGAGTCAAGTTGTTTGACTAAAAGATTCTTCAAGGCAGTGCCCCAGCATGGCCACAGACAAATGACTGGAACAAGGAAAAGATAAAAAGTAAAATGTTCCATTCCCCTTGGTCTGTCAGCATGCCAAACACTAACCCAGAATTTCTAAGTCCTCACACTGTAGCTAAATAGTGTGAGGACTATTGATGGATGAACCCAATATAGGGTTCATCCATCCTGTTAAGTGATATTGTTTTTGTGCTGCTGGGTTTCTAAGCAACCCTTTTCACCAAGTAAACATGATGGAGGGATTGGATTAGACACTGATGACCAGACCATGAACAGATTGTGTTGGATTATGTATTACCAGTAACACTCATTAGTGACCTGATGTGAATATTATAATATAATTGTTTCTTATTTAGGCATAAGGCCATTACATTGAACTAGACTGATACCATATTTAATCAACCCCAGAGGGATGAAAGGAGAAGTTGATTTCAATGGCATTTGAAATCAGATTGTAATAACCAGAAGATATGCATCAGATATTTTGTTCAATGCTCAAATGATTCTGCTAATGCACCACCCTTAATAACAGCAAATAATAATGATAATAATAATGTCATGTGCTTTTTATCTAGATATGAGATCACCATGTCTCACACATATGGTTGTGATGCATGTGCCTGGTGTACCCTTATCAGATGGGTAGTTATGATGGGTAATATTGGGCTTCATATATTTGTACCCCAGTGTCACTTTCATGGCATGCATTGCTCTCTCACTCAATAATAATAATAATCCTTTCTACTAAAAATACAAGACCTGAAATTTTGCAGGTGGGGACTAGTCAATTACATTGACTCCAGTATTTCACTGGTCTTATTTTATCAACCTTGAAAGGATGAAAAGCAAACTCAACCTTGGCGGAATTTGAACTCCAAATAAAATGCTGTGAAGCAATTTGTCTAGCATGCCAGCCCACAGCCCTAATAATAATAATAACAACAACAATACATCCCTAGCATTAGAACCTGAAAAAAGGGGAGTAATAATAATTATATCATCATCATCAAAAAACTGAGAAATTGTTGTTAGTGTTACTTGTGCACACATACATATACAGGTCAGCCATGATCACGCAGAACTGTAATTAAAGTAATTCCTGCCATAACCATCTCATCTTTTTTTTACTTTTCATCTAGGACATCATTATTTAATGCATCCCTTCTTATATTTTTAAGATAGTAGGTTGAGATTTGAAAGAAATTTACTGTTGAGCAACTACATAGAGACCCATCATTAGCTTAGCATATACCAAACCCAACGTATGTCAATAATCTGGCAATGATAATATGGGACATGACTGTCCAGGCAGTGAAGGAGATTGAGATGAACTGTCCAGATCACAGAAATGAAGAACTTTTGTTCTCTGATAGAAATCTTCATCCGATCTAAAGTATATATCACCTGGAAATCAGTAGCAATAGTTTTTTACAGCTTCTTTTCCATGCTGACATGTGTTAGACCTTTTCTTTTTCAGACAGTATTTTACTACAATATACCTTTCAGTTTGAGAACACTTTTAACTCTTTAGCTTTCAGATTTCTCTGTTAAATATAATGCTTATTTATTTGCATTGTTTTAAATTAATCATGCATTATCTCAAAGCTTCAAGATTTCAATGATATGATTGTTTATTTTTAGAATGACATTGCAGGTTAAGTGGGAGAGGTCAGATCTGGCCAGTTTTAACATAAAACAGGTGAACTATTTGAGCCCTATATAGCTGGTTTAAATGCTAAGGGATTAATCTTACAACACATAAGGATGCAACAGGCCTATTCTAAAACCAGGATACACATGGAAAAAGTTGTAAAACTAATAAAGTACAAGGATCTTGAAACTGAAATGAGCAGGATGAAGGTAAAAACAGTTCCAATAATAATTGGAACACTGGGTATGATACAAAAATATGTAAACCATAGCAGGGCTCACAACTTTATATACAGTTCAAAAATACAGTGCCACTATACAGTTCATATCTTATACAAGACATTCTTATTTCAATAACATAACTCACATAGTACATGTTCTGCAAGAAGAATTTTTGTATGCAACATCATATATTCAATAAAGTTGACAGGCTAGATAAAAATGAGGCCATTGGCTAATTTGGCTTGTGGGCCATAGTTTGCCGACGTGTGGTTAGCTACAGATGCAGGCATGGCTGTGTGGTTAAGAGGCTTGCTTTACAACCATGTGGTTTGGGGTTATCCCACCAAATGGCATACTGGGCAAGTATCTCCTCCTATAACCCCAAGCCAACCAAAGCCTTTTGAGTGAATTTGATAGATGGAAACTATGTGGAAGATTGTCATTTATGTGTGTATATATGTATGTTTATCCTCCACCATGACTTAACAACCAGTGTTGGTTTGTTTGCATCCCAATAAAATAACAGTTCCAGCAATGAGGTTGAAAGAATAAATACTTACACTTTCAAAGATAAGTACTAGGGTCAATTTGTTCAGTTAAACTCTTCAAGGCCCCAGCATGGCTGCAGTACAGTAACGGAAACAAGTAAAAGGTAAACAATAAAAGATAATCGGCCAATAGATAAAATTATGGTCTAATATATCAAAATATTAATAAATATGTATATTTACTGTCTAATGTAAAATTATGGTCTGAAATCTGTTATGTCTAACTCTCCCTTTATTTTTTCCATTTCAGATCTTTCAGTACAGACCCAGTGATGGCCTACAAATCTAACTGAATTCCTACACTGCTGCTTTATCTCTTTCTAACTGAAGCTTGTTAGAAACAATAGACATATCTTCTTTGCTTACTCTTTTTTTCTACCTACATGTTTTGCTTGCTTGTGAACTGAAGTAATAAGGTTTTTTAAAATGCCATTGTTTGATCAATTTTGAAGCAGATACGAAAACAGGAGAACATCAAAATATTTTTCTTGATCTTCTTTACCTATGTACTGAAGAAGGAAAAAATAAGTTTCCCCTTAGCTGGAAGTCTTCTATTCACATTACAGTTAGGTAAAGCAAAGAAAACAATTGTATTTGTCTGACCAAAAGAATACGATATCAAAGCTTAACGTTTCTTCAATGAAATTTCTTTCTTGCTTTATTTATGAATATTTTGCTGTTTTACAAAATTTTCCATTACTTGTGCACACATACCTACAAATCTCTCTCTCTCCTTCTCTCTCTCTCTCTCTCTCTTTATCACTTTCTCTTCCTCCCTATATGTAAACACACACACAAATACACTTAAAAATGTTTGGTAAAGAAACAGAGAATCAATATTTTGTTGGTTTCAGACACACAACAAACAACAAAATACAGTAAGTATGAAAATTTAAGAAAAAAAAGGAAATATATTATAATGGCAAGCCAAGTACCTAGAAAAGTTGCCAAGAGAATTTTTGGCAGGTAAAATTTCGTTATTCTGTCAAAATTGGTTAATTCATATATTTATTTCTAAATTTTGATTAAAAGGCTTGTCAAATCTGCTTGCTGCTTATTTGAAACATTTCTCACAAGAAAATTGATACCTGAATGATTTAAGTTTATTTTTAATAAATTTTAAAATTTCTGTGATTATTCTCTTTTCTCTCTCTCTCTCTCTCTCTTTCTCATCTATCTGCCTATCTGTCTGTTACAAATACACTCATGTCCACTCAGACACACACAGCTAAATCATTAGATTATTTTTTAAGTTTGAAAAAATTAACTGAAATTTAATATGATCCATACATCTATTTTGATGACATAATGCACCCCCACCCAGTATCATTTCACAAACATTTAATGTATTATCTGTTTTTTAAATATTCTTTCAAAATATTTCTTGTGGAATCTCAAGACAATTTAAACTATGCAGAAAACAAAGATAGCTCACTACTAACATTTTCTTCTGAGCAGGGAACAATTTTATCAAAACTTAGCTGAGAACATTGTTTGTTCTGTTATCCAAAACTAATCCTAGATGTACTATCATTTGCTAAATATAAAAGTTAAAACCAAATAAGGTCAATCATACAAGGTTTATTACAGAAGTTCAGAGTAACCAAATTAAGTTGTATTATTAAATCTAAGAGGATGTGTCAGAAAGTAATGGAAATAAAAATTGCATTGCTTTCTGACTCACTCCCATAGATATAGCAGAAGTATAGTGAAACTTAGCTACTCCTAATGGTGACCATGTTTCTAGTTAGGTTACTTTCTTCTTAGAATCACAGCTCTAGTAATAAGAACTCTATCTTGATTATTTTTTTTATTACTGGATTTTATTAAAATTAGTTTTAGAATAATGCTTTGATTGACCTTAAATTCAAAATTCTGACATTTAATACTCTATTATTTTTTTAATAAACTTCATTTTCATATATTTTTATTCATAAAAGTTTATTCTGTGTATCAATGTATGTCAATAACAATAATAATTAAATCTACAACATCCTTCACTTGTTAAAAAACAGCATATGCAAGCATCCATGTATGATATTTACATATATGTGTGTGTATGTACAGACACACACTCACTAATGAGTATGTACAATAATGTTATACATAATCATTTTTCTATATGTATTTATTATGTGAGTAGAGCCTGGTAATGCTGGAAGCAACAGTTTTTGCCATATCACCAATGAATATCTAGTAGGTACTTGGGTGAGGATCACTTTGAAATACCCAGCTGAGTACAAACCAGATCTCATAATCAGTGGCCTGATGAGAATTTTGGACCATCAGGTTGCAAAACTACTAGAAGCATCTTGTGAGTTTAATCCAAGGTGAAATAAAAATATTATAGTATCAACTAAACCCATTATAAATGTGAAATTGTTCTTTCAAGCATAATCCTTTCAACTCACCTGTACCATGAGATGGGGACATAGAACTATCAGTCATCTGTGTCCCTATCTCAGACCTCCTTTGCTGGTACCAGATAGAAAGATAAACCAGAACATCTGGTACCAGTTCAGCTAGATGGTTATCATAGAAATTAAATCTACCTCAATTGATCCTTAATTACTAAGATAACCATGAACTGGAGGAATAACCAAAACTGATATAAACATACGTTTTTGATCACGAAAATAAACATGATTAGATAACTTTGTTTTAAATAAGTTTCACTAAATTAATTATTTTATTATTGGTATTTTATTATCCTCAGATTTTTATTGATTTTCTTCAATAGAAATTGAGGTATTTTGTTTGGTTTTTTTAACTAACTTTTCAGTAATTTTTCTGCTATCAAAATTATTTATCAAATTTTTTCTGTTGTGTTGCAAAACGTTTTTTTATACTATTTATATTGTACTAATACTAACTACTACTACTACCACTATTACTAATAATAATAATAATAATAATATAATAATAATATAAATAATGGGTTCTTTCCATTTTTAAAATATTCCAATATTATGTTTTTAAATAATTGATAATATATATACTGAAGATGAAAAACTAGTCAATTTCTTTCTGAATTTTTGTTTATTATGTATTCATTCTAAATGCCAAAGTAAAATACATTTGCTTTGAAAAATAATTTAGCTCTGCAATTAGCTTTACTTAAAGAAGAGAGAGGGAAATAACAAAAAATATATTAGTAAAATGCTTTCCTGTTTTCCTTCATTAATATATTTATCAGAACTCCTTTAATGTTATTTCGATCTAATCTGCCATTAATTTATCATTAAAGGTAATCTAATTTAATCTTTGATCTTCTACCTGTTCAATAAACAAGCTTAAATTGTAATGTCATCAAACAGCTCAGTTTAATAAAACTCCAATTCTGCTATTGTAGCCATTTTCTTATTTCCTTTTAGAACTTTCTGAAAAATTCCAGATTACATCATCTTTTGAAACTACATCATTAAGCTGTAATATACCGTTTTAGATTTGTTCCTGCTTCCTGCTGGAACCTATCTTGACTATTTCAGATATTTGTAGAATGACAATTTTTTTTCAGAATATAATCAATACCAAGATGTTTCCTTGAGAAATTATTTCTTTTTTTTCATATACAGTTAAGACTAAAATTACTTACCAAATATCTGAAAACATACATAATCATTAAGCTAGCATCTCATTAAAAATAACTTTAGGATAGCTAAAATGTATCTAGCCTCAGTTCTGTTTTGTTCTTCCCCCCACACACACTTCCTTCTGCATGGCAGCATATATAATTGAAATTCTTTCCTATATTATTCCATCTGTCTTTCATTTTAGCTGTTGGCTATTTGTGTCCAAACAGGTGTATGTTTCTCTCTTACGTCTGTTATAAGAAACAGCAAACAATTAAATCATAATCCCTGCCATTTTCTACTACCTCACCATTGATCTCAGTTTTTTTTTTTTTTTTTCATATTCTAGTATTAGTTAAGTGCATTACCAAAGACACCAACCTCCCTCTTTCATACATGCACACATACTTACACATCTCACACATATACAAATACACACAAATATATATATGTATATGTGTATAAAGACACACACACACACCCATAAACCTATGCACCAATGTACACAGACACACACACGTACACACATATTCATTCACACGCAAACACACATGTACACAGACACACACACATAGTGAGAATGAATAAACATAGAGTGTAAATTTATTGTTATTGTCTGCTTAATAAAAAGAAATTTTATGTTTCTTCCAATTAAAAGACTCCCTGCAGATCTGAAATTGATAAACCTCTGAGGGAGCTAGTACTTTTTTAAACTGCATTAAGTTGTTTTTATTCTTATCATTATCATTGTTGTTGTTGTTGTTGTTATTGCTATTATTAAGGTATTGAGCTGGCAGAACTGTTAGCATGTCAGATAAAATGCTTAGCAGTAATTCTGAGTTCTCAACATTCTGAGTTCAAATTCTCCCAAGATTGATTTTTGCCTTTCAGTGTCAATAAAATAAATACTAGTCAAGTACTGGAGTTGATGTAATCAACTTTCCCTACCCCCTCAATTGCTGGCCTTGTGCCAAAAATTGAAAAGATTATTATTTTTATTACTACTGCTACTCAGTAGTTCTATTTTTACAATTACTTTCTCTGTACAGCTTGAGTATTTGCAGTGTTATGGTTTTCTGTTTTCTGTTGTGTTAATTACTCTTTATAAGATCTGCGTTCTACCTGGTGGTGTTATTTTCTGTATATTGTGTACGTAAGTTTTGGTATTTATCTGTAAGCCTTTTTAACCCTTCCCAGGGCACCTATTATTGTACAAGTTGTCCTATTTTCAGTTCCTACATTCTGGTTACCTTTGTTTCTAGATATTTTGTATTTGGATATTTTCTCCACTTCATTTAGTGGTATTTTTGTCTGCTGGGACTGAAGTTTTGAATAGGAGGCACTTCTTTTCCTGGTAGTCCTTAACAAAACAATATTGGACTGATGAACCTTAATCTCCCTATGTGGAAGGATTGGCATATCACAGAGTATGGTAGCTTTCTATATGTTTATACTGCCTCTTAATAATAATAATAAAACTCAGTAACTGCACTCTTCGAAGCTGAGGACACTAAATAAATAAAGCAACTCCAATACTAAGAACCTATGTCAACCATGCAATGCCAAAATGAATAGAAACAGCCATATCACTTAAAGGCAAGGAGAAGATAATTGAAACCACCCCTATTCCTATAAGAAGAGAAAACCTCTTATGAAATCTTCTTCAAGAGATTCCTTTTCTCCTGTAATACTCTGCTTAGTTCTGCTTTCATTAACAAGTATGCTAACTGAAACATCACATCCAAAGCTGATACAGACAGCATATTCTTACCCTGTAGTTAAGGAAATGGATCTAATACAAATAGAAAAAATCTACTTCAGAGTAAAACTGATGGGACTAGTAAAATACTTAGAAGCTATCAAAGCTACCAAAAAGAAATTGATTTGTGTAATAAGGAAACAAAGAAAATATAAACTTTTATATATAAGGAAACAATAAAGTATTAATTACCAAACCATTACTAAATAAAAAGATTTAGATAAGGACAAAACAATAAAAAAGGTTGTAAGAGCAAAAGACAAACAGAATTTTAAAATATTCTGAAGAAAATATAGCCAAAAAACAATTTATGGTCAACACCTCACAACACTTGACAGAAGAGAAATAAGCCAGAGTGGAAGTCAACAATAGCTCAAAAGTTTTGAGATAAAAACAGAAATTACCTACACACAAATAATTAAGTTAACATAATAATGAAGAAAGATGTTAACATCAAGTCAAGACTATGCAATCAGTACAAGCTAATTGACCACATCATCTGTGGTGACCAGTTCTTGCCAAATCAGAGTATGTTCATTGATACAATCAAGTCAGCAGCTTTGTATACTGTGTAATATGCAAACAATTTGATATGAAAATGGATTAAACATGTTACGTAACAATTTGATCACAAAACTGTCCAAACACAATTATCTAGGACTGGAGCAAAAATGCCTGTACTCTGATAGACATTTTAGTCCCTTCTGACCAAAACATTGTCTGAAAGGAGGGTGAGAAAATGTCACAATACAAGGGGCTTGAAAGTAGGACAAGTGAAAACAATAATAATAGTTGGAGACTAGACATGATAAACAAAAAATGTGAACAGAAACATACAAATGATACCAGGACTCATTGCTTTACACACTGTCTAAAGATAGTCCTACTGGACACAGTTCATAAATTATGCAAGAAACTTTCATTTCAATAACACAACTCAAGCAGGACACAAAATGTACTCTATGCAATCATTACTGAATATAACAATATGGCTCACACATCACAAGATCTACACAATCACCACCCAATAGAATAATGCAAAATACACTCTTACATAATCAAGAGTCAACACTATAATACCAACAAAATAATACAAATCATATTGTACATACTCTACACAACAGACAAAACACTAAGACAACACCAGAAACAACTGTATTAATCCCACAACGAAGAAAGCCTAATGTATTATATAAACACTATTCTATATATCCAGAAGACAATGCTGCACCCACCTCAGGAACATAGCAGTATACCTGAGAGTGCAGCAGAAATTCACATAAAAATGTTGAGATAATAATAATAATAATAATAATAATAAAAATAATAATAATAATATAATAATAATAATATAATAATAATAATAATATAATAATAATAATAATAATATAATAATAATAATAACAACAACAATATTGTTTTAAAATTTTTAATTAGATATCTATGAGAAATGAGAAGTGGTGGTATCATGCCTTTCATAAAGACTAGTGTAGAGGGTACAACTCCAACTGGAAATTCAAACAGATTGATAGGTTCCACTCAGAATTTATCAATACACTATTATAGTATCTACTCCTCTAACAACAACAACAATACAGAAAACAAACAAAAAAAACCCTGATTATACATGTAACACAAAACTAGCTTCCCATTTCCCAAAATGATAATGCTGCAAACATTTTACTAACACAGAATTGCAGCTGATATTGCAGTAAAAATTTACATGAAATTACTGAAAATACATAATAGTAATTTCTTTGGAATGGGAGAAACAAATAATAAAAATAATAATAATAATAATAATAATAACAACAACAATATTGTTTTAAAATTTTTAATTAGATATCTATGAGAAATGAGAAGTGGTGGTATCATGCCTTTCATAAAGACTAGTGTAGAGGGTACAACTCCAACTGGAAATTCAAACAGATTGATAGGTTCCACTCAGAATTTATCAATACACTATTATAGTATCTACTCCTCTAACAACAACAACAATACAGAAAACAAACAAAAAAAACCCTGATTATACATGTAACACAAAACTAGCTTCCCATTTCCCAAAATGATAATGCTGCAAACATTTTACTAACACAGAATTGCAGCTGATATTGCAGTAAAAATTTACATGAAATTACTGAAAATACATAATAGTAATTTCTTTGGAATGGGAGAAACAAATAATAAAAATAATAATAATAATAATAATAATAATAAAATAGTGTATCTACTTAACAATCATAGATATATACATTAGTAAAACTTATTTGAAATACTCAACCACTCTGAATTTTTAAAAAATAATAAATTTTATATTCTAATTTACCAATTCCAAAATAAAGTAAAATAGAACCATAGATGATATGTTTCTTTCTATCATATCAATATTGTTAGAAGCTTTCAAAATTATCGAGTTATCTGGCTAAAATATTGGTAAACTTACTAATTATATTTTATATCATTCATAAATATTATTCTTTTTATAGGCTAGCTTAAACCTCATTGCTTTGATATGATCTCAGAGACTGATTATTTTTAACTGATGAAATGTAGTCTAGAAAATATTTTATAGTAAATAAACTACAAGTTTGTTGTTTCATCATCATTGTTGTTGTTGTTGGTATTGACATAAGGTTGGGAGGGTGCACCAACCATTTGAATTAATTTCTTAGGTGTGGCTGTGAAAAATTGGATGTTCCTTTTTCTTTTCTCTATTCTGACATCACAGATAAATGATAGATAACGAAAGAGTTAACCGGCTTCCTCTGCTAGATTCATTTATATTATAAATTTATTTCCATCAACTTAAGTTATATTCAGAAATAAAAATGGCTGGCCATTTATTCTGATCATGAGTACAAGATTTTAAACAATTTAATCCTTTCTATATTAATCCTTGTATCAACCCACCCGAGATTACTTGTTTCTATGATACAAAAACCACCTTTTTAAAATGATTATATTTATATTAAACCTTCCATTATAATTTTGTGTAGGAACCTGTTTGCTAAGTTGTCTCCAAGCATCAGATTAATAATGACTGTTTCTTAATTTATTAATTCCCTCCACATTCTTGGATTATTTTCAAAACTGATTGAAACATACATTGCATTATTAGAAATATTATAACAAAAGTGTTCAGTTTCACATTAGCTATGAAACCAAAGGTGCTAGATTCCATACCCAAATAAAAGAAAAAAGAAAATGTCCTTCAGAATTGTTCTTGTTATTGTTTAGCCCTGGGTTAGTCCTGAATGAGCAGATCTATGATCAAAGCTATCTTATCTATAATCATATAATCCTTTTTAGGAGTTTGTAGGACTTCATAATCAAATACGTAGTGAGATTTAATGGAGATTTGGTTATTATTTCTCACAGGTTAACCAAATACATAGGCTCATTCTTTATTTAGACTGTTATAAAGTTGGTAAAAACTAAGAGTCAATGTGAAATCAAAGAGTTAGAAAAATATAATATAGCTAAAGTTTAGAAAATACATTAATTGATAAAAAGACATTCAATAGTTGAAGTGCACACACAGACAATAACAGCCAATATCAAAACATTAGAAAATAGCTAAGAAATTATCGGCTACTTGATTGTTTTTTCCTTTTCAAATGGTTTTTAATCATTTTTAACGATTCTATTGATTTTCTTTTGTTTTTTTCTTCAAGTCTAGTCTCTTTTCTTCATTGAAGAATGAAACAGTAGCGAGGTAGATTATCCTATAATCACTGATTTCTTGTGAAGTCTTTTATTTCCTTCTCATTTGCTTCTTTTTTTTTTTTTTGAAGTGGGGTGGCAGGTGGGTGGTGGGGTAAAATCCTCAAATGGAAAATATAGGAGATTATCTTATTGTAAACTATGAGAAAAGCTTGGAAATGTGATAAATGTTAGACTTATTTTTGCTATATTTTCTTTTGCTACTTTGTGATTTTTTTTGCATTTTTTAATATTTTTTCACTGCATGTTTCAAAAATATTTATAATTTAAGTGTATGCTGTCTGTTTTGAAATAAATAAAAAGAAATGTTATAATTTTGCTTTTTAACGTCCCTGAATCAATCCTGTATGATTATTTGATGCCTTAGCTTACAGATGATGCTGTGTTTCTAATTTTTATCTTCGCAAGCATTAATATATATATATATATTAACAAATTGTTCAAATGTAAATTTCTGTGTAAAAGCACATGTTTATAAAAAAATATTGACTGCGCAAATTTCTGTTGTTTGACTTGATTCCTTTTTCTTAATCTGTGTTTATGAACCTTGTTTATTATTAACTGAATTTGTTAACAATCAAGACTACTAAGTGTTCCATAAATCTCACTTTTATAACCTTGCAATTCTTTCATACAATTCGCACCTCTATCATAGATAAAACTGACTGTTGTTTGCCTAGCAAAGAAAGAAGCAAAAAAAGAGGTTTGCACATATTATGCAATGTGAGAATCAGAAGCATGAAGTATTCCACTAACTTTGAGAAGAAAGAGACATTGAAATGCTGCTACAAGAGATTATTGAATGAAAATAATTTGGGGAAGAGACGGGGTGGAGAATTGTTTCTAAATAATAATGGTTTCATAAATGGACAGAGCCAAAAGTTGGAGTGTAGCTGATTAAATCATTCCCAGTATTGGTATCTATTTTCCTGCTAGATGAGGAAAGGCAAAAATCAACCACTAAGTATAAAGAGACATAACTAAATACCACAAGGTCATTTGTCTAGCACTCCACCTTGCCTGTTCTCCACTAACCTAATAATAGTGATTTTAGCCACAAGGGCAGCTTGGGGGAGGGGATTAAGTCAATTGCATCAACCCAAGTGTGTAACTTGTACTTTATTTAATCGACCCAGAAAGGGTGAAATGCAAAGTTGACCTCAGTAGAATTTGAACTGAGAACATAAAGACGGACAAAATGCCACAAAGCATTTTGCCTGGCATGCTAATGGCTGCCTTTTCACTATCTTTATAATAAGAACAACAATTGCTTTAAAAAAGACACTAGGCATACTGCAAATTTGTAGTGAGTGCATAGTTGAATATATCTATACCAATATATTTCTGGTACTTATTTAAATGACCTTGGAAGGATATAAAATATCATGGTAAAGCAACCTAATATCACAAAAGTGTTTTGTCTGATGCTCCACTGATTCTGCCATTCACTCCCCTTATAATTTCGACCATTGATACAGGATCAAAAATTTTCAAGGAGATTAGAACCAATTAAATCAACCCCAGTACTGAATTGATATTTATTTTGGTGAGCCTTGAAGTTTAAAAGACAAAGTTGATGTCAGCCAAATTTGAACATTGCCCTTTTGCAGACAAACATTATTGACTTGTAAGGAAAAAAGAAAAAGCAAAATACATAGCTTATATGAAGTGAAACATCTTTGTAGAGGAATTGAAACAACATTGCAATTGTGGCTTGTCAGGATTTATTGCTTTACTGTACAGAATTTGCCATTATAGGAACCAATATCTAGAACTTCCTTAGAAAAAAAAAGACTAGTTTTGTGTAAGTCTTATATTTATTGCAAAACACAAAATGAGTGACACTGTGATCGTTATTCATCTTAATCTCGTTAATTCAGTCTTCCTACAAGAAAGCTTAAAGCAAGAATTTGGTTGATCCAATTTTTGAAAGTTTGTTTTTTTCCTTATGTTTGATGTGTTTAACAAGCATCATTGTATTAGACAGTCAGAAATTTATTTCTTTTGAAGTTTTCACAGAGTTTGTTTGGAATAATATCTTTCTTTTATGTTGCAATGATAGAAGCAAGAAGGAAGAGAGGTTTTTAAAGTTGACAGTCGTTCAAGCTACAAAATAAGGAACAAAAAATAATAGAGATGTAATCTAGAAATCATTATGTGTTTTTGTGAGTGTATGTCAGTGTGGGTTTGTGGCTGTGTGGGTACAAACATATCAATGGTTTCTGCATGTGTCCATGAATGCGTTTATAACTACTATGGCTTTTTTCCACTCTTCCTTTCTGTCTCACTCCATTTACTTCTCTCTCTCTCTCTCTCTCTCTCTCTTTTCCCAGGGTAGAATTTATTAGTTTAATTTGAAATATCTGTAATTTTATGTCTAAAATAATTGTGCAAATCTTGCTTTACTTAAAACCTTTTCCAAGTTAAAAAGAATGTGGACTTTTCTCTCTCTTTTTTTTTTTTACCATGAAATTACTTCTAGCAGGAGGCATATACCCTTTTAACACTGATCGACTTCCAAAGATATTTTAACTTAGATATTCAGCTAACAAATAGTTTGTTCTAAATTGAATAGAAATAAATTGCAACAGAAAACTTTCTTCAACTGCAGCAAACATCAATTTTAGCTATATCAAATGGTACATGAGTAACACTGATACAATTTACTTAACATAGTATAATTACTGCAGTGGTAAGGAGTAATGTAATATAGTCTGTAATATATTTAACAAAGGATGGTGGAATAGTACATTTGAGAGAACATTGTACAAAACACCTTGTGATTTTAGTAGCATTCCTTCACGCCCTGAGTTCAAATCTCACAATAGTATTGGGTCATCCTATAAATAATGTGGGTAAAATTAAAATAAAGTTCGTTTTTAATCTAAAATGTACTCTCATTTTCTACAATGCTCTTCCATCTATTGGTAGACTTGCAAGGCCCCTCTTCCAAAATTCATTTGTCCACGATGAAAAATACTCTTCCAGTATTGTTCTAACCTCATCTACAGAATTCATATTTGTTCCGTCCAGATGGTTTTGAAGACAGTGGAAATAATAATATTCAGATGGGGCAATGTCCAGCAGATATGGTGAGTGGGGCATCATTTCCCATTCAAATTGTTCCAGCCTTTGGAATGTTATCCTCGATGTGTGTGATCAAGCATTATCCTGATGGAAGAACACCTTTCATCTTGAAACCAGAGATGGTCATTTTTTTCTAGTGCTGATTTAAGCCACTCAAGCTGCTCACAGTAATATTCCTCACACTTTCCACTGTGTTGTTGCCTTTATTTAAGTCATAAAGCAAAATATACTGAATATGCTCTTTTGTCACTTCCATTATAGCTTTGAATAAATAACTGTTAAAATGAACTGCACTCTTCTAAGTTTGCACTAAGAATAAGTAAAAGGTAAAATTACTAACTGCTTTTATAGCAAGTTGATGCAGGTAATTTATCCCATCCCCCTCCAACGTTTAGTTCATGCAATTAAAAAAAACACATTATTTATGAGATGAACCAATATCTTATTTTTATTCTTCTGGTATTGATAAAATAACTAATTGCCAAATAATTAGTAGGATACAACTGACTGATCCCCTCCCCTAAAATGTATGAACATGTGCTTTTATTAAATATCAATGTATTAAGTAACAAAGATAGTCGATTGATAGAGTTCATTGAACCTAAAAAGAAAACGTATTGTGGTATAGGTTATGTCCATATATTTTCAATTCATTGTATGATCAACTTTGATTTTTATTTTTCCAGGGTCAATGATTAAGTATCAGCTTTTAATTATATAAAAGCAGAGTGACATGCAAGTTGTGTAGTAATTTAACCCTCTGAACAGACTGAGATATGGCATATCTGGATTGTAAGACATATAGGCTATTCTAGATCAAATCAGGTAGACATATCCATAATATATGAAATAACAATGATACTTATACAGATCAGTGGATTGCACTTAATCATTTTACCAACTACCTTCACACAGATGAATCAGAGCTAACAGATGCAACATCAACAATTCCACAGAATAGAAAAAAAAATGATCTAAACCAGATATAAAACCTGGAATTATGAGAAATTCAGGATAATCAGAAATTAAGAAAATTAAGTTTGGTATTATTATTTTGGTATAATCAATTTATCTGGCTATCACTTCAACTTGCTAAAGCAGAAAAATGTGGACCAGGTTTTCTGGGAGAAATTGTTTGAGTCTTATTAGTATCCTTTCCAAAGTGACAACTAGTTTTTAATCTGAATGGAAAAACAATAAAAAAATAGACCTAAGTCTTTACTCTTTACAAAAGAATTAATTAACCTCATGTCAACATAAACACAGTTTAGCCTGATTCTGCTAGAAACTGAGTTATAGCGCCAATGTCTTTACAGTATTGTCAGTTGTGATACAGCTAATTTATTTACTTGTTTATTTTCAATTAGTTTGGTTGATGGAGATATACCCATGGCTTTTGGAAGGTCTCTGAAACTAGTGGGATTGAGATATAATTAACATTTCTCTGGAACAGCTAATAGCATGTCAATGTTTGTAGGCAAAACATGTGCAGAGTGAGAATTCCAAAGAGAGGAAGAAAAGCAAGTAATAATTAGTATAGGGCTGCATGAGGGAGCAAAGAGAACACGGTGCAGTTGACAACAGAGAAGAGAGATGTGTGTGCAAGAAGTACTTGATTGAAGGGGGTGTGATACCGATCAACTCTGAGAAGAAACCACTGTAGTGATGGAAGAAGAGGCAAGGAGAGGAGACAACATATCTGTGGCCATAAATCTATGTTACTAAGTATATCAGTATTATCTTTTGTACTGATGTTAAGCCAAAGATGACAAAAGTTACCTAAATTAATTATATTGTACTTCCTAGAATCAAACAGATAATTCAATAGACTACACTTCTCTTCAAAATACTGGCACTGAAATCAATATTTTATTAATAGCTATTTCTTTTTTCTTCAAACATCTAAAGCATAATCCAATATCATAAATCTCTGTTATAAATGTATTTTTTTATATATATAAACCAGAATTCTAAATCAGTGATATAAATGCATTTGTAAAACACTTTCCAAATAAATCAGCATTAACATAATTTTTTCTAAATCTGTATAGACTAGACAACAAACTAAGAATTTTAAGCTTGAATTCTTGACTGAGATGATTTCTCAGCTCTACTTCTATAACAAACCCTTAACAGAATTATAAAAGTATTTATAAAGTACTGTCTAAATAAATCAGCATTTACATAAAGTTTTCTAAATCTGTATAGACTACAAACCAAGAATCTTAAGCTTGAATTATTGACTGAAATAGTTTTTCTAGACTTCTATAACAAATCCTTAACAAAATTCATACTTAAGCTAAGATTAAACCCATTTTCTTTTCTCAGTCTGACAGTTCACTAATTTACTTAAACAGAAATGTACCAATATTAAAAAGGCTAAAATAAATCCAATATTTAACATTTCTTTACTGAAATAATAAACATATGATTTGGTCTTGAAAGTCTTTCGCTTTATTCCATTTGTATTTCTCTGAAATGGAAGTGCAATGATTAGAAACAGCATTATCATGACAGCAATAACACCATGTCTATTCAATATTCTTGTGTTGAACCAAATGTATATTATTGATTTTGTAGCATATCTCACAATTTTTTTCTTCACATTGAAAGAACCACTTAGAGAACAAATGGCTAAAACTGGTTCTAATAGCATAATTGATGACAAACAATACTTGCCTGTCAATTATAGAAACTGACTGTAAACTTGTTTCTACACACACTGCATCAGGGACATACTTCACACAGCCATTTCCTCACATTGCTGGGAACAATCTAGAATTCTCAATATTGACATATTTTAATACAAATATGGTGATGATATATGAATAAATATATGTGTGTGTGTGTGTATGTGTGTGTGTAACAGAGGGGATAGCCATGTCAACAATGTATTAAACAAACAACCAAGAAGCTGATGGTTCATATTCTGTTAATAGACACACACATACCAGGCATGTGTCATGATTAAATACTCAGGGTAGGCAGTAGACACTAGTAAAGTAGACTGTCCACAAAAGGCCTAATGCAAAGTTTCCATTGACATAGATTTGAGACTTAAGGAAGAACATTATAAATAGAAACTGGACAATAAAATATTGTAGAACAATCAAATATTGTGTGTGGTAGAGTTCTGAGGTGATATGTTGCAGACACCAGAATAGATTTATTTTTAAAAACAGGTCTGAACTACTAACAATGATGCAATAGCTATGGAGGTACATCAATGTTAACATCAGTGAAAGAAAACCAAGAAAAAGAAACTAAGTGTAGAGTCAACTAGTATAAAATGCAAAGTCCACAATATATATTAAAAAAAACCATCTTGTGTGATTTCAAATATAAAATGATGATTTATGAAATAGACAGAAAGACAACTTCAGCAAAACAGGATATGAATGATGTAATGAACAGACAGATACAGAACAACCGTCAACTGAGCTGTGAATAAGTAATAAGTAAATAAGTAACTCCAGCAAAACAAGATGTGATTATGCAGTCAAAAAGTAGAAACAAATTGGCTACTAAATTAGCCAATGAGAAGTGGTATATACATAAGCAACAATGAAGCAAACCAATGAGGAAACAGAACAGCTAAGAAATTTGGAAATGAAACAATAACATAGACACTGCCTTAATATTAGGAGCCAGCTTATAAAGTAATAGCCATAAACAAAACTATAAATCTGTCCCAATGCAAATGTATATAAAATAGCCCAGATACTGAAAGAATGTAGTTCTCCCCTGAAGATCCCAGTCGAACCGTCCAACCCATGCTAGCATGGAAAACAGACATTAAACGATGATGATGATGATGTATGTATGTGTGTGTGTGTGAGTATATATATATATATATATATATATATATCATGATCATCATCATTATCATCATCGTTTAACGTCCGTTTTCCGCGCTAGTACAGGTTGGACGGTTCGATCGGGGTCTGGGAAGCCAGGGGCTGCACCAAGCTCCAGTCTGATCTGGCAGTGTTTCTACAGCTGGATGCCCTTCCTAACACCAACCACTCCGCGAGTGTAGTGGGTGCTTTTTACGTGCCACCGGCACAGGTGCCAGGGGAGTCTGGCATCGGCCACGATCAGTTGGTGCTTTTAACATGCCACCGGCACAGAAGCCAGCCAAGGCGGCGCTGGAATTGGCCATGTTCGGATGGTGCTTTTTATGTGCCACCGGCACAGAAGCCAGCTGAGGTGGCGCTGGCATCGGCCACGTTCGGATGGTGCTTTTTATGTGCCACCGGCACATATATATATATGTATGTATGTATATATGTATGTGTGTATGTATGTATATATGAACTTTTATCTTTTACCTTTTACTTGATTCAATCATTAGACAGCAGCCATGCTGGGGCACTGCTTTGAAGAATTGTTGGTTGAATGAATCGAACCCAATACATTTTTTTTTTTTTTTGCTTTTAAGCCTGGTACTTATTCTATTGGTCTCTTTTGCTGATCTGCTAAATTACAGGACTGTAAACACACCAACACCAGTTGTCAAACATTGGTGGGAGACAAACACAGAAACAAAGACACATATACATTGATGTATGTACTTATATGTATGTATATATATATATATATATTATATATATATATATATATACTACCCATGACCCATTGGGTCACCAGAAAACTCTGAGTTTCCCAACAATGGAGTTTTGTTTTCTGGGTCTTTTTCTTTTCCAGGTTATTTCACATGCTTTCAACAAATGTGACATCAAAATCATGTGTAAATGGCTCCTTTCCACAGAAAAGGAAATGTTTTGCTGTTATTTCTTGCATGCCCTGCTACCATGTAACATGCATTTCGGGTCCTTTATCATAAATAGCAGTTACATGGTAGCAGGGTGTGCTAGAAATAGCAGCCAAATACATTGAATGCACTCAAAAAAAACCTATGGAGAAAAACTATTTTACACTGAGGTTATGAACGGGTCTTTTACGAAATATTTACCATATTTCAAAGTCCTTTTTGCTTTAGAATATTTTTTAAATATGCAAAAAAAAATTTTTGTAATGGTATTCACTTGAAAATAATTTTGAAAATATTAAAATACTGTCTGTTTAAAGAAAGTTAAAGTATAAATACTTGCTGTACAAACAACTTACATTTTTGAAATCACATTCACTTAAAAATGTTTCTAAATGATTAAAATATTGTGTTTAACAAAAGTGAGAACAGAAACATTTACTATTAAAAAAATTGTATTTTTTCATTGTCAATTTACTGTCTAATAGAAAGTTAAGAATTTCTTCCCTTTCAGGATGAAGATTATTTTCAGAGCATTTTACCTGCACTGATTTGGGTATTTATACCTCAAAAATCTCTAATATCCTGAAAACCACTTTACCAATTTATGCAAAACTTGTTTCATTCCATTTGTATTAATATTTTATGGTAAACTTAATTCATAGTATTTTCCCATTAATTGCCAGTTTACCAGAGTAACATTACAAGCAAGCAAGCAAGCAAGATTCAAACTGACTTTTAATGTATTATATATATATATAATATATATATATATATACAGTAATCCCTCAGCATATATCATGGTTCACCTATCAATTCCTCCCTTTGTATTTATAATAAAATAAATATATACAAAATATAAAAATAATTAAAAAAAATATACAGTACTGTTTCTACTTCGTGGATTTTCACCTATTGTGGGTGTTTTGGAATGTAGCACCTGTGATAGTCGAGGGATTACTCTGTGTGTGTGTGTGTGTGTGTGTGTGTGTGTGTGTGTGTGTGTGTGTGTGCGTGTGTGTGTACAACAGGCTTCTTTCAGTTACCTTCCACCAAATCCACCCACATGACTTTGGTTGACCTCAGGCTATAGTAGAAGACACTTGCCCAAGGTGCCATGCAATGGGATTGAATCTGGAACCATATGGCTGGAAATCAAGGTTCTTATCACACAGCCATGAGCAAGATATTAAACAAGCAGCCCAACCAGGTGGAGGCTGGCTGTTCATATCCTGTTAATGAACTAAATTGATTCCATCATAAGTATATGGTCCAGAGCACCAATCTAAAACAAATACCACAAGCACTGTAAATTTGCCATTTTAGTAAAACTGAGTTGCTGAGTTCAATTCCTCCTATGGGTTTGAATCTACTAATTAATTGTTTCAGTTCATTGGATCTAAATACTGGTTCTGATTACAGTCTGTGTATAATAGTTGGTGTGTATGTAACAGTCTGTTCCATATAAAGCTCATCACATGCAGGGTTTTCATCACCAAACAGATGTTTTTGGGAAACCTTTTTACATTTGTAAAACATAGAAAAATGAATGTGAAATAGTAAAAAGAAATGAAAATGCACACTAGCTTTTAAAACTTCTAACTCTGTTAGAAACAACGGAGTCTTCAAGAGATTTTATATGATCTCATGACCTGATGGAAATGACAGCAAAATCTCCTTCAAATCACACCTGAACATCATGAAAAAGGAATGCCACATTGGATGAAGTAGTTTTAGAGACACTACTGCTAATGCAAAAGTGGAAATAAACACAGCTACAACTATGGATGAAAACTGAGACAAGGTTAAAGAACCACAGCAAAGATTTTCTATGCCATTATGAAAGGTAACTTTATGAAGGTATGTAAATCAGATAGAATAAAACCTCCATCAATACCTCATAAATTACAGTATAAAGGTTTAAGATCTATCGATAGATTCTATTATGGAACCTAGTTAACCTAATTCTGCATGAAACTTTAGACATAAAGCTGATGATTATCATAATTTATTTGAAGGAAGATAATGAAAAAGGTGATGGGATGATAAGGAGGATACAATAATGAGGATGAGGGTGATAGTGGTGGCACTTTTGTTGTTGCTGCTACTGACAATGATGATGGTGATGATGTTGGTGACAACAGTGATGAGGGTGGTGTTGATGGGGATGATGAGGAGAACGTTATGATGATGGTAACAATAATTATGATGATGATGATAATCACGATAGTATTAACATCACCAACCAAAGCTGTAGTGACTACTATCAGTTCAATCTCTACCTATAACATCAACAATACAATTACTATTGATTTTGCTGCCTCTATCACCATCATCACTATAATCCCCTTCACCATCACATAGCAATAGTACTGATGTCATGAACACCATTATCAATACCACAGTTATCAACATTACTTCAATACAAACTAACAAAAGAACCTCTATGTGGTTACTTGATGTGCAAGAAATAGCTGTTATAAATCCTACACAATCAGCCATTTTATTTTATTTTATTTTATTTTTCACTTTGTTTTTGGTTGAATCATAAAGAGCAGTATCCATGGCCTTTTATTTCAAGGCCTCTAAAAGTAGTGAGAGGATGGGAGGCAGTTATCTTCATACTGGAGACTTGGCTTGAATGCTTATAAAATTAGAGTGACAAAGTAAGTCTGTCATCCAAGAATTCAAAATAAAAACAGTTTGAACAAATACTACAAAGCATCCTCTAACAATTCTACCATTCTGCCACACCGATCTAGTACTTTCATTTTATTAACCTTGAAAGGATAAAAAGCAAAAGCGATCTCAGTGGGATTTGAATTTAGAGTTCAGTGAGCTGCAAAGCATTTTGACCTGCATTCTAAAAACTTGTACAATTCACAACCTATATAAGGACACATTGGATAATGTTGTCTAAAGTAGATTTTACTAGACGAAAAAAATCTATAATTATGATTGGAAATATCTTTGATTAAAGTTCTGTCAACTCTCTCAGGGCTAACCTCAGCCCAAACAGCAACAATACTATCATTTCAACACATGCTAAGGTGATGCTTCTATGTATTTGTTTGCCTTACTAGAAATAGCTGCTAAATTTCCTGAAAATGACTGCCTTTGACAAAGAAGAAATTGTCTGAAAAAATTAGACATGATGATCATGAATGGAAGGTCTTTTATCATGTGATAGAGATGAAAACAATACTGATGATGGTGATGAAAGTGGTGGTTGTGGTGATGGTACTGAGAAGGACAATGGTGATGATGTTGGATCTATCACCACTAACATTATCTTTACAACTACCACTACTACTGTCATCATCATTATAATTATCACCACCATCACAGACACCACTAGACCAATCAACATCACCTCATCAGCATCTTCAACGCAATTATAACAATTACCACTACTAAAATTATCACCATCATATCTATCACAGCCAACACATTAACCATCATCACTACCACTTTCAATGGTATCACAACAACCACCACCATCGCTATCACCACTACAACTACTAGCACTCTTCAACAACTAACACCACAACCAGTGGCCTGGGAACAAAATTTTCGGATCTTTTCCTTTTGAACGGCAGACAATTTCTAGTTAACTAAACACTTTAAAACTTCGTATACTGGTAGAATGTGTCAAAATAAAACATTTTTTCTCTTGGCTTTCTTGAGAAAATTGTAATTTGTTTGTTTAACGTAGTTTAATTTTTCGAATTTTAACGAATCCTATGCTCTCTTTTGAGCTAAAATCATTTGCTGCGTCTAAAACTGAGACAACATCCTGTAACTAACCCTAAACCTCCCCACTAACTCTAATTTTTTTTTTTCTTAATTGTTAAATTAATTTAATTGTTACGCGTGTAAAAAAAACTAAAGCAATGGAATTAAATTAATTTAACAATTAAGAAAAAAAAATTTAGGGTTAGGGTTAGGGCTAGGGGGGAGGTTTAGGGTTAGTTACAGGATGTTGTCTCAGTTTTAGACGCAGCATATGATTTTAGTTGAATGGAGGTAATCGATTGGTTAAAATCGCCGAAATGCTCGGATTTTCAGACGAAATACCTTACAAACTATAGAATTTTCTCAATAAAACTAAGAGAAAATGATGATTTATAAACACATTCTACCAGTATATGAAGTTTAAAAGTGTTTAGTTAACTAGAAATTGTGTTGACATCTGCCATTCAAAAGGAAAATATCCGAATTTTCTTAGGGGGTGCAAACTCAGTTCCAAAATTTGGCACTACTGTAGAAGTGTGGATCCAAGTTCTGGGAGTGTGCATGTCACAAATTTGCGCATGCGAGCACGTTGGTCATAAATAGTCGATTTTAGCACACAGGTAAACAACGAGACGTGCGCTACTTGCTGTAAATGGAGGGTGGGTTATCCATCTAATACAAGAAGAAAATTGCAGATAAATTGAATAAAAACATGAAAAATAACAAAATGATATTTCGTTGAAAAGTGAACCATTCTGAAAAATAGTTCAGAATGTTTTCAAAACATTCATCTCCAGCTTTTCCCATATTTTATTAAGGGTTAAGGGTTAGGGTTTAGGGTTAGGTTGAGGGTTAGGGGAGATGAATGTTTTTTTCAGTATTCAATGATTATTTTTCACTTTTATATTTATTTTATCTACAATTTTCTTTTTGTATTACATGGTTAACCCCGCTCCATTCACAAGTAGCACGCATCCATGCATCTCGTTGTTTACCTCTGTGTTAAAATCAACTAGTAGCGTGCATCCACGTATCTCGTCGTTTGCCTGGTGAGCTAAAATCGACTACTTGTAGGATCGACTAGCTAGCGCAGATGCGCGAGTACGCGAATGCATGTACTCTCTCTCTCTCTCTTTTACTTGTTTTCAGCCATTTGACCAAGGCCATGCTGGAGCACCACCTTTAGTCGAGCAAATCGATCCTGGGACTTATTCTTTGTAAGCCCAGTACTTATTCTATCGGTCTCTTTTGCCGAACCGCTAAGTGACGGGGACGTAAACACACCAGCATCGGTTGTCAGGCAATGCTAGGGGGACAAACACAAACACACACACACACACATATATATATACATATATACGACAGGCTTCTTTCAGTTTCCGTCTACCAAATCCACTCACAAGGCATTGGTCGGCCTGGGGCTATAGCAGAAGACACTTGCCCAAGATGCCACGCAGTGGGACTGAACCCGGAACCATGTAGTTGGTTAGCAAGCTACTTACCACACAGCCACTCCTGCGCCAGGACCACTCTTCTTAATAGTACCTATATTTTGTAGGTTAAAATATGCTTTATTTCAGAGATATACAAGTTAAGCAAATGTAAGCAGTGAAAATACAAATTGCAAATATAAGATATTCCATGACAAAAGATAACAAAAAAAAAGAAGGAAAAATCTTGGTGCATGTTTTCCAGAGGTACTAGGATAGGAGGAAAAAAACAATCAAAAGTGAAATGATAAGGTAAACAGCTGATTGAGAAAAAAACGTCTTGGCTAACCAAATTTAAGGAGTGTTAAAAATATTGGATAGTCATGTGGCAGAGAAAATTGGTGAAGAAAGAGAGTGTGGAGACAAGGAAATAAAGCTAGACAGGATATAGTTGACAGTGATAATAAGAGGAAGAAATGAAGATGAGTAAAGAGAGAAAAGAAGCAGATATGTGAAGAGAAAGACAGGTAGAAATAGATAGAGAATATTTTGCAAACAAGAGGGGAAAGAAACCGAGAGGAACAAGATAGAAAATTAAGACAATATCGGCTAAATGTTGACCGCTGAGTATGGACACATATTATATGTATATACATACACAGGCATAAAGAGTGAGATAGAGAAAGATTTTGAATTTCTGTGGATTACAACATGGCAGATGATTAAAAAGGACAGACACAAGAAAGAAAAAAGAAGGGGTCTTTTCAGTTTGAACAGCAGTTTTTAACATAATTTCTAGGTAACTAAAAAATTTTAAACTTCGTATACTGGTAGAATGTGTTTATAAAATATCATTTTCTCTTGGCTTTATTGAGAAAATTCTATAGTTTTTAAGATATTTGTTGTTTTTTTCTTCAATTTCTGCAATTTCAACCAATCAAATATGTCTATTGAGGTGAAAACATTTTGTGCCATATGAATATGTCCCTCGTTTAAGAAACGGATTGGGTTTATTTAAATTTCTGAAGAAAAAAATATATCCTTCCCCCCACCCCTAACCCTAACCCTAACTAACCCTAAAACAGATTGAAATGCAATAGATTGATACTAGGGTCATAATTATGGGTGACAATTTCATATGACACCGCTAGAAAAAACTGCCGTTCAAACCGAAAAGATCCAAATGAAGAAAGTAAAGGACCACGTTTAAGGCCACTGAATTGTAACAAAAGAACTCTGGTCGAATGAAAACCTGAAAAACAAATTGTGAACATCAAATAAATAGTGCTTGTGTTTTTTGTTGGCAAAACCAGCAACATGACCTCCTATCCAATACGTTTCAAAAGATGATAGGCCATACTAGAGCACCGTCTTTTATTTGAACAAATCAAGGCCAGGAATTATTCTTAGGAAGCTTTGTATTTATTCTATCGCCTCTTCTTCTGAACCGCAAAGTTACAGGGGCATAATCGCATCAACATTAGTTATCAAGCGATGGTGGGGTGACATACAGACACAAATACATACATTCGTATGTATATGCGTGTGTGTATGTGTGCTTGCATATGTACCTACCTCTCTCTCTATATATATATATATACTACTTCTACTATTACTAAGACTGATACTTCTGGTACAGTCAAACTTATTGAATTAACATTAAACAAAAGAATCTCTCCCTTGATATATGTATGTTTAACTAAATTGTCGCTCTATTATTTAACAATTTTGCAAAGAATAAAATATAACAACAAGTTTGTAAATAAAAGTAACTTCAAAAGGTCAAATTGCTGATATTTGTATTTCTTAGCCTGAAACCGTGTTAAATTCACAAACACAAGTCAGTTTTCAAAAGAGCATTAAATGGGAGATATCTAGGGTGACATTTTGGCAGGGTTAAATGCTGAAAAACAATAATCTTATTTGATAACTAATGCAACAGATTAATCAGTGGTGAAGCAAAAGCTAAGCAAAATTTAATGAGTCTTACCAGCTGAGTAACTGTTGTGAAAGTTTCTGCTGGTAGATGAGGCTGATGCTAACAAGTTAATCAAAGAAATAACCTGAATGCTATACACAGCAAAGTGTGCAGAAATGATTTTACTATGAAGTCAAATGGCAAAACTACAGCCTTTAACTAACAGGCTGGCTATTGAAGCATGAATATGGTTGAGTGCAGTAAGAAATAACAATGAACAAGCTGAATGAATTTTTCTTTCTTTTTCATTTTTTTCTCCTACTCTTCCATGCTGGTTAGCAAGACAAGAGTGGTAAATGGATAAATAATGAACAAGCGTGGCTGGGAATAAAACGGATGGGAAGTTGAATGGGAAGTGTGGTAAGCATGAATAAATGAGTGAATGCTGTGAAAAGATAATAGTGGAAGGGACTGTTAAATGAATAAGACACTAGATGTAAGTGAATAAAGCTGTAATTTAGTAGAGATTTTAGTTAGGAATTCAATGAGGGAGAAAAAAAAAGTGTTGTGAGGATAAAAGTGTTAATAAATCAACGAATAGCAACATCTGAGGTGCATATCTAATCAGAATTGCTGACTTGCAACATACCAAAGAAGGAATAGAGTTTATAATCTGGGTGAGTAAATTGAACCATGGAGTTGAATATTTAGAATACTGCAAACCTAAATCAATGGAAATAGCTCAGAAGATGGAGACTGGAATGACAAAATAGATATTCTCAATCTTTTGAATAGTATTAAAAAATATAGAGAAATAGAAGTAGGAACAAAATCATAAACAAATAGAGAAATCAATGATTTAGTTGCCTGATTTATTACACTTCTTGTACAATACACTTTCAATCCAAATTCTACTGATTTTTTCCAATTCTATTCTCCACAACCATACCATTCACCAAACTTTCTAGCGTTTTTTATTGTTGTTGCTTTTATTTTTACTTTTATTCCTCATATAGCTATTGTCTACAACAATTTTCTATCAATTATGTATTTCCAACGTCTATTAACTAGCAATGATTCAAATTTTCTTCTTTCTACATTAAGAACCATGGGATAATTTTCCCCCCACAATTTTCCTTAAAAAGTCTGTCTCTTTATATCATCATAAATAAAACTAGATATGTGCAGGTATGTGAAAGTACATGCATGCATGTGTGTGTGTGTGTGTGTGTGTGTGTTCAGAAACAGAAAAAACTCCAACGAATAAGAGAAAAGAAAAAGAACAAGCATGACTGGCAGCTGGAGAGAAAAGAGAGCAACAACAGAATATAGACTACTAAGCATCATGACAGAGAACAAGACAAGACAGAAAATGGAAATACAAAAATCAGAAGACATCACATGATGAAGAAGACAACACCCTGCTGTTGTGTTTGTAATTTATATTTTTATGACATGTCACAGTTGTAATGTCATTTTGCTGTTAGTCACATATTAATATGCCAGCCAAACTAATCAGTATTGCTTAAAGTAATAGATACACAGAAACAGTTCTGTTTTGTTTAACTAAATAACCTAACTTATAGGAATTTTTTTGTAATTCCTTTTGAAATTATATTTGTGTGTGTGTGAGAGAGAGAGAGAGAGATTATTTATAATAAAGAGCACGAAGATTTGTATGTCCACAAAATTTATTCTATAGTTATATACAGCATATTATAATGAACTACAAGTTGCCACTGCAGTGACAACTCATTGTTGTAAATGCAACTTTGCGTTTGTGGATGTACAAGTCTCCATACTCTTTAGTATTAATAATAATATATACTCCAAACAATTTTTACCATCCAGCGAAACATACAAGGAATTACCCATTGGAAGAATTCCCAGAGTGACTAACAACAAATTGTAGTCACAGATGTTAAATACTGATTGTAGTGGTTAGCTATTAACTAGAACTTAACTGAAAGCTAATACAGTATCTGCCCTAATAATATATTCCTCCAAACTCACTTTTATGCATGTAAGAGAAGACTGAAAAATTTGGTATTATTTATTCCCTGTTACATATGTTTCATTACCTAATAGGAATTACAAGTATATACATGTAGACATGTAAGACATGTAAGACAATTAAAATAATGTAAAATTACATTCGATGGTGCTACAATATAGTATTAAGTATTTATTAATTAGGAGTCATAATTTTCTGTCCGAAGAAGTAATAATAAGAGATATCTTACATGTTTTTCTAAATGTAATCTTTGTAACTACTATTAAGTAATGAAACCTATGTAATGGGAAATAAATAATACCAAATTTTTCCGGTCTTCTGTTTTGATATGTAATTACTCTGCAAAAAGTATTTTCCAATATTTTACAGTATTTTCTATTATTTTCGATTCTCATATAAAATATATCATCTACAAATATACTTTGGAGTACTGGAATATACGAATGTGCTTGATGAAGACACTGCTTGGATTATAACCCCATCCACATACTATATATGTACACACACACACACACACACATATATATACACACACATATTTATACATGTGCAAATATAGTAATAACAAACTCAGAAAACATTATTTAAGTTTTATAAACATGAACATGTTTCAGTAAACTGATAATCATTATTACAAGACCTTTGGTGATGTGCTGTGCTTGAGAAGACTCATCAAGCCAAGTGCACCCATGCTGGTGCCACGTAAAGAACACCTTTCGAGTGTTAGACCTTACAAAGGCAAGGTAGTTGAGTTCCTTTCAAGCGTTGGGCCTCACAGAAGCAATGACTATGACATTTGGCATTATGTCATGCTTGAGAAGACCCATCAAGCTGAGCAAAATTGCATTCGTGACAGATACCAGTGTCACACAATTTGGCACCTGTGTTGGTGGCACATAAAAGCACCCATTACACTCTTGGAGTGATTGTCATTAGGAAGGGCATCCAGTTGTAGAAAAACCATGCTAAATCAGAGTGGAGTCTTGTGCAGCCTTCCAGTATGCTAGCCCGGTCAAACCGTCCAACCCATGTCTGCATGGACAGCAGACATTAAATGATGATTTATGGAGCTCAATATCTGAATATTTTGCAAATATAAACAAACTTAAATGTGAAGCAAAGAACATATATATGTGTATGTAAGTGTATAAGTATGTGTGCATGTGTATACATACATACATATTATATATATATATATATATATATATTATATATATATATATATGTCCCACCCATGCCAGCAAGGAAAGGCAGATGTTAAGCAATGATGATCATGATGATCATGATATATCATTCAACTATGGTAATAGTTGTTGAATAATGTTCTAAAGGCTGCAATTTACTCACATGCAACATCTTTCAGAGCTTGTCACTAATTCAGTTCTTAACCAAATTGAACACTGTTAACATTTTTGAAGAGGACTAGTCCCTAACTACATTTTGGCATTAAAAAAATTGAGATTTGATCCAGTAGAAAAAAGTTTACATCAAAATTTGTAACAGCATTATAGGAGAGTAAGTAACGCTATCAATCAAGTTTAGTTCTAAATAACTTTTTTTTTATTTAAAAGCAAAATATATTTATCTTAGATTCAATGATAGAAGAAAACATGAAGAATTTCAAGTTTTGTTCCCATGCAACAAAAATTTGTATCAAAAAAGTTGAGGTACAATATCATGAAAAAATAAGACAAAAAATTAGATTTAAGTATAATTAACTTTTTTATTTTAAAAACAAACTATATTTTAATTAAGCTTAAATGATAAAGCTCAATTCAAGGAATTTCATGGTATCAGTCTCATGCAATGAAGTTTTTAAAAGTAAAAAGTTATGAGTGTTTGTTTCTCAAATTTGAGGGTGGTAATACTTCTATGCTTTTTTATGAATATAGTTCTATAAGGGGACTTATATATATGTCACCAATGTCATTGAAGTAGCGAAAAAATTATCAAGAACATCGCTAATTGATACATTTGACACATTATTAATTAGCATAATAGCATAGCCTGGAAAAATATGGATTACATAGAAAAATGTGAGCAAGAGAAATAATATTCTTAACATTATAGACCTGGAAAATTACAGGACAAGTTATTACACTTGGAAAAGTTCAGGACAACTTATTACATCTGATAAAGTACATAACAAGAAAATTTTTACTTAAAATATTGCAGCTTAGGATAAAATTTGAATATTGAAAATTATTTGATTTTAATTTACAAAGTAATGCTATAATTAAAAAAGGTACTAGCATTTTGTTAAAATATTGACCCAGTAGAATGCTTAAAAAATGAGAACCAGAAGTACCAATATATCTAGTTTTATGTAAAGTAGAATAGCATATATGGTAGGAAAATACTTTATGTAAAAAAAACAGGCATTGGGTCAAGACTAAAAATGTGAAGACTTGGCAATAACTCAAACAAATATTATTGTGAATTTGTTGTTGTAGGTGTAATAACTTGTTCTGTAATTTTCCAGGTTTATAATCTTAAGAATATTATTTCTATTGATCACATTTTTCCATGAATATATATATATATATACATATATATATAAATATACATATATATATATATATACATATATATAGTGGAATGCTTACATACATATAAGAGAACAAGGTGTACGTTACACCGCAATAATTTATGTATAAAAAATATTTATAAAAGTACAAAACGGGACAAGAACGCAAAACATTCAAATAGACGACACAAAAAACGGACGGGTCATTCGAAGCCTCTAATCTTCAGTCAAGAACCAGATCATCCTCGCAATTTCAGCTGATTAATCTTGAGATCGCTCCGATCCGGCCAGCCCCAAGAAAAAACTAAGCTACAAGTACTAGATTTCTTGGAAAAAGGATTGAATATATACGAAACAAGGACAGAAAAACGGACGATGCCACACGAATATAGATACAAAAAACAATAATAATAATAACAGGACAAAAACAACAGGCGTCTTTCGACTTTAGACAGTTCAACTTAGCTGGCGTATTTGAAAAATAATGCCTTACGGCAGACGAAAATATCGATGTTGTCGTGGCGGTGCTCAGAAGCCAAAAGGCTATAGTTGACCGGCGGTCACGTGAGAAGAGAAGAGAGAGAATATATATATATATATATATATATATATATATATATATATATATTATATATATATATATATTATATATATATATATATATATAGGTTATACATTGTCATATAAGGGAGAACATATGTAAGAGAGTGTATATGAGCACATTACAGCTATCTGTCAAGCATCGTCTGTTTTCCCATTTCCACTTTGTTTTGCCCAGGGAGTGCCTTGAATCTGGTTTTTGAATTCATGTATTATTGAGAAATAATTTTGGATTTTTATGCAAATTTGGGAAAACATTTGTTGAGAAATGGTGACTATTTGTTGATAAATGGTGAAATTGTTGAGAAAATGTTTTAAGACAAATGGACAAGTATTACCATATATAGACATAGCTATTTGGGAAAGAAAAAGAAAATAGTTGCTGATGTTTAGCTTCAGGTCAACCCCGCCCAATTGCACAAACCTACTGACAACAGCCTTCCAGCAATATATTTCCCTGCCTTTTTAGTGGCACATCTAGGAATACATTATTTCAATTATGATAAGGTATTAAGAAAGATTTGGCTGCTACTCCTACCAGGTTCAGCAACCACGTTAAGTCAAAGAACCATGTTCTTTGATTTATGGGGGAAAAAATAGTTGTTGGTAAGACTGTGTAGTGACAGCATAAATTTAACAGCTATATAAACATGTAGGTGTGTTTAAGGTTTGATCATTCTATAAACAAGCATGAAGCTGGAGTTTAATGCAGAATTGATATAAAGATCAATATATTAGAGTAACTCTTTATAACATTTCACTCAATAAAAACCCCACATCAAAGTTTATTTCCAGCAATATTAACGTTTCATCTGCCTCTTCTATTTATAACTAAAATACAGTTTAAAATGTTCAGATATATGCACATTTTACATATAGATCATTATGAAAATTGTTTAATATCTACAAATACCATTCTATATGTCTTTGTAATCCATAAGGTCTTTCTTACATAAACCTGAAGGAACAGTAACATTCATGTTATTTCCCCATTCTCTGTTCTTATGTTATTATTCTTTTATTATTTTCCTTGTTTCAGTCATCTGATTGCAGCCATACTGGAGTACAGCCTTGAAGGGTTTAGTTGAACAAATCAACTCCAGGACTTAGTTCTTAAGCCTAGTACTTATTCTTATTTCTTTACTACCCACAAGGGGCTAAACATAGAGGGGACAAACAAGGACAGACAAACGGATTAAGTCGATTATGTCAACCCCAGTGCATAACTGGTACTTAATTTATCGACCCCGAAAGGATGAAAGGTAAAGTCGGAATTTGAACTCATAACGTAAAGACAGACGAAATACCACTAGACATTTTGCCTGGTGTGCTAACGATTCTGCCAGCTCACCTAGTACTTATTCTATCGGTTTCTTTTCTCAAACTGCCAAGTTACAGGGATGTAGTAAACAGCAACACTGGTTGTCAAGCAGTGACAGAGGACAAACACAGACACAAAGACACACACACACATAGATATATTAGATATATAGACACACACACACACACACACATATATATATATATATATATATATATATAATATATATATATATATATATATATATATATACATATACATATATATATATAATATATATATATATATATATATATATATATATATACACACACACACATGACAGGCTTCTTTCCATCTACCAAATCCACTCACAAAGTTTTGGTCAGCCCAAGGCTATGGTAGAAGATACTTACCCAAAGTGCCTCATGATAGAACTGAACCCAAAACCAAGAGCTTGGGAAGCAAGCTTCTTACCACATAGCCATGCTTGTGCCTATATTCTATATTTTTAGCAGATACATTTGTATATATCATCATCATTATCATTATCATTTTAATGTTCATTTTTCCTGGCTTGCATAAGTCTGATGAAATTCATTGGGACAGATTTTCTAATCTGGATGGTCATCTTGTTGTTAACCTCACCTGTTTCTAAGCAAAGAAATATTTGCCTTATTGCTTTGAACCTGGAAAGCATAATGGCCAGAGATGTTCTTGAAGAAGATTACAAATGAACAACTCCACATGTATGGCAGTTATGGTTTTTTACCAATTAGCATATAGTGTCAAGACAAGGAGATATAAACACACATACACACCTATGTACATACATTGTGTGTGTGTGCACGTGTATGTATGTGTGTGTGCATGTGTGTGTATGTGTGTGTGAGTGTGTGTGCATGCATGTGTGTGTGTGTTTGTGTACAGAATTGAGTGTAGTTTGTTTTGTTTACTTTTGCATGTTTGCATGAGTTGGATTGGATTTCTAAGGCAGTGTTTTTTGGCAGATGCTTTTCTTTCAGTAAAACACTTTTAATTGCCTCTTATAATATGCAAGTATGCAACGTGCCAATCCTAAAGCCTAGAATACATATTTTATATGTGTATGTGTGAATGAGAGAGAGAGGGGGTATGGAAGGACTGAGAGTAAGAAAAAGAAAGAGAGAGCATTGAGCTAAAAGCAGTGACATTTGTTAACATTTGTTATAAATAATTCAACATGTAGTTCCATGCTTTTGAAGTCAAGTGAAATAATAAAATCCTAACCCAAAAATACTGGTACGGGTTAGCAACAGGAAGGGGTTCTAGCTGTAAAACAATGCCACAATAATATGCACTCATCATACTATGTTAACAAAGAAAAATGGACAGATAAATGAATGAGTGAATGAACAGAGCCAGACAGATTAGTATAGTAGTCCTGTATACAACCACCTCAAAGAAAAGAGAACTCAAAACATTTGTAAAATAACAATTTCAGTGTGTGTGTACTGAAAAGTGCAGTGCATTACTGTGACTAGTAGTTTCATCCAAGTCAGGATCTTCAGACTAAGAAACCTGAGATTAAATGGCAGGGATCTTCCTGCAGAATTAACAGAAGAATAACCAATTAGATTCAGTTGGTCATTATCAGCTTATTAAGAATGCTTATTTCATCGATTCTGCAAAGAGAGACAGTAGTATACTACTAATCATAAAAAACGTGATGAGCAAATGTGATGAACACTACTAGAGCTTAGATGCATATCAGTACATTCATTGGCGATTGAATATTATTTAAATAAAGAAACATTGTGTTTGTGGATAAGCTATAAATAAATTTACATACATACATTTAGGAATTATACATTTAGACTCACTGAACACACATACACACACACACACAGACACACACACACACATAGAGTTAAAATTAGGTTAAGATTTCAGTTTAAATTATGGTGGTGCATTATTTCACTTCTTATATAATTTTACTTACACATAGACCGATCAGAAGCATAATTCAGGAGTTTCTACTGCCCATCATTGACAGGCAATTACATTGTCTGGTGTCTATAAATATAGCAGTAGAATTGTTTTTCATTCTTTCTACATCTTTCCCCAGATGAAGCATCATTTTGATTTAGCTATAAAAATTTGTTTGCATGCAGAAAAACAAGTATAAGTATTCAATCCAAAGAATAAAATAATATATTTAATAGTAGCTGATTCTTTCCCTCTTGTGTAACTCTGAGTTTTCCTTTATTTAATCAGATAGTACTAGGTTGACAGAGAATATACTTTTATATATATATGATTAAGTTACCATTAAAATGTCACAAGATATATTTGAAAATAAACATGTAATTTGATTGGTTGCTGAAATTTAATAGATTTAATGTTGATATGAAAATAAGTTATGTTTGCTAAGTTAAAAGGATGAAAAACAGAAAAAAATAGCAAAAGACAAAAAAGAATAGAGGCAAAAAGAAAGAAGGGATGTGAGAAATGAGGTAAAGAGTTTAAAAGCAAAAGAGTAGAAAGAATAAAAATATTTAAGGCGATCATATAATATATTGATTTAAAAAATAGATGTAGTTTAAAAAACTCTATATTATTGATATATATGTATGAGAGAAAAATTGAATGTGAAAATTAAAAAAATAGATGGCATGAGAAAGGAGTGGCTTTATTAGATAATATGATGTTTTAAAGAAAACTTATATAACAGTGAATTCACAAAGAGAGTGAAGAACAGAGAGAGAATCAGGAAAGGAGGAATAAAAAAAATGTTTAAAACAATTGTATATCTTGATAGAAAAAGCTATGTAAATGATATTGCAAAGTGTTGAATGTAACGATATAAAATTACATATAAATAATTATTAGCATATGAAAGTTGATATTCAATTGATGGAATTGTGAAGTAACTTTATTGTATGCTAACATAAATAAAATGTATAATTAATTAACAGTGAATAGGAGGACTTTAGTTTGGGTGGGTGGGTGGAGTTGTATTTTTTTCTATAATGGAATAAAAATTGCCAGTTTCATGTTGCCTGGTGGTTGGGGTGTTTCACTCACAATCACAAGATCATGGTTTGGTTTTGATTTTTGGACCAGTCAGTGCATTGTGCTCTTGAGCAAAACACCTCACTTCACATTGCTCTATGATCACTTCAACATCTGTACAGGCAATGTCAGTTTGGTGGAGAAAGTAAGTTCATGTACAGCACAGACATTTGATCATTATACACAAATTCTTTGCGCAGGGTGTTCAGCAAGAAATTGTGGAGTCATCTTTCTCAAACATGGGAGACTACAAAGTAAAAGTAGAATACAGTTCAAAAGTTAGGGACTTCAGTATAAGCATTTGCATTTTCCAAGATCTCCCATTTGACATCAAAAACTGTTTTTTTAAGTACTCATTAAATGTTTTTACATACTGATTCTCTGAGAGATTTAGAAATGTACTATTTCTATTTTCAAAATTAGTGAATGTATTTCACTTGAAATATATATGTTTTCAAAAGTGGATAGACATGGACAGCTAGTAAGCCATGCTACTCCAGACTGATGATGAGCAATGACTCTGAAACTAGTCTCTGGATGCTGGCTTTGCTGGGTGGAGGTGCTTATCTCTCACCTTTGAAAACATAAGGACACAGAAAATGGTGTCATGGCCAATTGGAAACGGTGTTTCCTGGGGCTAAATAGCAGTAGCGTTCTTCCCTTTTATTGAACTGTCACATTAAGTTGACAACATGCCATCACTTTATCGTGCTGCTGCTGTATACATCTCTCTGAGAGATTTAGAAATGTAATATTTCTATTTTCAACCAATATATTCTTTAACTATTGACACCTATATGCAAATAAATAATAGAGCTTACCAAACATTTACAATTTAACCCTTCTGATAGCAACCTGCCTAAGACCATCCTTGGTTCCATGATATAAATTTTCTGTTTTACAGAGATCTAAATTAAAACTTTCCCCAAAAATTTCATGCTAATTTATTTCAAACACCAGATTAATAATGACAAAATTATTTATTCTTCATTAGTTTCAAAATTAATTGAAATTAAAGTACAGTATTTCATCAGAAATATAGTCTCAAAGACTCCGCCGGTTACGACGACGAGGGTCCCAGCTGATACGATCAACGGAACAGCTTGCTCGTGAAATTAACGTGCAAATGGCTGAGCATTCCACAGACACGTGTACCCTTAACGTAGTTCTCGGGGATAATCAGCGTGACACAGAGAGTGACAAGGCTGACCCTTTGAAATACAAGTACAACTCACTTTTGCCAGCTGAGTGGACTGGAGCAACGTGAAATAAAGTGTCTTGCTCAAGGACACAACGCGTCGCCGGGAATCGAACTCACAACCTTACGATCATGAGCCAAATGCCCTAACCACTAAGCCACGCGCCCTCACTTAGTAATGAAATATAGTAATGAATGCATTAAGGACATGAATCAGGGTTTATACAATTGTACAATTGAATTAAAAATAACTGAAAGATTGATTTTTTTATATACTTGAAGTTGGACTTAGTCAAATGTTTATTTGACTAAGTTGGAAAAAGCTTATTTTAACAATGTTAACATTGAAAACTTTCTGCTATTTGTGAAATATTTATGTAAAAGTTTTAGAAACTTTCTGGCAAACAAGTGATTATAAAGAGAATTATACTGTAATATGTTGTTTTCTCTTTTTGTATAAGAGTATTAGTAAAATTATATATGTATTGTATTCTTTGTTTTTGTATAACAGTATTATTAAAATTATTCAACCTATACATTATCTTAAGCTTAAAACCTCTCCATGATAAGTTTCATCACAGTAATCTGCAACATTATTGAAGTAATTTTCCTCATACACAATTCTTGATAAAAGGTGGATAATATTTTGGAGTAAATTGTTAAAGATAGCAAGTGGACACTAACTTCTTGTGAAAAAACTGTAAAATGTATTATAATGGGGCTACTCGCAAGTATCTAAGTTTAAAGTAATCTCTCTCTCTTCCCTCACTCACACACACACACACTCACACACACAAGTAACTGAACTCAGCATTACATATTGACTTAGCAAATTTGCAGTGCTTCTGCTTTTCACAGTAGTCAGTTGTTTCCAACCTGTGAAGTACCTACTTCATTGAGAAGGTCTGAGCAATATCCTTGTGGTGGATTCAATGGATTCAACCGAGTGTTATTAACTGGATATGAACTATTTATATTAGCCTCCTCCTTGGCTGTTTGTTTGTTGACGTGCAATACATATACACACATATCAAAAAGTTCCTAGACTAGTTCTGTAGCGCACCAACAGATGGCAGCACACACTTGCATGTGCAGTGAGAGTTAGCAGTGATCTTCATGAGGCAGTGTGGTGAGTGACATCACTGTGTTTACTTTGCAAGTTGTGAAATTTGTGTTTTTGTGATCATGTTGTGTATACTGTAGTCTGTGATTTTGTCATGGACAGGAAGTTGGAACAAAGAGCTAATGTGAAATTTTGAGTTTATCTTGGGAAGTCTGCTCCAGAGACACTGAGCATACTTTGGCAAACTTGAGGCAATGGGTCATACACAATGTTTTGAATGGTATGGGTGCTTCAAAAGTGGAAGAACATTCCTGGTAGATGATGAGCAATCTGGAATATGATGAGCGATCTGGAAGACCTGCCATGAGCATCACCCCCAGAAATGTGATATTGTGCATCAAAAATTCATCCCCCAGGGCCAGACCGTCAATCAAGAGTTCTACTGAAGGTTTTGAAGTGTCTGAGGGAGGATGTTCAGTGAAAGCGACTGGATCTGTGGAGTGTGAAGAACTGGATACTTAACAACAATGCACCCTGTCATCAAGCTCTCCTTACTCATGAGTTTATCACCAAAAACAATATGGTATCGCTTTCACACCCACCCAATTCGCCAGATTTAGCACCAACAAACTTCTATCTCTTCCCCAAGATGAAAATGCAGCTCAAAGGTCACCATTTTAACACAGTTGGCAAGATCTAGAGCAAATTGCAGAAGGTCCTTGACTTGCTTACCAAAAACGACTTCCAGACCAGAGTCCAAAAGTGACAGGAATGCTGGAACCAGTGTATTGCTGTGCAAGGTGACTATTTCGAAGAAGATGATACTAAAACTTAGGTAAATAAGTTATTTCTATTCAACATAACTAATCCTGGAACTTTTCGATACCACCTTGTATGATCATAAACACATACACACACACACAAACACACATGCACACACACACACACATATATATATATATACATATATATATATATATATATATATATATATATATTATATATATATATATATTATATATATATATATATATATATATATATATATATATACACATATATATATATATATATGTATATATACATATATACACACTCACACAAACACACACACTAACATGAACACACTATCTTTAAGATAGTGTATTTATCCTTGATATGGGGTTTTGAGCATGCTTTTGGTTAGTGTGTGTATGTGTGTGTCATTTTTTTTTATTTATTTGTTTTGCATGAATTTTTATCTGAAACCATATGTTGAAAAGCTCAAATAAAATGTTGTGAGAAAAAAGCAATATTCATTGATGATTTATTTCCAGAAGGTATTGAAGACAATTTCAGATGATATTTGGCACCATCAGTGACATCAGTGAAATATAGTCTTACTGTAACTTGTCCAAGTGATATTAAAAATAGTATTATTTGAAACTACCTGCCATAAAGTGTATCCTTTTGCTGGCATCCATTCTATATGTGACATGCATCCTATCCATACAGAGCTTACTCAGTCACTGAGTTAGATATACAGATCTGCAATACCAGTCAACTTCAAAGTTTAGAACACAGTTCATGTGGTTGAGAAGAAACCCAGCTCAACTCTTTCCATTTCTGATATTTGCTCACAAACACCAGAATTAGAAGGTGTTGAGCTGAGTATCATGCTTTTGTTATATAGCCCAGTACTCACTGTTATACAGGTGTATAGTGAGATCATAAACTCCTTTGTACTTCCTGAAGTGATTATTTTGATTGTTCTACACATAGAGTCTTATAGAGAGGTAGCTACCTTACTACTAACTTCTAGAGATATAACTATCTTGCCTACAATTTCTAGAAATTTAATTCCTTTTTATATATAAGAAGCTTGCTTCCCAACCACATAGTTCTGGGTTCACTCCCACTGCCTGGCACCTTGGGCAAGCGTCTTCCACTATAGCATTGGGCCAACCAAAACCTTATGAGTGGATTTTGTAGATGGAAACTGAAAGAAGCCTATCGTGTGTGTGTGTGTGTTGTGTGTGTGTGTGTGAGTGTGTGTGTCTGTGTTTTTGTGTCTATTTTGATCCTCCATCACTGCTTAACAATTGGTGTTGGTGTGTTTATCTCCCTGTAACTTAGTGGTTCAGCAAAAGAGACCAATAGAATAAGTACCAGGTTTAAAAAAAAGTAAATTCATTCACCTAAAAGTTCTTCAAGGTGGTGCCCCAGTATGACCTCAGTCTAATGACTGAAACAATTAAAAGACAAAAGCTATATATATATGTATCTTCCTCTGAATCAAAATAACCCCTCTAAGTGATAGTGATTCCAAAATAAGAATGACTTTCCACAACAGTCATGTGTATCCCAAAATCAGAGTGGACTACATTCTTTATATCAAATTCCTTTTAAAGCTGAGGAACAACACAACACTTGATATTCCTTGCCAGAGTGTATGGCTAGTGTAGCTTCATCTGCATTGTGTAGGCACATGACTCAGTGGTTAGAGCAATCATGAGATAGTGAGTTCAATTGCCGGACCGGGCTGTGTGTTGTGTTCTTGAGCAAGACACATAATTTCAAGTTGCTCCAGTTGCTGTAGAAATGAGTTGCGATGTCACTGGTACCAAGCTGTATCGGCCTTTGCCTTTCCTTTGGATAACATCAGTGGCATGGAGAAGAAAGGCTGGTATGCATGGGCAACTGCTGGTCTTCCACAAACAACCTTGCTCAGACTTGTGCCTCAGAGGGGAACTTTTGTAGGAGTCTTTACATTTGCATAGGCATACTTCTTATGAAGCACTGTTAAAATGTCTTTTTTATTTTCAGAGATGAGAAGACTAAAGAATTTGTTATTGCTCCAAATAAGAAGCAGTACATGAGACAAATGCAATTAAAACAAAAAATTGAGTTTTCTTTGCCCCATGATGAACCCTAGAAATTCCAATATAGGACCATTACAAAACCATATGAGTTAGAATACACAGAAGAATATCATAGCAACCAAACCACATTATAACATAGTACATGCTTGTGCAACTAACCACATCAAAGGCCCTTATAAAATCAATAAACACAATGAACAGTGGTTTTTGAATGGTCACTGTATTTTTCCAGTAATTGCAGTGATGGTGGTGGTGATGTTGGTGGTGGTGGTGGCCATGGCTATGGTGGCAGCTACAGTAGTGGCAGCAGTAGAAGTGGAGGCAGTGGCACCAGCAGTGGAAGCAGAGAGAGAGGAGAGTAGCAGAAGTAGCGGCAACAGTGAAATCAGCAGAAGCAGCAGTAGCAACAGTTAAAGCAGTAAAAGTGGCCGCAAAGGTAAGCAGCAACAGACATGGCAGCTGTGGCAGGAGTTATCAAGGTGGCAGCAGCAGCAGTAGCAGAGGCAACAGTGCCAGCAACAGCACCAGTAAAGGGAGCAGTTTCTTGGGCCCTTGTGACCAATAAAAGAAATTATTACTGTTATTGATAGGGTGAATGCTGACAAAATCAGTTGAGCACCACACTAAAATTCTATGAAATTTATTCCAAAAAGCTTGGGTTACCCCAACACGATGATAAAATCACCTACATAAGATACCACACAATAGGATCAAATCCAAGACTTCATGATTGCAAAGCAAGCTTCTTAACTGCTTAAATAAATAAATGCGCCCTTCTTAAAGCCTAGCCAGGCTCATGGGCCCAGTTTTCTGGTTTCTATGGTGTATGTGTCCCCCAGCTGGATGGGACGCCAGTCCATCGCAGCGTTACTCATTTTTGCCAACTGAATGAACTGGAACAACATGAAATGAAGTGTTTTGCTCAAGAACACAATGCGTCGCCCGGTCTAGGAATCGAAACCACAATCTTACGATCATGATGCTGACACCCTAACCACTAAGCCATGCGCCTCCACTCTTGACTGCTTAGCCATCCCTATTTGAACATATTCTACAGTTGACAATAACTTTTTGTTTTATCATGGAATTTTATTTTGCCTACATAGTATGCAGTTTACAACAGCTTGTTTCAACATTTGATTTTAGTACTTTTTGGTATCGAGGCATTGATACTGTGTACCAAAAATCAAACATTTCATTTTAAGTCCACAGCTTTTGAACAATTGTTGGAGTTTTATCTTCGTTTATTTCCTATATCTTTCTTGGACATAGATAAAGCATTCTCTCCATCTTTGTTAGTATATTTCAGACATGACTTTCCTCTTTTACTTGTTTCAGTCTTTGGACTTCAACCATGTTGAGGCACTGCCTTGAAGCATTTGGATCAAACAAATCAATCTCCATACTTAATTTTTAAAGTCTGGTACTTACTCTCTTGTACCAAACTGCGAAGTTGCAAGGGATGTGAACAAACCAACATCAGTTGTTAAGTGGTGATGCAGGATAAACACAGACATACACACACATATATATATATATAAAACTTAATAGAGGTCACAAAAGTGACTAGCGCAATTTATGCTAAGATAAGAGTTAAATTAACTCCAAAGCCACTAAATAACTGACAAAGAAAGGTAAATCCCTAGCATATATAGCCATATCGCAATTTCACCTTAATTTTCGTCTGTCAATTTTATAAGAATTATAGTGGACACTTTAACTTCTTGTGAATAAACTGTAAAATGTATTATAATGGGCTACTTGCAAGTATCTAAGTTTAAAGTTAAGTCTCTCTCTCTCTCTCTCTCTCTCTCTCTCTCTCTCTCTCTCTCTCTCTCTCTCTCTCTCTCGCACACACACACACACACACAAGTAACTGAACTCAGCACTACATATTGACTAAGCAAATTTGCAGTGCTTCTGCTCCTTATAGTAGTCAGTTGTTTCCACCCTGTGAAGTACCTACTGTATTGAGAAGGTCAGAGCAATATCCTTGTGATGGATTCACTGTATTCAACCAATTTCCTCTGTCAATCTTATAAGAAAAACCATTGAAAACATGTGATGATTTTCAAAACAGTAAATGTGTAAACAACAAATTAAAAGGGTGGCTTATTAGCAATTAGAACTTAATGGCAAAATTAATAGAGGTCACAAAAGTGACGGAGGGTACTGACTAGCACCGCGTATGCCAAGAGTTAAATTAACTCCAAAGTCACTAAAGCATTATACTTAATAACTGACGGAGGCAGGTAAGCCCCTAGCAATACAGTTATATAAACTAGGAACTTAGCTCCCTTTGTCAGTCATTAAGTATAGTGCTTTGGTGGCTTTGGAGTTAATTTAACTTTTATCTTAGCATAATCAGTGCTAGTCAGTACCCTCTGTCACTTTTGTGACCTCTATTAATTTTGTCTTTGGGTTCTAATTACTAATAAGCCACCCTTTTAATTTATTACATATATATATATATATATATATAATAATAAATATTAGGGAATGAATCCAAAATTACTGGGAAAAATCAGATTTAGGGTTAAATCCAATTTTATAGTAAAATATTATATAATATAATTCGAGACAAAACCACTATTTTAAGACCAAACAAGGAAAGACTTAATCAATACATAAAATTTTAATATAAATTAAATAAACCGCCACTACAAATGTTTCATGTCTGCTACCGACAATCTTCAGGTGGATTTTCGATCTTCTAATCAGTATCAAATTTTGAAGTCAAAATTGATACTGATTAGAAGATCGAAAATCCACCTGAAGATTGTCGGTAGCAGACATGAAACATTTGTAGTGGCGGTTTATTTAATTTATATTAAAATTTTATGTATTGATTAAGTCTTTCCTTGTTTGGTCTTAAAATAGTGGTTTTGTCTCGAATTATATTATATATATATATATATATATATATATACATATACACATACATACATATATATAGAAACAAAATGTGACAACATCTCTGACAGCTGTTTTGATTCAGTAATCTTTAGATGATTTATAAAATTAAAATCATTATTAGATGAATCTCTTCAAAGGTAGTTAAGATATACCAATTAGAAATACATGTTGAGATAAAGGCTACAAACCATTAACAGTTAAAGCTTATCAACTTCCTACACCTTGATCTGTGTGTATATATATATATATATATACAAACAAACCAACACCAGTTGTCAAGCAGTGGTAAAAGACAAACAAACACACACACATGTGTGTGTGTAAAGGCAAAAGTCCACGGATCATGGTGTAGGAAGTTAATAAGCTTTAACTGTTAATGGTTCATAGGTAGTTAAGATATACCAATTGGACTTTTGCCTTATCTCAATATGTATTTCTAATTCATATTTCTTAACTACCTATGAAGAGATTCATCTTATAATGATTTTGATTTTATAAATTAATTATCTAAAGATTACTGAATCGAAACAACTGTCAGAGATGTTGTCACATTTTATAATTAATAAATAGTATTTTATTAATTACCTCTCCATTTTCTCCTTATTCTTTAAATATATAAACATATGAACCATGGTTTATATAGTTACCTTATAGTTGAACTAACCAGTATTTTCGTTGGATTTTACTATCCCTTAATGAGGTTTATAACCTTTATTTGAATATATCATCGTCGTCGTCGTTTAACGTCTACTTTCCATGTTGGCATGGGTTGGACGGTTTGACTGAAGACTGGCAAGACAGAAGGCTGCACCAGGCTCCAATCTGATCTGGCAAAGTTTCTACAGCTGGATGCCGTTAATGCTAACCACTCCAAGAGTGTAGTGGGTGCCTTTACGTGCCACCGGCACAAGGGCCAGTCAGGCAATACTGGCAACGACCATGCTCGAATGGTGTTATTTACGTGCCACCTGCACAGGAGCGAGTCTGGCAGCACTGGCAACAACCAGGCTCGAATGTTGTTTTTCATGTGCCAGTAAGACGACACTGGCAACAATCACACTCGAATAGTGCTTTTTACGTGCCACTGACACGGGAGTCAGTCAGCAGTCCTGACAACGAACACGCTAGCTACTTGTCATGCCAAAGATACCTTAACCAAATGAAGTTTGTTGTTAAGGTATTCCATGTTAACTCGCAGGAGATTTGATTGAAAATGCGACAACATAACCTTCATCTGACTAAGATATCTTTGGCCTGATGAATAGCTAGCAGATTACCCCTCATTTGGATAATTATGATACTACTTCCGAGATTCTGCTAGCAAGGAAACATATGAAGCCTGGATTTTATCTATTCCGCTCCCTAAATTTGAATTATATATATACATGCACACATGCGATGGGCTTCTTTCACTTTTTGTCTATCAAATCCATTCACAAGATTTTGTTCACCCTGAGGCTATAGTAGAAGAGGGTCTGCACTTAGAACCATGTGGTTTGATAGCAATTTTCTTACTATTCACTCATATACGTGCCTATTAATTTTCTTGCATTTATAGTTATATTAGTAGAGATTTTAATTACATATATTTACATAAAGAAGTAAGAAATCAAGACTGGTTGAAGGTGCATGCATGGATGTGTGTGTGTGCTTATATACATACATCAATACATGCACCAGTGTTATACTGACCCAGTAGTAGGTTACTATAATTAATGATACTCCTCCCTCAAATATGAGGCCTTGTGCTTATATTAGAGAACATCATTATGATTATTTGCTTATCTACAAAGAAGAAGAAGAAGAAGAAGAAGAAGAAGGGAGGGAGGATGGGAGGAGAATAGGAGGAAGAAGAGGAGAGGAGCGGAGTCCTGGAGGGCAAGGGCAGGGCAGCAGGGTATGGGAGCGGAGACAAATGGGGAGATGGGAAGGAGGGGACAGGGAAAAGAGACAGGTAGGAGGGACAGGGGAGGTGGGGAGGGGAGGGGATGAAGGGACAGGGGAGGAGGATGAAGATGGGAAGAATGGTGCAGAAAAGGAGGGGAAGTGGAAGATGAGAAGAGGAGGAGGAGAGAGGATGAAGAGGATGATAGGGGAAGAAGGATAAAGTGAAGAAAGGGGAGAGGTGATACAGGGGAGGATGGGAAAGGGGAGGATACGGGAGGAGTGGAGGAAGGAATGAAGGAAGGGTAAGGAGGAGGTGGAGGAAGCAAAAGGCAGAATGAGGCAGAGTGGCAGGTAAGGAGGAAGAGGGCTGGAGGAGTTGAGTGGAGGGGAGGGAGGAGGAAAGAGGGAGAAAAGTTGGTGGGGAGGGGGGGAAAAGAGGAGGAAGATAACAGTAACAACAGTTATTAGAAAAAGCGACTAATGGTTATGTTTATACAAATACCTGATAACCAAATTACATGATTTTTTTTCTTCTCCACCTGAAACTTAATTTGTCAAAACATTTTATATAAACTATATTCAAATTTCGTTTTGTCTTTATATATTTTTGAAACTTTATAAGTTTTTATCAGGATTTCTATGTCAATATTGTGATTATATAAACCATATTTTTGTTTTTAATCCCTCTTAATTTAACTGTCAATATCTATCTGAAGGGTATTTTTTTGGATAGACACATTAATTTAAATCAAAATATTTTCACACATTTACAAAGTTTTATAAATTGGAATTTGCATGGGTGTGGGTGTATTTCATTCAAAATATGTATGCAGACATAAACATACACACATAACATAGGGATACACTCTTAAATATAGTTAAAAACACATACCCACATACGCATACATGCATACACATGCATACTTCATACACACTAAGCTTTCTTCCCAACTAAATCATTCTGGGCTCAGTTCCATTGCATGGCACCTTGGATAAGTGTCTTCTACAACAGCCTGTGGCTGACCATAGTGAGTGAATTTGATAGGCAGAAGCTGAAAGAAGTCCATTGTGTGTGTGTGTGTGCGTGCACATGCACGTGGGTGTATGAGGACATTAAAATGAGGTAGTTTTGGTAAAGCACTGTGAGGTATAACTTTAAAGACTGTAGTCCTTCCTCAGTGGTAGAGTGGTAAGTATCCCCACCAACCATTAACAACAAGAAGGAACTACATGGAGTAGACTGGTTGCTATAGCAACAACAGTCCACGTATGTCACCTTCTTCCTTTCTCTCCTGCCCTCCCATCCCCCCCCCCCCCCACACACACACTCGTCTAAGCAACAACCTTTTTCAATTACCACTTTTTCAAATGTCATGAAGAAGAAGTCTTCACTCCGAAATATAGAACTACAAAGTAAAACTGCAACTTTGTTCTGTTTTCTTTTTACTTTCTCACATTGTTTCAGCTTTACACAACTACATTCTTTAATATATCATCATCATCATCATCATCATCATCATCATCATCGTTTAACGTCCGCTTTCAATGCTAGCATGGGTTGGACGGTTCGACCGGGGTCTGGGAAGCCAGGAGGCTGCACCAGGCTCCAGTCTGATCTGGCAGTGTTTCTACGGCTGGATGCCCTTCCTAACGCCAACCACTCCGTGAGTGTAGTGGGTGCTTTTTACGTGCCACCCACACAGGTGCCAGACGGAGCTGGCAAACGACCACGGACGGATGGTGCTTTTTACGTGCCACCAGCACGGGGGCCAGGCTAGGCTGGCAACGGCCACAAACGGATGGTGCTTTTACGTACCACCGGCATGGGGGCTAGGCAAGGCTGGCAACGGCCACATTCGGATGGTGCTACGTGCCACCGGCACGGGGGCCAGGCGAGGCTGGCAACGGACACAAACGGATGGTGCTTTTACGTGCCACCGGCACGGAGGCCAGTCAGGGTGGCGCTGGCAACAGCCACGATCGGATGGTTCACTTAATTGTCACCGGAACTGGTACCACAGCTGTAATTTCCATTGATGTTGATCGACTTCGATTTTGGTTCTGCTTTCTGATATCGGATTTGATTTGGTTTAATTTTGATTTTGATTTTGATATATATACATATGTATATATATATATATATATATATATATGTATTAGGAAGTTGAAAATTATGGCCAGTCATAGAGTGACTATTGGTTTCACACCTATAAAGCACTTAGCAGTATAAACAACTAGCCAGACTCAAATGGCTGAAGGCGCATAACCTGCACTAATGCTTTTTTTTCAGATATATGAACTACAGACAATATATATATATATATATATATATATATATATATAATAACATAGATGGACTGAAGTTCACTACAGCTGTTTCAGACACATTCTTTACAGATGAATAAAACTTTAGCAAGTGATGTCGCTAATGAAAACATCAACACTTTGATAATTGGACTGAGTCATTATTCCAATGGCTGTGAAATAACTCTGTGCAGTAAATATCTGTGCATGAATAACTTTGCGTCCAAGATTTTATTCAAATATGTGACAAGCTAACTCATACAGTGAGCACACAATGTTCCATAAAGTTATCTGAGATGAAGAAAAGATTCTGAACAACTTGCCATGTTCCATGATGGCAATGAGAAAATAGGAGTAATTCAAGCTACAAAATTTACTTTCCACAGGCACTAGATGTAGAATACCATAGTGAGTTGCTGGTAGGAATTGAATATCAAATCCATGTGCCTGGCTCTCTTTCTGAAGTCGACCAAACAATTACATCATGTGAAAAAAAAACATTTTCTTCTGGTAGATTAAGTATTTGGTCACTACTTGTGAATGTATGCTTAACTGGAAGGACAAGTCAGTATTTACTTTGGTAAATACATTGAGTGTCTATACACACTGATATTGCATAGGTGAACTATCTCCAAATCTACCTTGGTGCTTTTGTTATTTAAAATACCTCGATTCTATTGGATCATGAATTTTTTAATATACATATACATATATCTTTGTGCATGTGTGTTTCTCCCCCTACCACTGCTTGACAACCAGTGTTGGTTCATTTCTGTCCCTGTAACTTTGTGATTCAGCAAAAGAGACCGATAGAATAAGTACCAGGCTTAAAAAAATAAATACTAGGGCTAGTTTGTTCGACTAAACCCTTCAAAGCAGTGCCCCAGCATGGCAGCAAACAAATGACTGAAACAAGTGAAAAATAGAAGATAACACATCAATCCTAAAATTGCAGAACAATTCGTTACTGGGCAGTTTAGCTTAAAGGTAAAGCACTTGACACATAATCACAAGGATGTAAGTTCAAGTCTCATGGCTGGCCAGTAATGATTTTTCTGCAATATATGGATAGTTTATCCTGTTCATGTTATTGTATTAGCATTATCATGTGGTTGAGAATAAATTATTTCTGTATCTTTCAATATATCTCAATGCTTCTAAAGCAAACATTATTAGTTTACGTAAGTTGAATTTAACGTTAGCATTTTATAAAGCTAGATTTATAAACAGGAGGCACACATTGGATAATATAGGCTTAATCGTAGTATGCCTGAGTAAAAAAGATAGTGCTAGTCACAGCTTCTACAATTTTGATTAAAAGTTTACTTGATCAAGACTAATCTGAAAGCTAAACAACAATATTCTCCATTCCATCTGACTAGTGATGGAATGAATACAAATAAATAATATGAATAATAATTCCAATAAAATACAAGCCAAAACTGCTAAACTGTGTCAGTTAGCTAGAATTTTATTTGTAATTCTCAAGTTGGCTCCATATACAATTGTTGAAATCTCTAAGTTCGTATGTTATTATAAATTGGTCTGTGACCTCTTCAATCTCTCTAAACAGAACAGAAAACTAGAAAAAATTTTAATAAGTAATATCAAATATATAAATAAATAACATATTTGCCTGCTTAAGTAATATTCATAAAGGGACAGACACCTATTTGCATGTATTAATTTTTCTCATGCAATAATGTATCAGCAATGGAGTTGGCACTGGTGTTGGGAGAGACAAAATTATGAACAAGACATTTAAGAGTTAGGAGTTAGCCCAATATTAAGCAAGCCATATGGCTGCCGTCCAGCAACTAGATAACAAAACAGAGATCAATAGATGGCTAGAAGCAAAATCTTGACATAAAATCTAAAAATACTCTTTATATGTACAAAACTGAAATGAAGCAAAAGTTTTATACATATACTGTTTATTACATTGCAATGTGTTTTACTGAGTTAATCACTTAACTGAATCTTAAATCTTATGCATGCATTACAAAATAAGATATTTTATTGTGAATATAATTATACATAGGTTCACACAGACATACAACACACACACACACACACACATGTACACGTGCATGCACACACTCATATACACACATACAGACACACACATGCATACATGCACACACACTTCATGCATATATACATGATGGCTGCCAGCCTACATTTTGAACAAGATCTATTATTTGATTATAAGTGAAGTGGACTTTTATATGTTGTTTGTATTTTTTATGAAGTATTTCCTAAGAGATACTATTTTATTAGTCTTTCACACATACACAAAACAGAGTCCCCCATATTCAAAGAAAGTTTTTTAAAAATTCTAAAAAAGACATAAAAAAAAATTGTAGTATTATTTTTAAATAATAAAAATTACATTGAATAATTGATTTGCAACTTCAGAATAAATGATGCAAGAGAAACAACCAACAATAGTATTTTTCATTTTAAAACAGTCAATATGTTACTACATTTGTCATAACAAAATCGTTTCACAAGCCAAACAACAATGCACACAGATATATACACACCAAATTCAACATCCCTATTCCAATAAAAAATTTTTTTAAATACAAATGCAGAATAATCGGAAGAATTTAAAGAAACTAGTGATGCTGTGTATAAGCAAGTGTGAGATCAGTAAAAAATTTTTCTAAATGAGAAAAAATATCTAATATTTCAGACAGGCCCTTTAATCATTTCTGTTGAAAGTCTCTATGCAAAGTATTAGGCATATTTACTTACACAGCATACACACAATGCCTTCTTTTTTAGTCTTTTATTCTCTTTCCTTTCATTTTTTTTACTTGTTTCAGTCACTGGATTGTGACCATGCTGGAGCAGTGCCTTCAAGTGTTATTAGTTGATGAAATCAAAACCAGTAGTTATTTGAAGTCTAGTACTTATTTCATCTCTCTTTGTGATGAATCACTAAATTGTGCCAGTTAGCTAGAATTTTATTTGTGATTCTCAAGTTGGCTCCATATACAATTGTTGAAATCTCTAAGTTCATATGTTATTATAAATTGGTCTGTGACCTCATCAATCTCTCTAAACAGAACAGAAAACTAGAAAAAATTTTAATAAGTAATATCAAATATATAAATAAATAACATATTTGCCTGCTTATGTAATATTTATAAGGGAACAGACATCTATTTGCATGTATTCATTTTTCTCATGCAATAATGTATCAGCAATGGAGTCAGCACTGGTGTTGGGAGAGACAAAATTACAAACAAGATATTTAAGAGTTAAACCAAATAACATGGATCATCAAGTGATGAGAGCCAAACACAAAGAACTATACAAAAGCACATTACATCTCTCTTTCACATTCTCACACACACCCTTTCTCTCTCTCACTCCCTCTCTCTATATATATATACGTGTGTGTGTGTGTGTATGAATTTGTGTGTGTGCATGGGGTGGGGGGTATTGAAAAGGGTCGAGAAAAAATTCCAAGTAGTGAATTGTAGTGAAAAATATAAAAAGAAGAAAAATGCAAAGAAATTTTATGTTGGACAAAATATATTTATATATTTTTATGAAATTAAATATTTATATAGCTGACTGATTTTGCTTATTCTAATTATGTTTAAGTAGTTAGTGATAATGTTACATTTTCATGCTATGATAATAAGCTTCCATTCCATGTTAGTAGGAGGAAGAATATTTTGTAAAAGAATCAGCATGCAAATAAATGTTAGGGGAGGCAATCAGTGACTGCTATTATTCGAACCTGGGATAAGGTGGCAAACTGGCGGAATTGTCAGTGCACTGGACAAAATGCTTAGTGGTATTTCGTCCGTTGCTACATTCTGTGTGCAAATTCTGCCAAGGTTGACTTCACCTTTTATGCTTTCAGGGTTGATCAAATAAGTACCAGTTAAACACGGGGGTCAATGTAATCAATTCATCCCCTCCCCCAAAATTGCTGCCCTGGTGGCAAAATTTGAAACCATTATTAGAATCTGGGATACATATTCACGGAGTGGTTGACGCTAGTAAGGACATCCAGCCGTAGAAACATTGCCAGATCAGACTGGACCTGGTGCAGCCTTCTGGCTTCCCAGACCCCAGTTGAACCATCCAACCCATGCTAGCATGGAAAGCGGATGCTAAATGATGATGATATGTATATATTCTTTCATTCTTTTACTTCTTACTGTCATTTGACCATACCCATGCTGCGACACTGCCTTTAGTCAAGCAAATCGACCCCAGGACTTATTCTTTGTAAGCCCAGTGCTTATTCTATTGGTCTCTTTTGCCAAACCACTAAGTTACGGGGATGTAAACACTCCAGCATCAGATGTGAAGCAATGTTAGGTGACAAATACAGACACACAAACATTCACACACACACATATATAATATATTATATGTATATAAATTAGAGAAGAATCACCATGTAGCAATTCAACAATGATTTACTTAAATCATACCATATAGAAAAAATTAAAGATACGATAAAATATTTACCTAGAACTAAATAAAGTATGAAATAATAAATAAATAGTATATATGTGTTTCGTGGCTATATTTTCAAAAGGTAACAATAAAATCAATTCAATTTAGATATAATCACTCATCAGGTCTAAGCTAAAAACAATAAAATAATTACATAAATGTACGTATATTATCTTATAAGAAAAAATAAATGTATAAAAATACGTAATTTTGCAATAAAAACCAAACAAAATGCAACAATATATCTTAAAATAAAAACATGAAATATCTTATTGAATATATTCTGTTAATTAAATCATTAAACTTAATACCTAGGACTTAGTGTTTATAATAAATTTATCTCGTTAAAACGTGGTGTAAATAAAACTAGAATAAATAGATAGAAATATTTTTTTATCTATGAAAATCTATATTTAGCTTATAGAAGAAAAAAATAACAAACTATAGTATATCATTACTGGAAAATTAAAATATAATATTTAAAACAATATATATATATATATATATACATATATATATAATACATAATATACATTATATACATTAAGTGAAACTAAAATACTATAATTTAATCTATATCCATTAAATTATTTATTTATGTATTTATTTAATGAACATCTAAGTTTAATCTTAATCTAATTATATAATATATATTAAAAAACTTCATGCTAGCTTATATACATAATACTACTACAAACTATAACCACAAGAATTAAAAATAGAAAATGGTTCAAATATACACACACAAATTAGTTAAACTTATTATATAATTAATTCAAGTTATGTATAGATTTAATATTTCACTCATTTATAGAATTAACCAAAGTTTCAATTATTATTAAAAATATTTACTTAAATGTAATATTATATAACAAAAAAATTACTACCAATGCAATAAGATTTTGTCTTACAAAACTATTTCCCAATGTAAATTATATGTAATATGTTAAGATTATAGATTACAAGATAATAACAATAATAATAATAAGTAAATAAATATACGTATTGTAACTTATAATTAACAAAATACAAATAGAAATCAATATTTTTACAATAACAGTCAAACAAAATTCAACAATATTTTTTAAAAAGAAATTCATGACTTATCTTATCTCAGAAAATCTGTTAACTATATATATATATATATATATATATATATATATATACATGACAGGCTTCTTTCAGTTTCTGTCTACCAAATCCAGTCACAAGGCTTTGGTCGGCCTGAGGCTATAGAAGACACTTGGCCAAGGTGACATGCAGTTGGACTGAACTCAGAACTGTGTGGTTGGTAAGCAAGCTACTTACCACACAGCCACTCCAGCACCTAATTGTATTCTGGACGGGTTCGGCTGAGGAGCTACAGATATGTTATGTGAGTAAAATTACATAATTTATTAATATCGAAACAATTGTCCTGAACAATATATATATATATATATATATATATTATATATATATATATGCCAAATGAAAGACAGAAGATGAAATATATGAGAATTTAAAAGGGGAGGTCCATATGTTTACATTGGGCAGATGGCTGATTCATTTAAGAATTGTTATCATAACCATATTGCCAGCTTTAAGACAATCAATAAGAGAATTCAACATCTTTGGCAGTTTTGTATGGTGACTGAAGGAGGATAAAATGAAGTACAGCATAACTTGGTCCATAGTAAGGTATGTGAAACCATACAGTATAATTTCCAGGAGATGCCGTCTCTGCTCTGAGGAATCACTATCTACTCATGGACTAATGAAAAGATCATTAATAGAATTTCTGAATGACTCTTAAGATGCCTATATATACATATATATATATACATACACATATATATATATATATATATATATATATATATATATATATATATACATACATATATATATATATGTATATATATGTACATATATATATATATATATGTACATATATATATATATATAATATATATATATGTACACCCCGCTGAGAAAGAGTGGTGAAAGAGTACAGCAGGGATCACCACCCCCTGCCGGAGCCTCGTGGAGCTTTTAGGTGTTTTAGCTCAAATAAACACTTACAACGCCGGTCTGGGAATCGAAACCGCGATCCTACGACCGCGAGTCTACTGCCCTAACCACTGGGCCATTGTGCCTCCACATATATATATATATTTACCGGATATATGATTTATAAACATTCCATGTGCTTGGCCGGAGTGAGCAGTTGTCTGTTCGTCTTCGCTACATAAGGTTGGTAGTTTATTTATGATGTGTTCAGAATCAGTTCTGCTGATGATCATAAGACGTAAGTTAAATGTGAAATCACGGTGATACAGAACTAAATTCATTTTTTAAATGTCTTGCTTTGAAAAACTGCATTTAGGTATGATTAGTATAATTTTGGTAGTAATGACTTTGTCCCTCTTAGTGTGAGGCATTTATGTGTAATAATGCCCTCTATACAATATATATATATATATTATAATAAATTAGAGACAAAACCACTATTATGCAAATCAACAAAGAAAGACTTAAGCCAATACATAAAATAATCTGATTTTTCCTTGTAAATTTGGATTTATTCCCTAATATTTATTATTATATATATTTATTATATATATATATATATATATATATATATATATATATATATATATATATATACATACATATATACATATATGTACATGTATATATATATATATATGTATGTATGTATGTATGTATGTATGTATGTATGTATTATGTGTTTGTGCATGTGTTGTGCATATGTGTATCATCAATAACGTTGTTTTAAATGTTTACTTTTCCATTTTTGCATGAGTGAGATGAGAGCATGTTGGGACAGCTGAACCCATGGATAGATAAAAAATTCTTGTTGTTTATTAATATGTGTTCTGTTGTGGAACCAATGCATCCCAGACAGCTCGAAACATCATTGAGGTATTTTGAGATGTGGTGAATGAGCACACTGTACATCGAGGGTTTGAGAAGTTCTGGTCTCGTGATTTTACTCTTGAAAATCAGCCCCATTGTAGACCTGAGACCGAGGTAGATAAGGATAAACTTGAAACTGTAGTGGAAGCAGATACATCTCAAACTACACATGAGTTAGCAGCAAGGCTTGATGTTTCAATTCCAACTATATTGGACCATCTGAAACAAATCGGCAAGGTAAAGAAGCTGGACAAGTGGGTACCACATGAACTGAACAAGCATCAAATGACACATCATCTTGAAACTTGCTGTTCTTTACTGTCACAGCATAAAAGCAAAACATTTTTGCATTGTATTGTGATGAAAAATGGATCCTTTTCAACAATAGCAAGCATTCTGCATGGTGATTTGATAGAGACAAAGAGCCAAAACACAATCCAAAAAGAATATTTGCCAAAAAAAAGTTAATGGTGTCTATTTGGTGGTTCAGTGCTGGTTTCATCCCCGACAGCTTCATGAGACCTGGTAAGTCAATTACAGTGGATGTATACATCAACCAATTGGATGAAATGATGAGTGTAGAGACAGGTCAATTCTCTTGCAAGACAATTCTCGGTCACATATTGCACAAAGAATGCTACTCAAGTTACAGGAACTGAACTTCGAAGTACTCTGTCATCTACCATACCTTGCACCAACTAACTATCATGTTTTCCAGGCATTAGACAACCTTTTTCCAGGAAAAAACTTCAAATCTCAAGATGTAAAAACAGCCCTATCATCATCATCATCATCATCATCGTTTAACGTCCGTTTTCCACGCTAGCACGGGTTGGACGGTTCAACCAGGGTCTGAGAAACCAAGAGGCTGCACCAGGCTCCAGTCTGATCTGGCAGTGTTTCTACAGCTGGATGCCCTTCCTAACGCCAACCACTCCATGAGTGTAGTGGGTACTTTTAACGTGCCACCGGCACAGGTGCCAGGGCTGTCTGGCAGCGGCCACGATTGGTTGGCGCTTTTAACGTGCCACCAGCACGGAAGCCAGTCAAGGCGGCACTGGCATCGGCCACGTTCAGATGGTGCTTTTTATGTGCCACCAGCACAGTAGCCAGTCAAGGTGCTGCTGGCATCGGCCACGTTCGGATGGTGCCTTTTATGTGCCACCAGCACAGGTATCACAACTACTATTTCCATTGATATTTATTTCAATGTTCATGTACTTGACTCAATAGGTCTCCTCAAGCATAGCGAGTTGTTATGAAATCCAAGGTACTTTGAATGGGCGTGATTTCATAATCTCTTGCTCTCCAGAATTCTTTGCTACTGGCATAAATAAGCCACTGATAAAATGGCAAAATTGTGTTGATAATTTAGGTGCATACTTTGATTAACTGCATTGATTTTTGTTGAGATAAAGTAAAATAAACTTTCAGTTCAAAATCAGACATTTCATTCTTAATGACCTGATATATATTCATCATTTAATATTCATGTTCCATGTAAATGACCGGCTTCTTTCAGTTTCCAGCTGCTAAATCTAGTCACAAATCTTTGGTTGGCTCAGGTGCTACAACAGAAGACATTTGGCCAAGATGCCACACAGTGGGTCTGAACCTGAAACTATATAGTTGGGAAGTAAACCATACAGCAATGCCTACACCTGTAATGTAAATATATCTCATTGGAGATTGTTCTTTATGACAGACAACAAATAACATGCTCTAACAAAAATGTTTTATGGTAGATAATATGTTTTACATTCTATGATTGATAACAACAAGTCTTATGATGGATAATAATATGTATGTCCTATCTTAGATAATATGCAATGTATCTGATGATAGTTAACTTGTCCTATGCTAGGTAACATGTCCTATTATAGATGTGTTCTTTATCAGCTAACAACATGGGCTATGGTAGACAGCAAATTGTCTTTTGATATATAAGAACATATTCTATGAGAGAAAACAATATCTCTTACAGATAAAACATGCCCTACAACAGATGACTGATGTCCTGCAATAGGCTACATGTTCTACAATATAATAGTAAACGTGTTCAAAATAGATAAAATGTTCTATTGACAACAACATGTCAAATGATTGATGCTAACATATTCTAAAATAAATAACAATTTTTTTCTCTTGTAGATAACATCATTTCTTATTATAACAGCATTTTCTATGATAAATAGCATGCCTTAAGATTGCTAACATGCATATAACAATTATATAATACTGAAGCTGAAATATTAGGTTTTTGTAAGAAACAAACATGATATTTTACTCAAAAAGGCAAGGTACTAAACTAGACAAAGTTAATTTAGTGTGTTAATATTTCAACTGGCTCCAGTGCCCTAACACACATAAATATTAAAGGAGTAAAGCTTCTTGTATGTTTTTCTTATGAATAAATCAATAAATCAATAATAAAATGAAATGTGGATCATATTGAGGAGTTTTATAGAAATAATAATAATATTAAAGCATTTTCCTATTATTTTCCAAAGTTGTGGTTCTCAATGTGTGGAATGATTCACTAGTTCATCAATGATTCTTGTTGAATTGTTTGCAAACAAAAATATTTCCCATCATGGTCATCTGATGCACTTCAGATATGCTCTTTGATGTCAGGTGACAGAGGCACTACAGATATGCTCTTTGATGTCAGGTGACAGAGGCACTACAGATATGCTCTTTGATGTCAGGAGCAGAAACAATATATCACAAGAAGTGATTAAGACATATATTAAACATCAGCTAAAAATCATTTACACTAGACTTAGAAGTGTTACAAATTGAAGGCTCTCTCAGTATGGAAGTTCACCTTATCAAGTATTATATGCATTGGATTAGTCATATCATCAAATTTGATGATTTCAAGCTTCCAAAGCAATTATTTAATGGTGAATTACTTGTTGGTAAACATATCCACCACAAACTGAAATAAGAGATTTCATGATATCACAAGAAACAGTTTGAGGTTTTAACACTGATAATTGGTAACATGTAATAAATAAAAGCAGATCTGAAATCATTGTCTGCATTTTGAGGGGAAAAAAACTGCAAATCAAATTGTGACATAGTTGTCAAAGTTCCACTGTTTTTGAAAGTTAGTCTTGTTAACTACGAAAGATCTCATATCAGGAGACAAATATTTTATGTGCATGAAGTTCTATCAACCCCACGTCTGCATTACAACTCCTTATACTAAAAAACGAGACATGTTCACATCATACACTCTACCATTATGTTTTCTATGCTGCCAGCCATCACTCACTCTCCCTCTAGTCACTTGTTATTGACACCCATTATTCTCTTTCACCTCATCTACCTTTATTATTATCCATCATTCAATTTCTTTCCCCAATAAACATGTAGCTACTATCACTCTCTTTACTCTGACTCTCCCTTCTCTACCACCCTCCCATTCTAAGCATTCCTGTTTTTCCATTCTGCTGTATCACTCTCATACCTAAACACTTTTTCTTACATCTGTTTCTTGCTTTTTTCATCATCTACTCATCCTGGTTCTTTCATCACAGCTCTCTCTTCTATTCATCCTCTCAGTCACATCACTTTGAATGAATGGAAATACCTTAGATTAGGGAGGACCCTTTAGTCTTTCAGGGCAATATACAAACTCACTGATGTTGGTGTCCCAATAGAATGCACCCAGTACTCTGTAAAGGGGTTAGTGAAAAGAGGCAACATAGGTTCAAGAGGACCATTCAGCCAGTTCAAATACATGACTACATTCTGTCATGGTGCACTCAATACACTCTGTAAAGAGATCGATGTTAGGAAAATCCAGCTGTAGAAACTGAGCCAAAAATGGAATATACAAAGGATCCATGGACCCCCAACCCCTCTGAAGTAGTAATTCAGAATAAGAACTGAATCAGACCATGATGACATGACTTGTCTAATCAGCATGGAAATCAGACAAAAAAATTATGATGATGACGATGATGGTTATATTGATGAATATATAATTATTGGACGCTAAAAATTCATAAATCATTACTACAAATAACACATTACAGATCTTTGGACAGTTATTGAAAAGTGATTCCATTTTTCAATAATCATCAAAAACAAATCATTCAATAATTGTTCAATTTTTAAATAATCACTCGAAGACCAGCAAAAATAGACTCAGTTTATTTTAGATTCAAGAAATTATATATCACTTCATCCTAATACTGAGACTGCTCTTTCTGTTTCTTGAATACACTAATGTCAATACATAATATATTCCAAGGAAACAAATATATTCATTGGAAACAAAATGCGTGTTATAAAACCTGCATAGCCACATGTCATCATGGCAAAAAATTATTAGTAACTCTTGAGTTAATACAGTCTACATTAAATGATACTCATCTCTAACTTGATGAAGTACATTTTTTGTTGACCCTACATTAACAGAACTGTAAACTACATATATATACACACACACACACACACACACATATATATATATATATAGTTCAAATTTACAGAAAACAAAAGACAAAAAGAGGTGAAGGAACAATAAACAGGTGTGTTAGTTTAACACTCGGGAAGAATGGAAAAGTCTTTGATGTTTTGAGCCTACACTCTTCAACAGAAAGGATTGAGAGGAAAAAATGGAGAGAGTATGAAAAAGCAGAGAGAGGAAAAATATATATGTAAGAATTAATGGTTCAACATGACAAATAAATATATATATATATACATATGGGTAGGGTAAATCCCAAAATCTCAGTCATTTCCCCTTGAAGCACATCTGGTTATTCCATTATTACAATCCAATATGTAGTATCAGTTGCTGCTGTATGTTAGCTCAAAATATATATTACAATTGAGAATTGTAGAAATATTATTTGTATAATGAAACAAGAAATAGGAAAATACTCCAAAATTTTCAGTTTCCATGTGTGTGTGTGTATATATATATATATATATATATGTATATATAAAAAAACAATTGCAGCATGGAAGGTGTTTATAAGCCATTTAAGAAACACACAAAAACCATTAGATTCACTTCAACATTTAAATTTAATTTGCCAAAATATTTTCGTCGCTTTGAAACTGCGACCTAGGTTGCAGTTTCGAAGTTTTTTTACATTCTCGTTTTTCATTTTGTTCACATTTTTTTTACATCCTGTACCCATATATGCATGTATATATACATATATATGTAGGTATGTACATATATGTATGTATATATGCATATCTATATATATATATTATTTATATTATTATATGATCAAACGCCACACATCCATTTCCAAGTAAGCTTTATCTACATGTGTGTATGCATGCATGTATGTATGTATGTATGTATCCTTGTGTTTGTCATCTACCACAACTTGACAACAGGTGTCGGTTTGTTTACACCCCTGTGACTTAAAAGCTTGGCAGAAGAGACCAGTTGAATTAGTACCAGACTTAAAATAGTAGTGGGGCAATTAATTTGTTTAACTTAACTCTTTAAGGCTCCAGCATGGCCACAGTTCAATGACTAAAACAAGCAAAAAATTATATACATACATACATTATATATATATATATATATATATAATATATATATATATATATCTCATACTCAGGTGTCCTCCCTTTTTGCATTAAGAAATCTCATATTACTGCAAGATTTTCAAGAACATAACATTTCCATAACATGGAGAAAGAGAGAGAGTGTGTGTGTGTGTGTGTGTGTGTGTGTGTGTGTGTGTGTGTGTGTGTGCGTGTGTTTGTGTGTGTATACTCTCCATATTATGGAAATAACACTATTCAAAATAATAATAATATCAGTGGTTGTGGTCATAAACATTATATTGGAAACAATGCTAATAGCAATAAGCATAATAGAACTCGTAAAAAGCAAGATGGTGATAAAGATAGTAATAAAAAGAACAATAATAGGGATAAGCACAACAGTAATGTCAATAGCAATAAAAGTAGGGGTGGAATTAAAAATAATAGTGATGAGGATATGAATAACAATATGCAGAATAGCAACAGGCATGATTTTATGACTAGAAGTAACAACAAAAACAAGAAAAACAGCAGCAACAACAACAACAACAATAGTTGTAACATAGGGACTCTAATAAATATCTGTTAGATGAACACTGCCTTAAGAAGAACCTAGTTTATAGATGCCCAGTTGTTATGGATAACACAGTTTACCATTACATAGTGCCCTTGTGTAACAGCTTTCAAGTCTCAATATTATAACACTGTCTTTGTTAGGTGGCAAGCTGGCAGAATTGTTAGCATGCCAGGCAAGATGCTTAGTGGTATTTCATCCATCTTTACATTCTGACTTCAAATTCCACCAAGGTTGACCTTGCCTTTCATCTTTACAGGGTCGATAAAATAAGTACCAGTTAAGTACTGAGGTCAATGCAATCAGCTTACCCCTTCCCCAAAGCTGCTGGTCTCATGCCAAAATGTGAAGCCCATATTATAATTATGTCTTTGTAAAGCAGCAAGCTGGCAGAACTGTTAGCACACTGAGCAGAATGCTTAGCAACTTTAGTCCACTACATTCTGGGTTCATATTCTGCCAAGGGTGACTTTGCCTTTCATCCTTTCAGGGTCAACAAAGTAAGTACCAATTGAGCGCTGGGGTCGATATAATTGACATATCCCCTTCCCTGAAGCTGCTGGCCTTGTGCCAAAATGTGAAAATAATATTATGATTATAACTCATCATTTAGACATAGGAATAAAGAAAGCTCAACCTCATTAGGCCTTTCAAAGACATAGTTATAATATTGACCATTGCAGAATTTGAATTCAGAACACAAAGATGGACAAAGTTCCAATAAGCATTTCACCCAGCACATTAACATATCTGCCAACTTGATGCCTTTAAAACAACTAAGTATAATATTTAGCAATACACCTCTGTATGATGTGCAGAAAACCAGATGTGAGCTTCACCTAGAAGAATCATTGTTGATACTTACATCAGAGCATAACATCCTAAATAAAAGGGATGAATTAGCAGTAAGACCTTTTATCCCTTATTTGTTTTAGTCATTAAACTGCAGCCATGCTGGGGCACTGTCTTGAATTTTTAGTTGTGTGAGTCAACCCCAGTCCTTTTTTCTTAAACTCAGTACTTGTGCTATCAGTCTCTTTGGGCAAACTACTAAATTATGGGGATGCAAACACACAAACACCAGTTGTCAAGTGGTGGTGGGGAACAAACAGACAGACAGACACACATACACACATACACACACACACACACACACATATATACACGCACACACACACACATATATGATGGACTTCTTTCAGTTTCTGTCTACCAAATCCACTCACAAGGTTTTGGTTGGCCCAAGGTGGTTGGGAAACAAGCTTTTTTTTTATTGCCCACAAGGGGCTAAACATAGAGGGGACAAACAAGGCCAGGCAAATGGATTAAATTGATTACATTGACCCCAGTGCATAATTGGTACTTAATTTAACGACCCTGAAAGTATGAAAGTCAAAGTCAACCTCGGCAGAATTTGAACTCAGAATGTAACGGTAGACAAAATACCGCTAAGCATTTCGCCCGGCATGCTAACATTTCTACCAGCTCGTCGCCTTTGAAGCAAGCTTCTTACCACACAATCATGCCTCATTTTTGCAACAAAACCTTTAAATCATTCCCTCAATAATTGATCATGTGAACAAATGGATACGATAACACCTGCAAATCTTCCTTGTCCAATAGTTTGGAGATAATGCATTTTTGAATTAGATGGTAATCATCAATTTTCTCAATTGCTTAAATTACAGAAGATTCCTTTTCCTTGTCTCTTTTCTCTACTTGTTTGTTGACAAGAAGACATCCCTTTTTATTTCTTATATTTATTTTCATATATCCATTTCCTTACTTGTCCCTTTTTATTTTTGTTTTTATTGCTCTTGTTTTACTTTGGTTTTATTTGATTTTGTTTCAGATTTATCTTCTTTACTTAGCACTTGTGTAATTTACTCCACCACCCTATTCAAGAATCATATCTTAGCCTTCCTTATGTAACTGCACCAATGACACCTAGTCCTATAATTTAAGATTATATGTGGTCTTATTTTTAAAGTTTCTTTAACTGTTATAATTTATTTATTTATAATCTCTGATTGCTAGTTCTTCTGTTAACTGTTTTGTACTTATATGAATTCCTGGTAATTAATTAGACAGACGTTAATACTTCAGGCTTAAAATAATAAGCAATACCTTCACATAACTCCCAAAAATATAGCAGTAAACCAAAATCCCCTTCATGACATAACATAGTTGCCAAAAATATAGTAGTAAATACCAAAAACCTGCCACCCACTGACCATAAAGAGGTTGTGGGTATCAAATTTCTTTACTGGACGTCAATATTATTCACCAGTGGTAAGAAAGAACAATAGCTTAAGACTGATGGCTAGAAACAGGCAACTTAGTTCTGTATAATGTCACACCAACCAAATTCTATCCTTTTTCTTCTCTTTTCTTCTTTGGCAGTTGATAATTTTTTGACTCTGATGAAAGATATTGTGAGGGCCGTTCCCTATATTTTCAGTTAATTAATTGATCAATTGATAAAACGGAGCCATGGACACACTCAAATGCCCATTTGTAACAACTGTAAACCTATAATAAACAAATAAATATACATAACTCATTATTTCTGTCTATTATATGTATGTATGCATGTAATTATTCAGTTTTATTTCATGATTTTTTGCCAATAGAAGTGAATACATACATACATACATACATACATACATACATACATACATACATACATACATACATATGTATTTATGTATGTCACTATTCAGTTTTATTTCAAGATTTCTTGTCCATAAAGAAAGAGCCATAAACCTCGATTTAAGGCTCCTTCATTGGAATTTCAACAACATCAACAGGGTATTTTTGTACATACGAGGGATGTTCATTAAAGATTTCCCCTGAACCACCTTTCAAGGACAGGGATAAACGAAACTTGGCATAATTATTAGTCCTTTTCAACATAGCCACAAGACCTCATTTGTAAAAGTCAGTAGGTTGCATCTGGAACCAAGACTTTACCTCAGAAATAAGGTCATCATCAACCAAAAAGTACTTCCCCTTCATGGTTGAAAAGAGATGGAAGTAAGATGGTGTAAAGTCAGAAGAGTAAGGGGAATGAGGAAGGATTTCATAGCCAAAGGAATATGCTTTCATCTGGGCAACATATGCATTATTGACCGGGTTGTTGTCTCAGAGGAGGCAGACTCCTTTGGTCAGCATGCCACACCTCTCTACTTTGATGGCATCCCACAATTTCTGTGGCAGAGAAGCATAATATGCCCCATTAATTGAAGTGACTTTTGCTAGAATATCCATCATCAATACTCCGTGCTGGTCCCAAAAGATTGTGAACATCACCTTGCCTGCTGAGGGCTGGACACAAGCCTTCTTTGAAGGCGGTAAGTTATATTTCCATTGCTTCCATAGTAATGGACCCATGTTCATCCTGTGTAATAAGTCATTTTCTTGGCACATTGCCAAAAGAGCCTTGGAGCAATTGACTCATTCTTGCTTCTGAAAAGGTGTGAGTATATCGGGAATCCCTCATGTAGACAACTTCCACATGTGCAAATGGTCATGAAGAATTTTTTCCATGAACCCTACACTTATCTTCATTTCTTGGGATAATTGCCAAATAATTATGAGACGATCCCCCAAAATAGTGTATGGTCTCATCATCAATGGCAGAATGTGGTTGTCCAGGAATAGGAGCAGTTTCTGCCAATGTCCAACCACATTTGAACTGGAGATGCCAGTGCTTCACTACATCGTATGATAGTGCATCAACACTGTAAACTTCTTTCATCTCATCGAAAGTCTCTTTTGGTGTGCGACCTTTCAAGTATAAGAAGCTGAATAAGAGGGGAAGAGAGAGTCTTGAAGATGACCCAAGGTTTCGATGTCCTGCAACTGCCACCAGTTGATCATGTTCACCACATGGAAAACATTGATCATGTTCACCACATGGCAATGGATGATAGGCAAGTGACTATAAATCAAACAGCCAATGCTATAAGCGTATCCTATGAGGGAGTTGAGAATATTCTGCACAATAAACTTGGTATGAGGAAAGTTTCTGCTCAGTGGGTGCCACATCTGACACCTGATCAAAAGTGCACCAGGCTGATCACATCACAGGAAAATCTGACATTGTTTGAGGCAGACCCAGCTAGTTTTGTTGAACGTTTGCTAACTCTGGATGAATGTTTGCATCATCATTTTGAACCAGAGACAAATAGACAATGCATGCAATGGAAACATCCCTCCTCACCTGTTCCAAAAGAAAGCCAAAGGTTGTTTCATCTGCAGAGAAGGTGATGGCCTCAGTTTTTTTTAATGCAAAAAAACACTGTGTTTATTGAATATTTTCAAAAGAGCCACACCATCAATGGAGAGTACTATGCCGACTTGCTGAGGCAGTAACAAAAGGCTATCAAGATCAAGTGCCCAGGAGAACTGGCGAAAGAGCTCGTTTCGTGAGGACAATGCTCCAGTACATAATTCATTGGTTTCAATGGCTGCTGTGTGTGACTGTGGCTTTGAACTGGTTGATCACTCATTCTATTCTCCTTATTTGGCTCCATCTGATTATCATTTGTTCCCCAAACATGCAAAACCGTTTGACTGGGAATCAGAATCACAGTGATGATGACATCATGTCTGCTGTGCATGACTTTTTTAACCAACAGGATTAAAGCTTCTTCACCAAAGGGATTCAAGCACTACAACACCAATGGAAGAATTTTGTGGACTATGTTGAAAGACAAACCTCATTTGGTCACACTTCATGACAGTATCTTGGTCAGCCTAAGAACTTTTTAGCCACCCCTTGTGTGTGCATGAATGTATGTACATACATATGTATATGCATTCATGTGTGTGTGTGAGTGTGTATATATATATATAAATGTGTGTGTGTGTTGTTTGTTCCTTCTCGAGCAATGCCTGGCTCATAGGGCTGGTTTCCCAGTTTCCTTGACGTATAAATTCCCCACTTGGATGGGACACCAGTCCGTCGCAGGTGAGCTGCATGATGCAGGAGGAAAGAGTGAGAGAAAGTTGTGGTGAAAGAGTCAGTAGAAGTTCGCCATTACCTTCTGCCAGAGCCGCGTGGAGCTTAGGGGTTTCGCTAATAAACACACACATCGGCCAGTCTGAGATTTGAACCCGCAATCCCTCGACCGCAGGTCCACTACTCTAACCACTAGGCCATGTGCCTCCACACACACACACACACACACGCACATATATATATATATGTGTGTGTGTGTGTGTGTGTATGTATGTATATATGCATAGAGATGCATATATCATTACATCATCAATATTTTAACAATTTTGTCAATCTTTATTAGTTTCATGGTGTCATTTGAAAGTCTCATTGACCTGAGATCCAACTTCACTTACTCAATTTTTCTTATTCATGGGTGTCCTTATCTCACAATAGTACATGGGTGGCACTACTACTGCTGTGTCTTTATGGAGGAAATCCCTACCATACTGAAAACAAGAACAGAAGCAAAAAGTCTGCTAACTTGGTTGAATGAATTTTTCTAACAATGTTAACTTCTTACCCAAACCACAAAAAGTCAGTCTGTCTTGAATATGGGGTGTCAGGTTCCAACCACATGGTTCTGGGTTTACTGTGTAGCACCTTGGGCAAGCATCTTATACTACAGTCCTGGGCCAACAAAATCTTTGAGGGTGGATTTGGATTTGGAAACTGAAAATGGCCCATTGTACATTATACATATATGCATATATGTCTCTGTTTGTGTTTGTCCTCCACCACTCCAGCTTTGTCAACTGTGTTGATAGGAAAGAAATGGAGATTGAAGAGGGCCTGTTGAAGAGGTAAATATCTATCTGGAAATGAAAGAGACATTTGGTGTGATGCACAATGTGTGGGCTGGAATGAGATGGATATGGAACAAGTGGCTATTCCTTCAGTATAATAAAGGTAGGCAAGATATTGTAACTAAAGAAATTCACAATATTGAAGGGGTGGAGTGTGCAATTAAAGCAGTAAGACTGTGGAGACAATACAAATAGGTTGACAACATAGGAAATAGAAGAGAGGAACAAACTGTTAAGGAGCATGTTGTGGAAAATGAAACCAAGCAGATTGTTTACTACTTTTTAAGCAGAGTCACAATGTGTTTCCATCCTCCGCCAATATTAAGTCATGGGATGGCAGTGAGCTGGCAGAAACGTTAGCATACTAGGCGAAATGCTTAGTGGTATTTTGTCTGTCTTTACCTCCTGAGTTCAAATTCTGCCACGGTCGACTTTGCCTTTCATCCTTTCAGGGTTGATAAATTAAGTACCAGTTGTGCACTGGGGTTGATCTAATTGACTGATCCCCTCCCCAAAAATTCCGTGCCTTGTGCCTAAAGGAAAAAAGAATATTAAATCATGGAGCTGACGAATATCGACTTGGAGGCTCTGCTTCATTAGTGTATATTCTAACAGCATGTAAGCCATCTTTGCAAAGTATATCTGGTGCTATGTCCAAGTCAGAACTATTATTGCTGATGTGCTATGATAACAATTCTGAATACTGCAGTATTAATACAATGAGAATCAATAATTTTCTGTTGTTTTCCACTTGGAAGGTGAGAAAGGACAATGCTGGAATGTTAATAAAGGAAAGCCCAGGCTTTTGAATGCTATTAAAGATTACAACCTCAAGTGGATTTGAAGGAAGTCCTCATATTCCTAAACCACATTACAATAGGAAAGCTATGTCCTGTTCCTATGTCTGATAATGTAAAAGGTTTTGATTTTTGAGTTGACAGCATCTTCAGAAGGGCCTAAAATTTGAAGAACTTGGGGAATCATATGAAGCACAAAGACAGAAGTATATGGTGCTATCACTCGAAGCAGGAAATCATGAGTTTATATCTAGATCCACAATATCTTTCCTTCATGGTATTGGACTTAGGAAGGATAGCAGAGCAGTGATAGATGGAGAGGAAAGCAGAAAATGTTTTGCTAAGGATATGGCAGAGACATAAGAGAGAAAAACCAAAACTGGGAACAAATAAGAAATCCTCAGCAAGCAGTAAAACAGAATAGTTGCTGCATAGCTGGAGTGGTTACAGCTGAATGGACAACGGTAATAAGAAAAGAAGCATTACTATGGGCTAAAAGGACTTGAACATTACCTGTTAACATTTATGTTCCTAAACATTGTTGGAGGAGGAAATACAGTTAGACGGTGCCAAAATAACTGTAATCTCCTATCAACAGCTGAAAGGAATGTTCTGTAGTGCAAATTGTATGAAGAATATTTATACACGCACACATACAAACTGAACATCTGCAAGGTTTTAATTTCTTCAAAAACATTATTTTCATTGAAATCAATTTTTTTTTGTCAGTATTCAAACTTTTAAAAACCAGAATTTATGTTTATTCCTAACTAAAATGAAATAATCAATAGTTCTGGCATGATTGATTATATTGTAGTGTTTATTTATTTTAATCATACTGTCAGCAAATATTTTCAACACTGTAGACTCTGATTTATACCAAATTTTGCTCAAATGCTGTAAATAATAAAATGCTGTTTATAAAAGTTCTTGGAATCAGCTTTGACTTAATGATCTGCATAAATTTACCACAAGGTCTGGAGACAGTCCAGGCCAAAACAAAATCTTGTTTTCATGATCTTGGAGAGACCATTTGACTACTTTGGCTGAATGAGCAGGAGCATTATCATATTGGTACATTGCCAGTCTGAAATTAATAAGTTATTCTTGTATAGAGAAGATGATGCTTTTGTAAAATATTCTTGTCAGCATTGACTTTTTCTTTTGATTTTCTTAGACATCCATCAGTGAGTTGGTAAGTCTTGATTTATCCAAGAAGATAACACTTTGAAACAAACTGATGTTCATTACTTTCTACAGTTCAAAGAATTCTATTGGTAATGTTTTTGGTTTATGATGCAATCCCAGCCACAAATTCCAGATTCCTTCAAAGACCTTCTAATGAGATATCCATACACATGCCTTCCATCATTTGTAGATAAGGAAGTAGCAAATTGTTTTCTGCCATTAGTGGCTAGTTTTATGAAATTTCTCTTATCACTCAAATTCAGAGCCTTTTTTAGCTTCTGTATCCTGTTTTTGTAACTACTAAATTCTCTTTCTTTTGGATGAAATATTCTATGTATGGTAGTTAATGGCGTATTTAATTTTCTTTGTTATGTTTCTATTTCAGTGATCTTCATCATAAAAGAAAGAATCCTTCTCTTCATGGAAGAAAACGCATGTTTTCTTCTTTTAGTAGGAGCAATCAAATATAAAATAGTAACTCAATCAAGGCTTGCTCTCCAACATCATGCTCCAGAAGAACTTCAAACATATGAATGCCATAGCTAAGTTATCAACTCAAGGGCTTCATCTAACAACCATTCTTAGATTGGAGGTTTCTTGCAAAACCACTCATCTCAGCATGTTGATGACCAGACCTAAATGCTCCATCTCTCTTATATACACATGGTGGCGGTGGTGAGGGTGCATACACACACACACACACACACACACACACATGTATATTTATAGACGTATATGTATGTGCATATGCATGTTGTGTGTGTGTGTGTGTAAGTGTTTGACAGGATACCACATTCAGTAATTGGGTGGTAATTGAGAAAACTTGGTGTTGACAAATGGCTTGTGAAGGTTGCATAAGCTACATGCAGAGATACAGTAAGTAAAGTGAGAGTCAACAATGATTTCAATGATGAATTTCTTGTGAACATAGAAGTCCATCAGAACTTGATTCCTTAGGCCTCTTCTATTTATTATAATCTTAAAGGATTTCAGAGAGGAGTTGATCTAATTCTCATTGCTGAATCTAATGGAGAATTAGAGAGGAAATTCTGAGCGTGGGATCTAAACCTAGAATTGAGAGGTCTTAAAGTAAACTTAGCAAAGATGGTTTTAGTAAGTAGAAAAAAAAAGACAGGATGATGGTAATATGCAGAAAAAGACTATAAGCCATAAATTTCATACAGTGTACTCATTGTAAGCCATAGACACACAAGAGCTGTGATTCTATGGACTGACTAACAGAGAATATAAGCTTCATATGTGATAGATGCACTGGAGCAGTACATACTATGTGTATGTCAAAAATAGGTTCTTTTACATGCTTAAATGGCTCACTCAAAGTGGCTGATAGCTTTTGTTACCAAGATGTAATTAGCAGGGGTGGTGTTAGCCAAGTTAAGTATAGGTTGGAGAAAGGTCAAGGAGCTACTACTGCTGCTGGTTACAAAAGTCTTTTCCCTCAGAGTAAAGGGCAGATTGCACAATGCTTGTGTTAGAACTGCAATACTGTGAGGTATTGAGGCATGGACTTGAAAAGACTAGAAAGAAAAGAAACAAACATGCTCAGCTGACTGAGTAATGCAAGTGTGCATGAGCAATACAAATATACCAAGAGAAAACTGAGTATAAGAGGGATCAGATGTAGTGTGTGAGAAAGAAGACTATGCTGGTATGGACACGTGATGTGTATGAATGAAGACAGCTGTGTAAAGAAGTGTCAATGTCTTAATGTAGATGGAGTTGGCAGAAGAGAGAAAGCCATAAAGAAATGGGATGAAAAGCTGAAGGCTAATCTCAGGACTTTGAATCTCACAGGTGAGATGACAAAAGACCAGGCTGACTGGTAATACACACTAGGATGTTTTTATGTAACAGCAGCACTACCATCCCAGGTGTGGAAGCAGTATTTCATGATTAGTTTTGCTTTGACTTTGCAAAGGGCTAGCAGTCAACCAGAGCCAAAATATTTCCTGCTCATAACCTTTTATTCAGGTATGTTGGGTCAGGGCTGACCTGAAGTTAAACAGCAATGATTAACTAAGGGAATAACTAGCATATATCCTCTCTCTCTCTCTCTCTCTCTGTATGTGTGTGTGTGTGTGTGTGTGTGTGAGAGAGAGAGAGAGAGAGAGAGAGAGAGAGAGAGAGAGAGTGTATAAGAATGATATGACATGAAGATGGAAGATACCAGGCTTTAATAGTAAATCGCATGTGTTTCTGCATTAGAACCGAATAATTTTCATTTAAATTACTCACAGAGAGGGAAAAGATCAAGACCCATTCATTCTCACCCCTGTGCATCACTACTTAATGTTTGATCAATGGCACTTCTGGAAGTTCTCTGTTTTGTCACTTTTGAGTATAAGCTAATGACTTTCCACTTGTCTGTTTAAAATTATTTTTAGCTCACCACCCTGAGTATGGTAGCCTGCACTTAACTATATGTTCTTCACACAGAAGACACTCTGTGAAAATATATCCTACACAACTACTATTCTGGAACTAACTATGATAGCTAGTCCCTTTGTTGATTCCATTGGCAATAGTCCCTCACTATTAAATTCTTCATCCTCTTTCAACAGCCTTTTATTATATTGATCCAACAAAAGAACCTCTATGAAGTTGCTCAACTTACAAGAAATAGCAGCCAAATTCCCTCAAATCACACTCAATTTCCTTTAAGCAGGGAAGATACATTGAACACTGTAGTCTTAGATATACAATAAGATAGGATTGATAGGGCTAAAATGCTTTTGATCATAAGTCTGCTCAGTCAATGTTAAGTGCAACAACTTTCTATTATAAAACTTCTCTGTCTCCTTCTTGTCTTTGTCAATAAAAGTAAGTGCATAATGGACATAATCTTTTTCAACATCTTGATTTCTATAAACACTATGCTTTGTAATTTAGAACACTTTACACCTTCCATTCTCACAGCATAGAATATCAGCAGATTTCTGACATTTAGCTTCTCACCTAATCAGACACAAATGATATCTTGTTTCTTGTCTGGCATCTCAATATTTCTCCTTGCTATATCCATTCTCTAACTATCAGTTCTGTCCAATTTTACCTTTTTAAAATTGAATGAAATTTAATAGTATTTTAGAATGTCTAATGGAATTAAAAATTATTTTTATGCATTTGTGTACATTTAAACTAATTAAATATCATTTTACATAATAATAGAATTAAAATTTCTTTGATTAAAACCCTTTCTAACATGGAAGTATACAAAGAGCATTTGAGGCACATAAAGCTTTATGAGTACAAAAAAAGGAAACTCTGCAGCCGAAGCAACTCACAACATACACTCAGTTTATGGGAAAGAATGCTTGAATGAAAGAACTTGCAGAAGGTGGTTTGCAAAATTCAGAAGTGGAGATTTCAGCCTTGAAGATGAAGATCGAACAGGACGTCCAGTTGAGTTTGATGATAAGCTCCTTAAGGCATTACTTGAAGAAAATCCTGCATTATCAGTTGAAGAATTGGCAATAAAGCTTAGTTCAAACCATACAACTGTTCATCATCATCTTCAACAACTTGGAAAGGTTCCTAAACTTGGAAAATGGGTGCCTTGTGAATTGTCTGAAAGCAACCGCAAATCCCAAGTTGACAGCTGCTCTTCTCTCCATTCTCACGAACTCATTTCACCCTTTTTGGATAGACTTGTGACTGGTGATGAAAAATGGATCTTCTATTGAAATGTTAAATGTCGTAAACAGTGGTTTAGTAAAAGGGAAAAAGCTCAACCACAACCGAGAAGGGAACTTCATGGGAAAAAGGTTCTTCTCTCTATCTGGTGGGATTACATAGGAGTAATTCACTTTGAATTGTTACCACCTAATGCAACAATCAATGCTCAAGTCTTATGTCAGCAATTAGAGCATTTAAACCAAGCTTTGAAGAAAAAAACTCACTTTAGTGAATTGAAAAGGAGTGATGTTTCATCAGGACAATGCATGACCCCACACTGCAAAGATCACATCACAGAAGATCAAAGAAAAAATTCCTCATCCACCTTATTCTCCCGACCTTGCTCCTTCAGACTACCATTTGTTTCATAGTTTACAGAATCATTTCGGGGATATAACTTTCGCAAGCCAGGAAGAGATCAAAACTGACATTTCAGAGTTCTTAGCTTTTACATTGATGAGATTAAAAAGCTTGTAAATAGATGGAAGGAAGTCATAGATAATCAGGGAAAGTACATTGATGATTGATTAAATTTCAATTAAATATAACATGGAAGTATGCTGTGCGTGAGAAGACCCGGCAAGACCAGTGAGAACAATCAAAATCAAATCATATATCCGTGTCCGCTGCCAGCCTCGTCTGGCACCCGTGTCGGTGATACGTAAAAGCACCATTCACTCGTGGCCGTTTGCCAGCTCTGTCTGGCCCCCGTGTCGGTGACACGTAAAAGCACCATCCGTTCGTGTTCGTTGCCAGCCTCGGCTGGCCCCCGTGCCGGTGACACGTAAAAGCACCGTCCGTTCGTGGCCGTTTGCCAGCTCTGTCTGGCCCCGTGTCGGTGGCACGTAAAAGCACCATCCGTTCGTGTTCGTTGCGAGCCTCGGCTGGCCCCCATGTTGGTGACACATAAAAGCACCGTCCGTTCGTGGCCGTTTGCCAGCTCTGTCTGGCCCCGTGTTGGTGGCACGTAAAAGCACCATCCGTTCGTGTTCGTTGCCAGCATCGCCTGGCCCCGTGCCGGTGACACGTAAAAGCACCATTCACTCATGGCCGTTTGCCAGCTCTGTCTGGCCCCCGTGTCGGTGACACGTAAAAGCACCATCCGTTCGTGTTCGTTGCCAGCCTCGGCTGGCCCCCGTGCCGGTGACACGTAAAAGCACCGTCCGTTCGTGGCCGTTTGCCAGCTCTGTCTGGCCCCGTGTCGGTGGCACGTAAAAGCACCATCCGTTCGTGTTTGTTGCCAGCCTCGGCTGGCCCCCGTGCCGGTGACATGTAAAAGCACCGTCCGTTCGTGGCCGTTTGCCAGCTCTGTCTGGCCCCGTGTCGGTGGCACGTAAAAGCACCATCTATTCGTGTTCGTTGCCAGCCTCGGCTGGCCCCCATGTTGGTGACACGTAAAAGCACCGTCCGTTTGTGGCCGTTTGCCAGCTCTGTCTGGCCCCGTGTTGGTGGCACGTAAAAGCACCATCCGTTCGTGTTCGTTGCCAGCATCGCCTGGCCCCGTGCCAGTGACACGTAAAAGCACCATCGGTTCGTGGCCGTTGTGCCAGCTCTGTCTGGCACCTGTGCAGGTGGCACGTAAAAGACACCCACTACACTCGCGGAGTGGTTGGCGTTAGGAAGGGCATCCAGCCGTAGAAACACTGCCAAATCTGACTGGGCCTGATGAAGCCTTCTGGCTTCACAGACCCCAGTTAAACCGTCCAACCCATGCTAGCATGGAAAACGGACGCTAAATGATGATGATGATGATTTGATCACTTGTTTTCTTTACTCAAAATTCAGACAGAACTTATGGGATGACCTGATATTTCCAAATCTTTTATTTAACTCTTAAAGCCACTATAGTTACACTTTGTCCACCATTTGGACAGAGATCTTCATCAACAAAATATTGAATATATTAAAGACTTGCAGCAAGCTGCTGATAAGAATGTGTAACTGTCCTGTACATTACAGCTTTCACCTCTCTCTCCTTGTTGTTTGGAAATCTCACACTTACCTTCTCTTATATGTTGCTTCTGAGTCTTCCTCAGACTCAACTAAATGTCTAAATGTCCCTAACACTATACTATTCAAATGAGTGTATTTCTCATCAGAGAAGCATGTGGTGTTAGTCTCTTGTCTTGTTTTTACTAAGCAACAAGCTCCTTCTGGTTCTCATGTCCACTTGAGTGACATGTGACCAGTTATCTAGCTTTTCTCTCTAACTTGTTTGAGTCGTTAGACTGCAGTCATGCTGGGGCCCCACCTAGAAGAATTTTAGTCGAATGAACTGATCACAGTACTTATTATTTTTTTGCAAAGCCTGGCACTTATTCTATCAATTACTTTTGCCAAACTGCTAAGTTAAGGGAGCATAAACACACCAACACCAGTTGTCAAGCAGTGATAGGGAACAAACACAGACGCAGACACAAAGACACACACACACACACACATATATATATATATATATATATATTATATAATATATATATATATATATATAGATGGGCTTCTTCTAGTTTCCTTCTACCAAATCTATTCACAAGGCTTTGGTCAGCCTCAGGCTATAGTAGAAGACACTTGCCTAAGATGCCATACAGTGGGACTGAACCTAGAACAATGTGGTTGGAAAGCAAGTTTCTTACTACACAACCACAGTTACAGACTAGCTTTTCAAAGCTTGTGTTGCAAATGGTTAGAATCATTGATTTCTCTTTATTTGTTGAAGCATATAGTCTTAGCCTCCATGTACACCATTTGGTACAGTTGTCAGAGAGCCTGATAAAATGCCTTGCAGTGTTCTAGCTTTCTGCACTTCCAGTTCAAATTCTATCAAGGTCAACTTTATCTTCTAACCTTTCAGGTTAAAATTAAAATTAAGACAAGGGGTTTACAGAAAGTATAAACAACATCACCGAGAGGCTGCCTTCTCGGAATATACCTTCACAATATTGTATTCTGTCTGTGATAATAGTCACTCTTTGTGTTTAATTTCAAGATGGTGGCCCATAATGAAGTCAGGTCAGCTATGGCTTTGACTATTCTCACTGGAACTTTAGCAAGTTGAAGGGCTTCTTGCATCCATGAGTGGGGAACAGAGTCAAAGGCTTTCTTGTAATTTAGCCACATTGAAACTAGGTTCCTCCTATGCTCTCACACCTCTGACATCAGTTTTGTTGATTAGCAATTGCTCGGCACATCCCCAGACTCCATTCTTCCCAGCTGCTTGTTCTGCTGTGATATTGTTATTGGTTTTACAATGGTCTTGGAGGAAGAGGTTTAAACATGCTGTATATATCTTATACATTAAGTTCTGGTATGCAATTGGCCAGTAGTTTTTTGCCATGTTGGTGGTTCTGCATTTGGGGATCAATTTTACATACATAAACATTTGAAATGGCAAGTCACATATATGGCATGGGAGACTATTTATCAAAAATACAATGAATACTAACTCCAACTTTGGAGCCACAACCATCAGCCGTGTTAAATAACTGGTTAATCTTAAGATGAATTAACAGAGGGAGCCTTTTATACATGATCATAGTGATTTTTAACTGAAACTTGAATATTCCATACAGAAAGTTACTACAAACAACATGGCTAGACACAACGTCAACAACACAATTGAGGAACAGAATGAAAACAAAAGTCCATCATGTATGTATGTATGGATGCATGCATACATATAGGTATGTATATGAAAAGGAATACAAAAAATGGGACAAGAACACAAAACATCCAGACAGTTACATGATACAAAAAAGGGACAACAAAACATCCAGACAGATGATACAAAAAAGGGACAAGAAAAAACACAGACAAGTCAAACGAAGTTTTCTTTCCTCAGTTGAGTTCCAGATTATCCTTGCAATTTCGGGTGGTTATACTCAAAGTTGCTCCAATCTGGTCAACCCCAAGGAAAAACTAAGCTAAGAGCACTAGATTCCTTGGGGAAAAGCAGTGAATGTATACAAAAACAAGGACAGAGAAAAAACCAGAGAAATGGTACACAAATACAAATGCATAATACAAAGGATATAATAACAGGTGTCTTTTAACTAAGGATGAATTAAATTAAGATGGTGTGTGTGGAAGTGAAGCCTTATGGCTGGGACATAAGAGATGACAGGCATGGTGAGGAATATAGATGTTGCACGGATGGTAGTTGAATCAAGAAAGAAAGGTCAGGCTTGGACGAACTCCGGTGATGTGGAGAGAGAGGAGAGAGGAGAGAGGTAGAGGCAGAGGGACAGAAGAATTAGGAAGGGATGAGAAAAAAAGAAAAAGGACAGAGTGAAGTGAAAGAGGAGGGAAGGTGAGAATGAAGAGAAAGCCAGGAAATGTGAGAGAGGGGGAACAAAAGAAAGAACAGTGGAAAGAACAAAGTAAGTGTGAAGGGGTGTATGTATGTATGTATGGATGGATGGATGCATGCATGTGTAGCATATGTTTTTGTGTACCCTTGTCTTGACATCATGTCATAGTTGTAAATGAGGAAGTTGTTCATTTCCAGTCAACCATGAAAAATATGTCTGGCCATGGAGATATATTACCTTGCCTGGAAACAGATTGATGACAGAAAGAAGCATCCAGGTGTAGAAAATCTTCCTCAACAAATTTCATCTGATTCATACAAGCACAGAAAAGTAGACATTAAATGATGAAGATAACACTGCGAGAGAAAAAAAAAGAGCAAGTTTTGTTCTTTTCCTTGTTGAAAATCAAATCAAATTTGATGTAACTAGAGTTTAATAGTCAAATCTGTAACAAAATAGTTACAGCAAAGTGTTACTGTAAGAAATATACATATCTGCCTACAAATAGGTATCATCTACAACTAGCCATAGTAATACATGACACCATCAAAAACTGGATTTGTTAATACTTGTGACCATCATCAATAACTGGACAAAGGAATACATTTGCAAATGATGATTCATGTTCAAGCCTGCTCTAGATTAATGATGTTAGAATTGAAACTAAAGGTCTAGCTTCTTAGCACAGCTATCATAGGTAGAGCTGACAGCTTAAGTTGAAGTCAGAACTACAAACCAACAATATTCTTGTCAATATTAGAATGTTTCCACTGCTTACAGTGATGAACTGTTCCTCATTGTAGTACCTATCTACAGCTATGCAGACTAGGCTGTTGACAGTCAAGTGTCTTACTTATGGACATAGAACAATAAATCCCCAAACATGTGGGACATATTTATAGCTGGATGTACTGAGTTAAGTTAACTTGATTACAGACACTGTACAATGACAGTTAATTTTCTTAGCCATAGACATTGTACAGTGAGGTGTATCACCACAAGGTACCTAATTTGTGGCTAGATAGACTTGGTTGTTGTAGTTAAGTGTTTCAGCTATTGACACAGTGTGAAATGGTGACAGAATATAGCAACTCTTTGCCAAATTATTGTGTACCCCGTCAATAGGGCCATCCACAGTCCTTGACCAGTCTATTAATGCAGCATTTATAAACCTACTGTTTATATTGTTTACACTGGAAATAATGCAAACATCAGTTATCATTATCACTTTAGAATCAATTTTCTTTATCTGTTAAGACAAGTCATTTCTCTCCCATAATTGGTATGATGCTATCAGTGTAAATTAGCATGCTACTGTGAGAAGTAACACCACCTGACAGGGCTAATTAAGTAGATAACGATGTTATAATGAGGCTATAAACTGTATTTGAAAGGAGATCACTTAACAGGTTAACTCTTCAACCATGCCAATAACTGCCCTGTTACCTTCTCCTTGAACAAATAACTGTTGGAAGAATAAAATTTAAATGCCCTAATGGTAAACAAAGTGAAGATAAAGGAGTGAGTAGAATAGCAGTACTCAGTGTACAGGAAAGAGAATTTAAGAACAAATAGCTACAAAAAATTCTGTGGCTTTTTGTAAACTATTCTATACATGCTGTTGATCAAAAAAAAAAAAAAGACACCATCTTGTACTCATTCAATTTCAATGTCCACTTCTGTATATACAAAGTAAACTAAAAAGAGCTAAATTTGTCAAAAATCCAACTTTCAAATGACAATAGTTCTCTAAATGCCTGTTTCGAAGATTCTCATTATAGGTTATTGTAAATGTTTAAGTTAACAGGTAGTGGGGGTGGGGTTGATACAGGATTCTGTTACCAGTCCAGCTTCACCTATGATCTTAAACATGCCATTCTCAAGAGTTCAGTCTACATAGACCATAAGAAGGTAACAAAAAGTGTTCATTGCTCTGAGCAACATTAAAATGGTAAGTTTGACAAAGAGTTTCATTAATTCAAATGTTTTCTGTTAAGTAGGTCATTCATCTGTATACCACTTGTAATAAACATTAAGACAGAGCTTAATTAATGAAAAACGAAAAAGCAGTTGATGACTTTAGCAAAATAAACCTTTATTAGCCAACGAGAACAAGAAAATAACTTTTTTCATACTCTAAATAGAACATACAGGATATCTTCACTTAAGAATGATCTTGTAATGAAAGAATTATGGAACTCACCATTTTACATCATTTTATCTTACTGATTATGACACAATTAGATTAATTAAGTTCCATAATGTAAATGGACCTTCAATCATACTTAATTCTAGTCAATAGCCATCTACTCTGCCCTGCTTGTTCACAAATCTAGTAATTTTATTCCAACCAGTTATCAGGAGTCTATTGATTATCAAACATTAGATGTAGTGAGTGAATAAAGTATTAGACAACCTACTCATGGGTCACAAATTCAATGCCACAACTGGTATTTTATTAAGTGTCTGTTAAAGCATTTCATTGCATTGCCTCAATTCATATAGATGTTGAGAATAAGTAGATTATTTGGAATAATCTACAGTAGACAAATGTTATATCCATATATATATTTCATCCAAGTTACACCACAAATCTATAGTAAAGTATTTGTTTCAAAAGTCCATGTAAATTTAGGAGACATTCCCTTTCCTCCTTCTCAGCATCATCATTATTATTATTATTATTATTGTTATCTTTTTTTTTCTTCTTCTTTCAAATTTGCTTCCATTTCTTGCCGAGTGTCTTCCCGACTGCTAGGGCAAAGAAACTCATAGTATACATTGGTAGGCCATTAAACCAAACTCAATAGTTCGTTCATTTTTTTTTTTTTTTTTTTAAGTTAAATTAAAATACATGAGCAGCAACAGTTCTCACATCAACAATGCTCTTCTCAATACGTGTGATGTACCAGTTAAGACAATCTTTTGCACTTCTTGCAGGGATGGTAAGCCAGGGATCATTCTCATATAATTTTCGGTTCCCTTCTTGATTATTATTATTATCATTATTATTATCATTATTATTATTATTATTATTATTATTGTTATCTTTTTTTTTCTTCTTCTTTCAAATTTGCTTCCATTTCTTGCCGAGTGCCTTCCCGACTGCTAGGGCAAAGAAACTCATAGTATACATTGGTAGGCCATTAAACTAAACTCACTAGTTCGTTCATTTTTTTTTTTAAAGTTAAATGAAAATACATGGGTAGTAATAGTTCTCACATCGACAATGCTCTTCTCAATACGTGTGATGTACCAGTTAAGACAATCTTTTGCACTTCTTACAGGGATGGTAAGCCAGGGATCATTCTCATATAATTTTCGGTTCCCTTCTTGATCATTCCTAATACTCCTACGATCACTGGTATTGTAACCGCCTTGAGATGCCACATTTTCTCAATTTCAATGAGCAGGTCTTTATATTTTCTGAGCTTGTCAAACTCTTTTGCCAAGATATTATGATCACAGGGGATGCTCATGTCGATCAATAAGCAAACTTTATTGTTTTGGTCTTTCACAACAATATCCGGTTTATTGGCTTTGATGGTTTGGTCTGTATGTACAGGAAAGTCCCACAGAATGGTTACATTTTCTCCTTCAGTTACAGCTTCAGGGTGGTGATTATACCACTTGTCACAGTTTTGATATTGTAATGCCGACTTATTAGCCAGTGTAGATATTGGCCAACTCTGTCATGTCTTAATTTATACTCCACTGGTGCTAAGACTTTACATCCAGAGATAAGGTGGTCCACTGTTTCAATCATGTCGTTGCAGAATTGGCATTTTGGGTCTGCTCCATTTTTCATCACATTGGCCTGGTAGTTCCGGGTTAATAGGCTTTGATCTTGAGCAGCCAGGATGAAACCTTCGCTCTCTGCTTTTAGCCCTGAGCTCCGTAGCCACTGATGGGTTTGCTTCTGGTCAACATCAGCTTGTTTGCTACGGGCCACATATTTGCCGTGCAGAGGTTTCTCCTCCCACCTATCAGCCAATTGCTCATGCGCTTTTTTCATTGCCATTATTTTCACCTTCTTTGCAACAATAGTTGCCGTACTTCCCTCGGGTTGTTCAGTTTGGGTATCCTGCACGAGATCAATAGCAAAGTTTTTGCTTTCCTTTATGATAGAATGAAGCTTCTTTCGTCTCTCGTGATTTTCTACGAGCTTTAGCATCCAGTCATTCATTATTTCAAGATATTTGGCCAGTCCAATTGTGGTTGTTTTGTAAACTAGTTCAAATTGGATCAGGCCTCGACCTCCTTGGGCTCTGGGAAGGTAAAGGTGATCTACGTCTGCCTTTGGGTGGTGCATCCTATTACAACTCAGCAGCTTGCGTATTTTCTTCTTCTTCTTCTTCTTCTTCTTCTTATTATTATTATTATTATTATTCAATGTCCATTTTTCCATGCTAGAATGAGTTGGATGGTTTGATAGAAGCTGGCAAGCCAAAGGGCTGTGTAAAGGTCTAATTTCTGCTTTGGCATGGTTTCTACAGCTGGATGCCCTTCCTAACACCAACTACTTCACAGAGTGAATTGGGTACTTTTTACATGGTATTAGCACTAGTGAGGTCACTTAGTAACTTGCAAGACAAATCCCTTGACTAAGGAGGCAAGTAATATTGAAAGAGGTGGTTTTTTACCAGGTGTGGAAAGGTTAAAGAATGGTAAAGGAACAGGAACAGGTGCTTTGTTGCAGGGGCGATACATGATTATTCCAGCTGGAAAAGAAAGATAATAGTGGTGGAGATGTGTCTGTGAGTACCCTAAAATTACAGGTAGGTGAATATAAGAGAAGTGGTATAGTTGAGTAGGTAAGTTCAGGGAAATTTGAGAAGCAAGTGGCAGATAGATAGAAATGGGATGGAGGGAAATGCAATGAGAGGTGAAAGACATGGTCAGCTGTGAATATCAGTTAGAGGGGAAGGTGGAGGAAGCAGGTATGGGTCAGAGAAGTAACAGGTGACAGTAACGATGACATGAAATATGTGGAAATAAGGTGCAACAAAGAGCTGAATGAGGCCAGAAACAGAGTCAGAGGTACATGAGAGTGGGAACAGTGGGCGATGAATAGAGGTAATGGGGAGGGAGCTGTAGGCAAAAAATGACTGGGTGTACAAGGAAAGGTTAAAGGGTCATTCAGTAAAAAAGAAGATGGTAAGGGATGATGCTGAGAATGCATAGAAAAAAGGAAGTGCTTTCAGGAAGAGTGAGTGGTAAGGTATGAAGTATGTGCAGTTTTGCTCTTATAATTTACAGCAGCTGAGTAAGTAGTGCCATAGACAGAAAAGTGATGGCAGGATGAGTGTGAGGAAGATGGGCAGTGGTACTCATCATGGGCAGATTGGGTGAAGGAGCATAGACATAAGTAGTATACTTTTAGGGCCTCATTTTTGCTAAGATGGACAAGTTTTCTCAAACACTACATATTGGTTACTTGCATTAATTCTTTAACCCTTTCAGTACCATATATCTACTGAAATACCCTGCCTTCGTTTACATCAATTTAGTAAAAATGAAGAATTTAGTAAACTCTGTTATTATGGAGCTGGTGTCTGAAACATAAATTAACATGAAACTTTGATGAAAGTTTTTGAGTGAGATCACTTAAAACCAGAAATCTGTATCAAATAACCAGAGTCGGTCTCAAGTGGGTTGGTATCAAAAGGATTAAACAGAAATCATACCAGCAACCTTCAAAATTAAGAATTTCAAATATCAACTTTTCTTTCATTGACCAAATTTTCCACTTGTAAACCAAACTTGTTAAGCTCAAACACTTTCACCATGACAGAGTGTCATGTTGACCCCTTTTAAAATAATCATACACTTATCCTGTTAGGTCTACTTTGTCTTACACCTTTCCCAAGGTCAATAAAAGAAAATACCAAAACACCAGTCAGATAATATACTGGTGTCAGCACTGATTATTTTCCTAACTCTTCAGTAACTCTTTTCCTCAAATATGCAAAGGCATGGTTATTGCTAGTTGAAAATTATTATTATTATTATTGTTAAGGTGGTGAGCTAGCAGAATTGTTAGCGCACCAGGCAAAATGCTTAGTGGTATTTTGTCTGTCTTTACATTCTGAGTTCAAATTCCACCAAGGTCTGCTTTGCTTTTCATCCTTTCAGAGTCGATAAAATAAGTACCAGTTATGTACTGGAGTCAGTGTAATTGACTTACCCCATCCCCCAAAATCTCAGGCCTTGTGTCTATAGGAGAAATGATTATCATAATTGTTGTTGTTGTTTACAATAGTATACATAATTGGTCCATGTTAATGTGGTTAAGAAGTCTGCTTGGCAATCACAAGATTTTGGTTTCAAACCTTCTGTGCAACATCATGTGAAGGTAATTTCTACTATTGTTTCCAGTCAACTCCAGTTTTGTAAGTCAAATCAGGTAGATTAAAAAGTATGCAAAAACCAGATGGATTGATTTCATTTGGGATTTGTTGTGAAGGAAGGTGTGCTTGTCATACAGTGTCATGTTAAGTCTGCTTGAAATTATGGGTATAAGTGTTTTTGGAATACCCAGCCATTCACATGTGTGTGTGTGTATATATGTAACAAGACCAGCTAGAAAGTTACCATTGAACCAATGGTAACTTTCTGATGGGTTATATGCCATAATCAGGAATATACTACTTGGTAATATAAAAGTATAACTGCTCAAATTCTATTTTAGAGTGTGCTGTCTTTTCAGACTTGCAGCCAACTGACTGATAATGTGTGTGTGTGTGTGTGTGTCTATGTAACTCAATGAATGTGTTAAGTGCCCTTCTTTCATTTGTCCACCTACTCCTATATATGAATGAAAGAAAAAAGGTGTTCAGAATGCTGGATGGTTGTATATATATATATATATATATGTTAGAAGTATTGGGGGTGATGTACAGATTTAATATATATGAAAGAAAAAAGGTGTTCAGAATGCTGAACAATATAGTTGAAAGTGCTAATATGAAGAAATAATATGTGATATGTAAATAAATATATTTTTTTACAACCATCCAGCATTCTGAACACCTTTTTTCTTTCATTCATATATAGGAGTAGGTGGACAAATGAAAGAAGGGCACTTAACACATTCATTGAGTTACATAGACACACACACACACACACACATTATCAGTCAGTTGGCTGCAAGTCTGAAAAGACAGCACACTCTAAAATAGAATTTGAGCAGTTATACTTTTATATTACCAAGTAGTATATTCCTGATTATGGCATATAACCCATCAGAAAGTTACCATTGGTTCAATGGTAACTTTCTAGCTGGTCTTGTTACATCCCATAACCAGGAGTATACTACTCAACAATATAAAAGTATGTGTGCGTGTGTCTATACATATATATATATATATATATATGTATATATATATATATGTATATATATATATTGGTGGGGACAGCTTTTCTTATAAACATGCTGTATTAAAAACAGGACTGTGGTCTAGTAATATTTTTTCATGAAACTATTTAGTTTTTTTTGTTTGTTTTTTTTATATGAGTTCCTTAGTTTGTTTAGAAATGTAGAGTTTGAAAATTCATCATGAACTTAGATATTCATGCTATCACCTTTTGAATGAAGTGGTGTTGGTATATATTGCTGCTACTACTCTGTAATTGGTAAGGTGTTACCTCAGAATTTGAGTTTTTTAACATTAGCTCTACACAACATTAGTCAGGGGGTATTTTATTTATGTTTGTGATTACCGTAAGTAGTTGGTGTGCTTATTTTAACATTGTGCTCAGCTATAAAGTATTGCTTCCCTCCTTAATCGTCTATTTTTGTGGGGGTTTCTGTACAGGGCACGTAAAAAGCACCCACTACACTCACGGAGTGGTTGGCGTTAGGAAGGGCATCCAGCTGTAGAAACATTGCCAGATAAGACTGGAGCCTGGTGCAGCCTTCTGGCTTCCCAGATCCCCGGTCGAACCGTCCAACCCATGCTAGCATGGAGAACGGACGTTAAACGATGATGATGATACATGTGTTGTTAAAACTATTGTTCCTTACCTGGTCTTTGTTTCGTGTGACGTAATTCATGGTCGCAGTTTTCGACAAAAGGGTGAGTCAATTTTATTGATTCCCAGTAATTTAGTGGTATTTATATTGCTGATGCCAAGGAGTTCAAAGACAAAATTAACTAAAGCAAAATTCGAATTCAAGAACGTCGAGAGGAACAAAATACCACAAAACATGTTTACGACTGCAACAAAGTAAATATAACACATGCATGTTGACTATAATAGGTTATTATGAAGTGGAAGTACCAGGTCAACATGTTGACAGTACATTTATCATAGTTTCAACAACAAATTACGGACGAAATCTGCCGGTACAACATAATGTACCGACACAAATATGCAGAGAAATAACAGCTTTTAATCCAAGGGGGAAAACTCCTGCGAGACTGTTGCAAAAATCACTTTAAAAAAAATATCTTTAATTCATTGCAACAATTTCGATGTTCTTTTCCTTTTCTTTTTTCCTGTGGCGCTATGTGCTAAGGGTCTCCAAGGAGGGCGTGACAAGGACAAGGAAATTTCCACGATCGTCAGCTTGTACACGCTGAAATTCAGCTTGCCTGGAGCGCCAGCAACCCTAGGGCTGGCCCTGACACCATGCTCTTACTATTTTAAACAAACATCTACACATACAACAAATTAAGTTATAGCTATTCTCTAAGATATGCATACACATGTAAGTTTTCCTAATGACTTCCTCAGGATGGAGAGGATATACTCATAATTTTCATAGGCATTCTGAGACTTACAAAATTAATCATCCTCATCAGCAGTATTTAATGTCCTTTTTTCCATGTTGGCATGGGTTGGACAGTTTGACAGGAACTGGCAAGCCAGAGGACTGTGTCAAGCTCTACTTTTACTTTCTGTTTTGGCGTGGCATTTAGGGCTGGGTGCCCTTTCTAATACTAGCCACTTTATAGGGGTTATTGGGTGCTTTTCACATGTCACCAGCAGCAGTGATGTTCCAGAGATATTGGCAGCTGATATTCAACTTAAATTACTATAATTTGATGAGTAAAGGAAAATACGAGCATGGCTGTGTGGTAAGAAGTTTGCTTCCCAATCACATAGTTTTGGGTTCAGTCTCAGTGCGTGGCACCTTGGGCAAGTGTCTTCATCTGTAACCTCAGCCAACCAAAGTAGATTTGATAGACAGAAACTAGGCTTACAAAGAATAAGTCCTGGGGTCGATTTTCTCGACTAAAGACAGTGCTCCAGCATGGCTGCAGTCAAATGAACGAAACAAGTAAAAGAATGCAGGCACAGTTCAGCTATGGCTGGAATGGTATAAGGGTAGGTAACTCACTGAAAAGGATTTCTTTCATATTGTAGTTTTATTCACCACCAAACTGACACAAACTATATATTTACCTCCAGCATTAAAGAGGCTATGTGCTTCCAGCCAGCGTGTCGGTTTAGTTTCTATATTGCCATGTGCAGCAGTAGATGTGTAACCAATGGTAACTTTCTGATTGGTTATATGCCATGGCAATATAGAAACTAAACAGGTTTGCCAGCCCTCAGTCAAAATCGTCCAACCCATGCTAGCATGGAAAGCAGACGTTTGGAGATATATACACATATAGATAAATATATACTCAGACTTATTTTGTAAAAAGCACCCACTACACTCATGGAGTGGTTGGCGTTAGGAAGGGCATCCAGCCGTAGAAACATTGCCAGATCAGACTGGGCCTGGTGCAGCCTTCTGGTTTCCCAGACCCCAATTGAACCGTCCAACCCATGCTAGCATGGAAAGCGGACGTTAAACGATGATGATGATGTTCCATGATGGCATGGTTTGGAGATATATACACACATATACATAAATATATACTCAGACTTATCTTGTAAAAAGCACCCACTACACTCACATGTCGTTTTGAACATGTATATATTTATATATATATTTGTGTGTCTGTGTTTGTCCTCCCAACATTGTTTGACAACTGATGGTGTGTTTACGTCCCCGTAACTTAGCGGTTTGGCGAGAAAGACCAATAGAATAAGTACTAGGCTTACAAAGAAAAAGTCCTGGGGTCGATTTGCTCGACTAAAGGCAGTGCTCCAGCATGGCTGCAGTCAAATGACTGAAACAAGTAAAAGAATAAGAGAATAATAGGCACAGCTGACTCAGTTCAGCTATGGCTGGAATGGTATAAGGGTAGGTGAGGTGGCAGAATCGTTAGCACGCCGGGCTAAATGCGTAGCCGTATTTCGTCTGCGGTTACGTTCTGAGTTCAAATCCCGCCGAGGTCGACTTTGCCTTTCATCCTTTCGGGGTCGATAAATTAAGTACCAGTTATGCATTGGGGTCGATATAATCGACTTAATCAGTTTGTCCTCTGTGTTTAGCCCCTTGTGGGTAGTAAAGAAATAGGTATAAGGGTAGGTAACTCACTCAAAAGGTTTTTCTTTTATATTGTAGTTTTATACATCACCAAACCAGCGGTGAGCTGGCAGAAACGTTAGCACGCCGAGCGAAATGCGTAGCCGTATTTCGTCTGCCGTTACGTTCTGAGTTCAAATTCCACCGAGGTCGACTTTGCCTTTCATCCTTTCGGGGTCGATAAATTAAGTACCAGTTACGCACAGGAGTCGATGTAATCGACTTAATACCTATGTCTGTCCTTGTTTGTCCCCTCTGTGTTTAGCCCCTTGTGGGTAGTAAAGAAATGTATATATTTACCTCCAGCATTAAAGAGGCTATGTGCTTTCTGCCAGCGTGTCAGGATTTTTTTTTCTGTTCATTTACATGGTGAGTTTAAAGGAAACAATAGGTTTTCATGATCTCTGCTGGTCGAGGGTGGATGTTTATATATCGTCTTTTTTTTTTTCCCTCCTTCTATCAATCTTATCCAGCTTAAGGCTGTATCATGCGCGAGGACATAGAAATAATTGAACTGAATACCCGATCGCACGATTAAACCATTGGGAGTGAAGGACCCCTAACCTTTGTTAGGCATCCTTCTAGGAGAAGGCAACTCAGGTAACTGGGATAACTCTGACATAAAACCTAAGGCTCAGTGGTTACCGATGATGTTGACTTTTTCTTCTTTTCGGATTATGGCTGTTGCTTAGTGAGTGGGATTGACTCAGTGCACAGCCCCTAAAGTCCAACCCCTCCTCATCGTGGTAAGGGGGTGAAACGGGAGTGTCAGAGCTATGCCGTCGGAGACTTTGGTTTCTGGTAGGGCCACCCAAGGCGGATTGTTCTGACACCCAGCAGTATCAGGGCCGCACCCGGCTAACGGGGCTGTGGTGAACAGAAGCGTCTGATCCGGCAACCGGTGGCTTCAACCCGTCCTGTCCCTGCATGTGGAAAATCTACGGCAAACAAGATGCTCTCCCAACAGGGATATACTTGCGGCTGGGGACCGCTAGCGAACTTCCTATTCCCAAGATCCTTCAAACATTCATGTACATCGCACCTTCTTCAACGACAAACCCTACTACAGCGTCCATGGGAGCCGACGTGCTCGCTGCCCCCAGTGAGGCGAGTGTTAAATCAGCAAACTGGGATGCTAATGCAACACGGAAGAACGCATTTCTTTGGCTTTTGGAACATCAGATCCCTGATGCATGAAGAAACACAGGCACTAACGATATATATATATTGTTTGTTTTTATGTTCAATAATTAAAGCAATTTTACATTAATCTGACAGGTTACTCGATACTTCTGCAGAGTACAAACTTATTCTTATACAAGAATGTTGTTGGCAGTGACTCTAAAGTTTTGGCCAACTAAGCCATTGTCAGAAAACAATGCATTAGAATTAGTTTTGCCTTTATATAATCTCTGTTGAGTTAAAATCACCTTTAGGTATGTGTGTTTGAGTGGGGTTGTAATTAGGTTTTTATGGAAAGGTGTTTTGGGAAAATTTTTATTGATTAAATTTGGAGCTTACTTACAAAGTTGTACATGCATGAATAAATTCTAAACAATAACATAATCTCAAATTTAATCAATACAAATTTTCCCATAATTTTCCCAAAAACCTAATTACCACCCCACTCAAACCCACACACCCAAAGATGATTTTAACTCAACAGAGACTGTATAAAGGCAAAACTAACTCTAATACATAGCTGGCCAAAACTTCGGAGTCACTGTCAACAACATTATATGTATATATATATATATATTGCCAGTGGTTCATATACCTAAAAAAGAAGCATACTCTAGAACATTAGAGCGGTAATATATTTTTTAGAAGGTTGATTGTTATGACCAGTCAGAGGGAGACCATTCTCCAGCCATTTGTGTCTAATGAGTCGCCTATGTGGCTAAGTGCTTTATAGGTGCAAAACCAAAGGTCAATCTCTGACCAGCCATAACAATCTACCTTCTAAAATATTTATATATATATATATATATATATATATATATACACACATAGACATTTCAACTTCATAAATAGTGCTTACAGATTTTTATAAACAATCACTCATCAATAATTCACCTTTTCTGCTTGGTTTATTTCACAGCAGTAAACAACCTCTTAACATTCAATTAGCAGAAGAATGCAATTTTACAAAATTTCATATCTCCTCTCTAACTGAAACCTTTATAAAAGCATTAGAATTTTAGTGGCCACATAAGAGATAAATGTCCCTTCAACTGACAAAAGTATTCCCACAAGCTACAAAAATTGTTCTTACAAGAAACAAAACTATCCCCATAAGGAATAAAACTATCTCAACCAGTGACAAAACATTTTCTTTGGTCCCTACTTTTACATTTGTCAGACACAAAATTATGGGCAACATGAGGGGCATTAGGTTTCACCTAGAAAAGGCTTTGAAAGTTGTTTCTTTGTTTGTTTTTTTATCTAAAGCCATTAAAAATGTTGAGATTTCAATTCAGCATAAATGAGTCACATAATGAAGAGAAATACATGCTCTGTCTAAAGATTTGTATTTGATAGCTTTCTTAACATCCCCTGCACCATATTGGCATGGATGAGAAATCTATCATTTTGTTTTTCATTTTTGAGGGGTTTTTTTTTTCTTTTTTTTAAATTTAAACATATACACACAGCTGGAAAATAAGCTTTGAAATTGAATGCCCTTTCTATTATTAACCATTCAATTATGAATTTATATATCAGATATACAAAATGAAGCAAGCGATGTTTGTGTGCGTCTTGCTATACATTAGCTGTAGTAATAATTGAACTCTTGACAACTGCCTCAGATTGATTCTACTTTTCAATAGGAACTAGTTTCAAGTTCTTTATGTGGATAAAAACATATTCCTTGATTTAGTTACCTACCAAGCGATATTTAAAGAATGTGGTGGCAGTGTGACATCCTTATGATTAACCCCAGCTATAACTTATATCCATAACTTACTACAGCTATAAGTTACCACTCTAATAACCCAGTTGAAGAAACAGTGTTTTCTACAGTCTGTATGGGTTTATAAGTCCAGTGCTTAGCTCTGGTCTTCTGGTATTTAATCAAATGAGGGTTAAATCATCACTGGGATAGAGTAGCAGCTTATCTCAGGTAAGACCCAAGATCTGCTATTTAACAACTAAATAAACTGAAGTATGTTGATTTGTCTTGCATACAAATACAAGATACCAGTAGTCAAGCTGAACTTGAGACCAGGAAATTTGGTAGTTCACTACCTCAGCCACTTCTCTGAATTGAATTAGGTTGTTATGACATGGAGTTATGGTCAAGGATGATTAACACAACTGATTTTTGTTACTGATTTTTTTTTTTTGTCCAAAGTTCTACCAAAAGTATTAGGGCTTGAGAGAGGACAAGAAAGCAAGAGAGATAGGGGGAGGGAGAGAGAATGCTCCTGCAACATTTCAAGAGATTAATTACCTTTTACAGTTAAAATATAGTTCTCAGAATTAAATTTAGTCATCTGGCTTAGAATGTCTTATATGGTCCCATGAAAGATAGCAAGTTTGTCCTTTACTGAGATCATTCCACCCGACAGGGCCAGACTCACAATCAGCACATATCAGGTACTTGAAATACCCAACAGTATTTGAAAATCCAATATTTTCAAAGTTGAACATGTTATCAATCCTCCAGCAATCAATAAGTTTATCTTCTTTATCATATACTTCTGTGACATCACTACTTCCATTTCCATCCTTTTCTTCCTTTGAAATTTTTTCTAATGGCAGGAGAAACTGTAAAATAACAATAATATTCATTTCAAAATCTAACAAGTAATTTTTTTCTTAAATTTGTTTGTTTGTTTGCACATGTACATTTATATAAGCAGTTGAAGGAACCTGTGGAAGAGGTAGACCCAGGAAGACCTGGGATGAGGTGGTGAAGCACGACCTTCGAACATTAAGCCTCACCAAGACAATGACTAGTGACCGAGACCTTTGGAAATATGCAGTGCGTGAGAAGACCCGGCAAGCCAAGTGAGACCACAACCCGTGGCCTATGCCAGGGGTGTAACCAGCCCACTTATGCATACCTTTCCTTCAGTGGACACTAAACTCTACTTGCGAAGACCTGTTGAGGAAAGTGAAATAGAAATCAAATCGAATTCGCAATTTCGATGACTAGCACCCTTGCCAGTGGAGCACTAAGAGCACCATCCGAACATGATCGCTACCAGAGCAGCTGACTGGCTTCCATGCCAGTGGCACATAAAAAGCACCATTCAAATGTGATCATTACCAGCATCGCCTTATTGGCAGTTGTGCCAGTGGCACGTAAAAAAGCACCACTTGAGCGTGGCCATTGCCAGTACCGCCTAACTGGCCCTCATGCTGGTGGCACGTAAAAGCACCCACTACACTCTCAGAGTGGTTGGCATTAGGAAGGGCATTCAGCTGTAGAAACTCTGCCAGATCAGATTAGAGCCTGGTGCAGCCATCTGGTTCACCAGTCCTCAGTCAAATCATCCAATCTATGCTAGCATGGAAAGTGGCCGTTAAACGATGATGATGATCAAATGTTCACTACATTTTCTTTTCAATGTGTGCAAGATAGAAGACTATGCTGGTACAGACATGTAATGAACGAAGACAGTTGTGTCAAGATGTGACCAATCTCTAAACGTAGAGGGAACATGTGTAAGAGGTAGACCCAGGAAGACAAGGGATGAATTGGTGAGAAAGGATCTTCAGATATTGGGCCTCACAGAGCGGATGACAGGGATCTGAGACTCTTGGCAGTTTGCTGTGCTTGAGAAGACGCATCAAGCTAAGTAAAAGCATGGTTGTCCTTGCATACAAGCAATTTTCTCTGCATCCCTCCCCGGCTGAACACCTCTAATCTTGCAGGCTCATGGGTACTGGTGCCACGTAAAAAGCACCTATACTGGTACCACATAAACATACCCATGCTGGTGCTGCATAAAAGCACCCAGTACATTCTGTAAAGTGGTTGGTGTTAGGAAGGGCATCGAGTCATAGAAACCATGCCAAAACAGACATGGATCCTGGACAGCTCTTCAGCTCCAATCCATGCCAACATGGAAAACAAACATTAAATGATGATGAGTTTAGAATTCAACATCATCATCACTTCATTTTTGTATTTGGTTTGCAAGGGTTTTTTTATGTGAATTCGTGTATTGAAACAAATTTTGTTGTATTCATCAAAGTTCTTTCATTGCCATTCGCAACTATTTCAGTGATTTCTTTTTGATGAATAAAAAACAACAAACAATTGACTGTTTAACCAACAAGTTAAACAAATGATCAATTCGTCAGATTTAACTAATGTGCGTGTTATTAATATTGGTTTATGAATCTCCCTGGATACTACAAAATCATAATCACATCACAGTAGTACGTTTGTAACTTGGTTCTTGTTGTAGACATTGAGATTTCGACTACATCAAACACCCCTTCCCCTATATTTGTCTAGAACTTATTTTATCGACCCTGAAGGATGAAAGCCAAAGTTGACATCGGCGGCATTTGAACTCAAAACATAAAGCCAGAAAGTGTGACGCTAAGCATTTTGTCCGGTGCGGTAACGATTTTGCCAGTTCGCCGCCTTAAACGTTTTAATAATAGCATACTTAAAAGTATGCTGTTTGATATGAGGTGACGACAAAATTACCAAAATTATCAGTGACAGCATGGTTTGACAATTAAAACATATATAATAAAATTTAAGATAACTAGTAATAAAATGCATACAAACTATTTAGTTACAAAAAGTGAATTTTTTGAAGTGTAAAACCTTGAAATTTTTTTGTCGGTGTGCAACAGAGCAAGGATAACTTGGTTGGTATACGCCCCTGATGATTTTAAATATGGATATTTAGAAGTTTAACATATACTATAGAACATTTTAAAATGACAATGGACCAGTGATACAAAAAATACAAAAACTGAACATTAAATGTTCCTTAATACTCACTTTTTCCCTCACATAATTACCACTTCCTGGATTCAAAATAAGACTCGGGCATCTGGTGCAGTAGACCTTCGTTTTGTTTTTACCGTTGTCACCTAATCTGTTGCTGTATAAGGATTTTATTCTCATGATATCGTTGTCATTGTTATTATCGCAATTATCTTCTGCCATTCTATAACAACACTATCGATGTCTTAATATTACAATATAACAATTGTTTACTGTAAATCCAATTAAACATGCGGTAATAAGACGAGAGAATACACGGCAACTAGTTATACTTGACTGCAGAGGTTCGGCTAAAGAGTCGTCACACGAACAACATGTCACTGAAGCAATAAATATTTTGGGAATAGAATATGTTACTCTGTGCTAACCTGAACGGAAAGTCAGTCCGGGTTAGCATATTTAATTTATGTTTTAGGAATGATGGGAAGAAATTTTCAGTTCGTCACAATATCAAAGAGTCAATATCCAACCATATATTTTTCTTATTTCCAACTTCTGAAGTTATTGACAGTTTTTTAATATACTTTTACTTATATAACATGGCAAGCACGTACATGCACGGAACTTTCAATGTTCTCTATAATTTTACTCCAAAATTTCAGCCGCATAATTTAAGTATTAGGATCTTTTCGGTTTGAACGGCAGTTTTTAACATAATTTCTAGGTAACTAAAAGATTTTAAACTTCGTATACTGGTAGAATGGGTTTATAAAACATCTTTTTCTCTTGACTTTATTGAGAAAATTCTATAGTTTGTAAGATATTTGTTGTTGTTTTTTTCTTTAATTTCTGCAATTTCAACCAATCAGTGACGTCTATTGAGTTAAAAAGCATTCTGTGCCGTATGAATATGTCCCTCGTTTAAGAAACAGATTGGGTTTATTTACATTTCTGAAGAAAAAAAGATACCCTTCCCCCACCCCTAATCCTAAAAGAGATTAAAATGCAATAGATCGATTCTAGGGTCATAATTATGGGTGACAATTTCATATGACACCGCTAGAAAAAACTGCCGTTCAAACCGAAAAGATCCTAAAACTTTTCTAATAAATGGATACCATGAAATTTTCTCTGCACTATTTTCTGTTTCATAAGAGAGGAACTTATTGTTGAAAGTTTTATAAGTACAACGAGTGTTACTATTCATCCGGTCTACGGAACAGCCAGCTCGTGAATTTAACGTGCAAGTGGCTGAGCACTCCACAGACACGCGTACTGTTAACATAGTTCTCAAGGAGGTTCAGCGCGACAGAGAATGTGATTAGGCTGGCCCCTTGAAATGCAGATACTACTCATTTTTGCCAGCTGACTCTGGAGCAACGTAAAATAAAGTGTCTTGCTCAATTGCACAATGTGTCGCCGGGAATCGAACATACGACCTTACGAGCGTGATCCGAAAGCCCTAACCCAGTGGTTCTCAACCGGAGTCCATGTGGTCCATATAAGATTTTGTTGCTAATATTCTTATCCAATAAATTGGTTCCTACTATACACAAAATATTTTAACAATTTTTAAAATACAATTCCTAATAATATTTAATTAAAAAAATGTAACATGATTTGATCGAGAAATTCTGTCCTACCACTAAACCACACGACTTCACTGAAAATTTTACCCTGTAAAAAAAAAGCTGCATATGATCATGTGATAAAAATGTAATATTTCTAATTATAATAAATCAATACAAATACTAGACTTCACTATTACTGGGAATCTCTCCTACAAATGCACATCCAGAATAGAGCAAATACTGATCTTTCTCTTCAGGACTAGAAAATAGTGTATAAAAAGTGATCTGTAAAAAGTAGCTGGAAGTGAGGTTTCTTCTCAAAGAACAAAAATAAATTTTAAGAAAAATAACATTTTTGGAACCTGCGTTTTCACACACCACACACCCCCAAGCAAAGTTTGTTCCCGAGCCAGTGCTCTACAAATATATGGTTCAAATGTACAGAAAACAAGACAGACAGGTGAGACAACAAACTGGTATATTAGTTTGACGCTCGAGAAGAATGGAAAAGGCTTTGATGTTTCGAGTCTACGCACTTCGACAGAAAGGTATGAGAGGAGAAAATGGAGAGACAGAGACAGATAGAAAGAGAGAACGGAGAAAGAAAAATATGTCGAGATTAATGGCTTAACATGATGATATTGATATTACCTTTCAACTATATAAGGAATGCTGCTTCTGAGAGATAAGTCTGCGACTCACTGCTTTCTTAGGCATATCAATGTGGAACTCATGTTAATATGTAAGATGTTGAGACCACTTATACTTGAACTGATTTGCTACCTGCTAAGAGCCGTATATGAGTACTGATGTTTGGAACTGACTGTTATTTCTAGCGTCGGAGTTCGACAGTTGTACATAGAAGAAAATGACGAAATCTGTTTAGGTTTCTACGAACAAACTTTATTTCTTGAAAGAGAGTTTGGATGCTATAGTAATTGGTGTCATTGAAATAGTATTACGACAAATGTTGAGAGAGTTTAAATTTTACTGAAATAGTTTTAGAGTCTGGATGTGATTGTAATTGAAATACTATAGAAAAGTTACTGCTAAACATTGTTGCTGGGGATAGTTTGATATGATAATATTAGCTAGATTCAGCCGCTGCCCGTGCCTGTTCGCCATGTCGTTTGCCGGTCGTCTCTGAGTATGGTGGTTGCGTGTTGATTTTATACCGATGGAGAAGCACAGGAAGGGAGGCAGTAAATTTGATAGACGCTGGAGCCCATTCTACGTGAAGGTGTGATTCGCCAGATCCCATCGATCAACGTTGGCAATATTCTTTCCTGGCGAAGTCGCGATTGGTCAGATTCGTTGTTCATGTGGGCAACATTCCAGCGAATCGCGACATTCCGGTCAAATGTTAACTATTCTCACTACAGATATATTTACTTAATTTCATGAGCATGTATAGCGAAACAAATTTAGCGATCATTTCATGAATGTCATTTTGTGCATCAATGACTGGTATTATGGAGATGTACTTGCATAGCAAGTGACTTGATCTGGGATCGTGGGCTGAAACAAAAACAATTACAGCGTGGAAGATGTTATAAGTCATTTAAGAACACACAGCACGAAGTTGTGTCAGTGAACAGGTCGCGATTTCAAAGCGGCGAAAATATTTTGACACAAATTAAATTTAAATGTTTAAGTGAATCTAAATTTAAATGCTGAAGTGAATGCTTAGTCGCATTTCATCTCTGAGTTCAAATTCCGCAGCGGTCGACTTTGAATTTCATCCTTACATTAAGTGCTACTACAAGTTGAGCGCTAGGGTCGATGTAATCAACTAGCCTCCACCCCCAAATTTCAAGCCTTGTGTTTATTGTACACAGAATATCTAATATATGTACAGTTTATGCAGTGAAAGCGCGTGACTTAGTAGTTAAGATATTCAGTTCATGATCGTAAAATTGCGAGTTGTGTCCTTGAGCAAGACACTTTATCTCACGTTGCTCCAGTTCAGTTGGAAATGAGATGCATCTGTAATTCAAAGGGCCAGCATTATCACATACTGTGTCACGCTGAATCTCCATGAAGACTACGTTAAAGATACGCGTGTTTGTGGAGTGCTCAGCCACTCTCACGCCCGTAAACGACAGGATACTAGTTACGGTCTAAACATTAGTTTTATACCCCATACTGTCTTTCCATAAAATTACGGAATGTAACTGTTGTCGCTTTCGGTTTCTATCGCCATTTACTTTCAAGTTTTAGGACAATTTACTTTTAATTTTAACGACGGTAAATTGTACGTTAACTGTTTCTACCAACACCTTCAGTGTCTACATTAATCCTTCACTACTACTTCAGGGTCTACACTAATCCTTACGTTCTGTCCTTCCTTCACAGAAAGTCGTCCCTCTGAAATTCCCATCCGGTACATATTCGTTTCTTTCGGGGTTTTTTCTTCTTTATTTATTGTTTTAGGTTTTTTTTTCATACAGTTGTTGACTTACAACTAGTTTAAAAGAGATGTTAGCCATATCGATTTGGCCATGAGCACAGCCTCATCATCTACAGTGTTTTGAATCAAAATATTGATTCACAACACTGGCGCAATGCCACAAATTTTAGAAGAGGATATAATCGATTAAAAAACTATGCAACTACTTGACCCGTACTTTATTTTGACTCTGTAAAGCAGTGGCGTAACGTGAGAATGTTAACTTCCATTTGTCAGCGTAAAATACCTTCGAAACTGCAAAAATACATGTAGGTGGACTGGCCGGCCTATGCCATCACCACTGCAGTAAGGATCAAAGAACAAAGTTTATCTCAGTAGGATTTGATCTTAAAAGGTAAAAGATTGTATCTTATTATCACAATGCATTTTGACTGGCACGATAATGGTATTTCGAATCTATGGTTCTGTGCGATATACACGATACCATAATGGTAATTCAAGATGCATAACTCTGCATGGTATAATGCTAGAATTACCTCCCTTACAACAGCTTTCTCTTTTTTTTATATTTTTTATTTGAGCAGGAGGAACAGATTTTTTATTATTAAGGCGATAAGCTGGCAGAATCGTTTGCACGCTGGGCGAAATACTTAATAGTATTTCGTCTGTCTTTATGTTCTGAGTTCAAATTCTGCCGGACTCGACTTTGCCTTTCGTCTTTTCTGGTTCGATAAAATAAGTACCAGGTGAGTAATGGAATGGATATAAGCGACTAACCCCAAATTTTAGGCCTTTATGCTTATAGTAGAAAGGATTGTTGTTGTTGTTATTATTATTATTATAGTGACGTCGATGTGATACATTGGCATTCGTAGCTAAAATATGGGCAAGAAGGGATTTTCAGAGGGTTTCTGTTCCGTAGAAAGAAGTAATTGAAGAATGGCGTATAGGAGATTTCTGAATAGTAAATATATATATTTTTGAGATCTTGCTCTTTAACGTAGAGAAAAAGGTATTGTTAGATTGTTTGTTAGTAGATCCTCACCATTTTCCTCGGATTCCTAAAGTTACCTACTTTGTGTGAGGCACACAGAGGCAGCAGAGTTTGATACCATTAATACTACGCTTAAACTCTATCAAGTCAACACCTGCAGGAAAGAAATGAACAGGTAAAAGAGTCCAAAGAGCCGATATTTTGAACAGAAAGGACAAGTCTAATAGTTGTGCAAGGTCTAATGGTTGGACTCAAAAGGGACGAGAGATAGAGAGATAAATAAGTCGAGTGTAAACGAGTAGTGGAAGTATGTGACCAGCTAGCGCCAACGAGCAGAGGCTGTTATAGTAGTAATAGAAAGGATAGATAAAACAGCACATCTGTAGGCTAGAGTGTGTCCATTAGTGATTTAATACTTTCTCTGGATGAGATCCAGAATGTCTGTGTTCATAGCATCAGTACCATCTCTGAAGTGGATGCAGTACTACTTTGCGGGCCTCACCTGAGCCTTATAGGATGTCAATTGCAGCTAAAAGTTAACATATCTTCTGGCTAAAAAGAGGAGACAGTCTTTGAGAGGCGATCCGAGCTACGCTATATATATGCTTTTGCCAGGAGAGATCCTCGGTGATAGTGAGACACATGAGTACTTGGAATGAAAGCACATGATTAGAGGGGGTGTAATGGGGTAGACTTTTCTTGATATGAGTAGCACTTGAGTATTTTGGCTGTTAAAGGAGACGAGATTGGCATGACCCCACTGGAAGATGCTCTCGAGATCTTCGTTTATAGAGTCAATGCAGATTTTACGTTGGATGCTGCATGGTTAGGAAAATTGCGGGAGGAAAATTAATTTTACGTATGTGCATTGTTTGTTTTTGATTTTGTCGACTACACAGTATAGTAGGGTCAGTTGGGCAGCGCCTGCGAGAAAAAAGCACCATGATGCAATTCCCTCTGCCAGAAATTTGGAAATGACATGCTGTACTGCTTGGCATTCGCGCCAGAAGCGCCAATATGAATATTTCTGAGTTTTTGAGTGTCAATCTGAGAATAATGCAATCTGGAGACATGTACCGAGAGTGATAAAAATCAAACATCCAGTCAACATCATGTTTGGAGTGATCACTAGTTATGGCAACGTTATGCCTCTATTTGTCTTCCCACACGGCCTCACATTCAACACGGAGGCCTACATCAAGTGCCTGGAGGAAGTAGTGCTACCCTGGGTCAAGAGGGTGGCTGCTGGAAGACCCCCAACTGGGTTCTGCACCATGCCACACAAGCAGGAGAACCCAGTCGTGGCTGTCACAATTTCTGCAACCACATCACCCCTAACATCTAGCCACCAAACTCTCCAGACTGCAACCCCCTTGTTTAAAATGTGTGGGGTGCAGTTGAGCGAGAAACCAACTGCGTGGCACCTTGGGCAAGTGTCTTCTACTATAGCCTCGGGCCGAACAAAGCCTTGTGAGTTGATTTAGTAGACGGAAGCTGGAAGAAGCCCGTCGTATATATGTATATATATATATATATGTGTGTGTGTGTGTGTGTCCCACCAACATCGCTTGCCAACCGATGCTGGTGTGTTTACATCCCCATAACTTAGCGGTTCGGCAAAACAGACCGATTGAATAAGTACTAGGTTTACAAAGAATAAGTCCTGGGGTCGATTTGCTCGACTAAAGGCGGTGCTCCAGCATGGCCGCAGTCGAATGACTGCAACAAGTAAAAGAGTATATCTAGTAGGATATCTTTTTTTTTACACCAAACACCGGAAGTGACACAACCTGCACTAATTGGTGCAACATAACTAGATGCACAATATGCTACCCTTAAGGGATAGCTCCAGGATGGATCGAAACGATTGTCGTGCTGAATAAACATTCGTACCAAATCTATCTTCTGTTTCTTTCATTGATTATATGTGCGTGCGTGTGTGTCCTTGCCTGTGTTTGTCCCCAACCACCGCCTGACAACCGGTGTTGGTCTGTCTACATCCCCGTAACTTAGCAGGTCTGCAAAGAGGCCGATAGAATAAGTAATAGATTTTTTTTTTAATATATAAGTTGTGGGGTAGATTTGTTCGACTAAAACCCTTTAAGGCGGAGTCCCAGCATGGCCGCAGTCAAATGACTGAAACAAATAAAAGATTTCTTTTAAAATCCACTCAGTCCCATTGAACAGATTTCAACCGTGAGCATAATTTGCCTTCAAAATAAATTCAAGTTTTTCTGCTGATATTAACTTCATAGTTTATGCGTTCAATTATGATGAGAAGGATTATCAAGAAACTGTAGAAAAAGAAATGGCAAGAACGGAAATGGGAATCTTTTATATTACATAAGCCAGCCAACACTAGTTAGTAGACCTAACACGCCGTCCGGTATCACACCACCACCTGGCTCCTACAAGCAATTCCCAGTGTATTTTGGTTGACTTTCCCTTCCTAAACAAGATGATAACGGATCAATGTTGTCTAATAACAACTCATTCCTGATCAATGAGACAGATGATCAAAGGCATTCACCATGACCATCCCGATGTTTAAACAACATCTTGGATCACATTATCCTGTGTGCCTCCCCCTTTCCAAGTTAGCAAGGTGTGAATGAGGGTGATTTAGCCGTCATTTCTAATAGCCGGACAGACCGAAGAGAGAGAGACTGTGAGAGACAAACAAATGCGTTGAAAAACATGTGAGTTCCGGTTTAATTACTATTTTAGCTCCTACACTAAAGAGTTCCTTCACCTTCTCTAATATCCCAACTTCGATTTTTCGCGTATGTTGCATTTATATTTATCTTCTCTGAACTATGTTGCATCAGTTCTACAGTTTATAGACATTCTTGCTCTGCTGATAGTTAGGACTGATTTCCTGTTGTTTGTTGTAGAACTATCATCACTGAATATGTACTGTGTAATCCCTAACAAAACATAAACAGTCTTCACTTATTGAAAATTTTATTTCTCTGTTTAATTTACTAATAATCATTTAAATCTACATATTACATATGGCAGTTTAATTATAAGTTGCTAGTCTGTCGCTAATTAAACTTTTCGCCCTTTATATAAAATAAATTTATAACATTAGTTGCGAGCCGGTTATTAAAATTTAAGCACATACTTTAAAGGAAATTTCAACTCGACAAAGATTGTAAACATCATGTAATGCAATACATATGTGTGTGTGAAACCATTTTGAGTTGACTATTATCGGTGTTATTGTTTTGTCCCTAGGCCACCCTTGAATGAGCACCTTATGACCATTCCGCTGTTGATGAGAATATCTAAAAATTGTTCATTTTCGTTTTTTTGTTGCTTTTTTTTCTCAGACGGTAGGATATAATTTGAAGAAATAAGACTGCTATTTCTCACAGGGCAAACACCTTAGAGCAGAGGTTTTCAAACCGGTACGCGAAATTAGTAAAATCACTGGAATCTTGAAATAACCACAACCAGCTACTTTTCAATACTTTTCTATTTTTATAGAAAAATTTTGAAGCTTCGTCAAATATAGTGAAAACGAAAGAATGCCGAAAGTCAAGACTTTCAAATGTAATTTCTGAAATAGACAGCATATAAGACGCGTTTTTTTTTTTCCTTCCAAAAATATATATCAGAAAAATCAACTAAAGTCCCATACGTGAAGTTTTACTGTAATCATTAAGGGTATTTTCACTATCGTGATTTCTTACTTTATGTTCAGCGGTATGCATGACATAATATATACCATCATATTTTATGCTATGTTACTGACGTAATGTACTGCGAAATTGCTTTCAAGAATATTACGTGCACTATAAACAATGTTTTCCTAAATATGCGCTTCTGAAATTGAAGTGTTTCTTATATACACGTGCATCTTTTATACCATCAAGTATGTGGCTGTCTTATGGTATCTATAAAACGCATGTTGGCAAGACTGCCTTTTGTACCCCCCCCCCCTCCTCCTGCCAAAACACCCCTTTTTTTTTATTTAATTTTTTTTTTTCTACACAAACCCCCGACTACGAAAAATACGAAACTGCAAAAAAAATTGGCAAAAATCAGCATTTTGAAATCCCCCCCCTCCCCTAAATCCATCATTTTAAACTTTTTTCAGAAATTTTTCTTTTTTTTTTCAAAATATTCTGAAAAATACGGAGATTATGATTCTGGACTAGATGCCTGCCTGTGTAATATGAGTTTAAAAAATAAACTTTATACATAGGCAAATAGTAGATAGAAACTTCTTAAGGAATTAGGAATCAAGAAACAAAAATAAGGGTTAACATCCCCATAATTTCAAATGAAATTTTTGGAAATACAAAATGTTATATGGGTGCAGATTTTTATTTTTTATACCAACTGGTGAAAGCAAGGCGCATGTTTTGCTCTTATCATGTCTCCTTGCTTTAACATATACTACTCAGCATGAGAATACAATGATACTAATATCAACTATATGGTTCAGGAAAAACGCCCCAGGGGAATATATTAGATATATATTAATACAGACACTAATCTTATATATTATTGACGTTACACCCTGACTGTGTTTGATATATAGCTTATTCTATGTTGAACTATTATACAAGCAACAACCACGACTAAATATCAAGAGTACTCTGATAGCTTATTTCTGTGTAAAAGCACTGAATGATAATCCCTTGCAGTATTTTATTACATTTAGGTCACCCCTTTTACATCCAGTTGATGTTACTTTTCATCTTCTGAGATCTATAAAATAACTGCCAAATATAATAGTACTAGGATTGATAAAAATGGTTAAAATTCCATAAATGTGATACCCCAGCTGTTCAATAACAGAAACTGAAAAATATATTAATTTTTATATTCCATTTTATTCTATGTTTTATGCTGTTTAAGTATTTCCCCTATATTCAGTGTTACTGCTTATTTTTCTTTTATGAATAAAAGTTTCAAAAGACTGACTAGGCTAGCAATATTGTCATTCTAATTGCCTAATATATGATGCATATATATTCCTGCATATTCTTTTGTACCATTTAGCCAACTAGATAGATTAATATTTTATCTATGTTGTGTTAAGACAAGGAGAGCCCCTGGTCCATCAGGAATCACTGCTGAGATGCTTAAAATATCTGGCTGAGTAGGATGTGGCCTAGTCACCCATATAGTTAATCAGGTTGTCCATGAGGGAGTCATAACTAACGATGGGTGTAGCAGCATTATAGTCAACTGCTACAAAGGCAAAAGTAATACCTTAGACAGAAATAATTACAGAAATAATTGCTGAACCAGGTGGTGCAAGTCACAGAAATGGTCATAGCTCAATTAATTAGGAAGAGAGCATAGATGAAATGTAGTTCAGATTTGTGCCAGGTATATTCCTGGTTGGGGAACTGCAAGAGAAGTATTTAGCCAAAAGTAACATCTGTACCTGGCTTTTGTCAATATGGAGAAAGCCTTTGACAGGGTCCCACTCCTTTATCTGGTAGTCAATGCGGAAGCTAGGGATAGATGAGTGGTTAGTGAGAGCTGTACAAGCCATGTACAGGGATGCTGCCAGTAAGGTGAAGGTTGGCAACAAGTATAGCAATGAATTCAGTGTACAAGTAGGAGTTCACCAATCCTCAGTTCTCAGCCCCTTCTTGTTTGTCTTAGTCCTCCAAGCCTTAACAGAGGGTTTCAAGACTGGCTATCCCTGGGAGTTCCTCTATGCTGATGACCTTGTTCTTATATCTGAATTACTACCTGACCTAGAAAAGCAATTTCAGGTGTGGAAAAAAGGCCTGGTATCTAAGGGCCTTAGAAATAATTTAGCAGAAACCAGAGTCCTAGTAAGTAAGGAAAGAGATAAATCACAAGTCTCTTCAGGGAGATGGCCCTACTTAACATGTAAGAAGAGTGTTGGTATAAACTCCATATGTTGTATTCAGTGCAGGCTTTGGACACATAAGAGTTGTAACAGTATCACAGGAAGATTAACAGAGAATATAATCTTTGTGTGGCAAATGTGCAGGTACAATAAGCATTAAAAATGCGAAGACAATAGACTCCCTCAAATGCTTGGCGGGATCATTAGAAGTAGTAGATAGCTTCTGTTACCTAGGAGACCAAGTTAGCAGCAGTGGAGGAATTTCTGAAAGTGTAGCTGCTAGAACAAGAAATGGCTGGGCAAAGTTCAGAAAGCTTCTACCTTTGTTGGTAACTGAGGGCCTATCCCTCAGAGCGAAAGGCTGATTTTATGATGCCTGTGTATGTACAGCTATGTTACAGAGCAGTGAAACATAGGCTTTGACTACAGAGGACTTGCAAAGGCTTGAAAGAAATAAAGCTAGCATACTACGCTGGATGGGTAATGTCAGTGTGCATACATGACAGTGTAAATGATTTACCAGGAAAACTGAGTATAAGAGACAACAGATGTTGTGTGCAAGAGATAAGACTGTGCTGTTTTGGTCATGTGATGTGTATGGATGAGGACAGCTGCGTAAGTGCTGAGCTCTAATTGTGGAAGGGAAAGATGTGGGACAAAATGGTGAGAAAGGATTTTCAGATGCTAGGCCTCATTGAGGAAATGACAAGAGACTAGGGGATGTGGTGATTTGCTGTATTTGTAAAGACACATCAAGCTTAGTAAAATCACTGTCTTCTACACATACAGGCTTGTCCTTTCAGGATCCGGTGTCATATAAAAAGCACCTGTGCTGGTGCTGCATGAACGCACCCATGCTGCTACTGTGCAAACACACTCGTGCCTGTGGCATGTAAAAAACACCCAGCACACATTAAGTACTTGGCATTAGGAAGGGCATACAGCCATAGAAACCATGCCACAACAGACAATTGGAGTCTGAACAGCTCCATGTCAAACCACCCAACCCATGCCGGCATGGAGAGCAGGCATTAAATGATAATGATGATGTTGTTACAATGTCTCATCTTCAATCAGTCCAAAACTTAAAACATGACAGGTATCTAACAATAAAAGAGTCAGTCATTCAGTTAACATCTGGGTTTTTTTTTCCATGCTAGCATGAGAAACTTATTTGAAGCAGGGTTTTGTGGCCAGATGCACTTTTTGTTGCAACTCCTTACTGGCTTTTTAAGTAAGGGATTTTGTTTATCCCATTGGTTTCCAAAAACTGCAATTGTCATATTGTGAATAAAGACTGTCATAAGTGACAAAGGTAATTCTGCCATAATTTAACAAGATGATGCAACCAAAATTCCAGGACACACACACAAGTTTCTATCTACCAGATTCTTCTAACAAGTTATTGGTTGACCCAGGGCTATAGTAGAAGACACTTGCCCAAGATGCTGTGTAATGAGACTGGATCTAGAATTGTGGTTGCAAAGTGAAGTTGTAAATTATACAGCCAAGCCTATTTCTATTAAAGTAATATATTAGAAAAATGAAATTGGATTTTGTAACAATTTTCTCTTTGGAATAAAATGACTAAAAGTATTTGTATAGAAGACTAGTTGGTATCAAAATTAGCATCTTTGTTGTGAAAATATTTTTATGTTGTGTTAGTAAATTATTGATAATTTCATTACAGATTTGTATATTGCTTTTTTTGTTGTTGTTTTTTTTTTCTTTAAGCAGTTTATTTTAAGGAAAATGTCCAGTTCTGGTTCATCCCTGACAAAGTTTGTTTCAGAGAAAGAATTGGATGAAAAAAGACAACAGCGACAAAAAGAATGGGAAAAAGTTCGTCAACCAGATCAGCCACTTGGTAAGTTCTTGGAATTTCGTTTCTTAAAAATGATGAGTTTGGTATGTTAAAATTACCATACTTTTGATTATTTGGTGACTGCAGTAATCACTTGAGCCATAAATGAAGTGGTTCTTAACCTGGGTATTATAGATTTGACATATGCTTTCCTTCTTGTGAGCTCAAAACACCCAACACCTTAGAAATAAAATATTTAACTCTTTAGCATTTAAACCAGCCCAAATATTCTACCTATTCTATATTCAAACAAGCCAGATCTGGCCTCTCACACCTACTCTGCAATATTATTATAAAAATAAGCAATTGCATTATAAACATCTTGAAGTGGCAAGATAGTGTATGATTAATTTAGAACAATGAGAATAAACAAACATTACACTTGACACTAATTTGAATACTAAAGGGTTAAACCAGCTACAATACTTATATTTTAAATGTAATAAAATAAAGTCTTTATCAGGATTAGAATATGAGTAAGACATTGTCTTATTAGTGAGCAGAAAGCACAACTGATTCTGTACCAAGATCCATTGTATATTCCTTACATAAGTCTTTACCTTTAGTAATTGAATTTTATATACTTAAATTCTTGACTAATTCATGCATTTATCTAAAAAGATGTGCAAGACATTGATGGGATGCTATAAGAGAGTATGGATAAGAAACCACTATGCAAAATAAGTTGCTTTTTGTTTTGTTTTGTTTTTTTGCAAAACATTTATAAAACACTTTTTGGTAAACAAAGGTGTGCTGAGTTATAAAAGTTTGGGAATCAATAAACTTATGAAAGCAAGCTAACATTTGAAAATAACTTATAGATTTGGCACACCATTGATACCTTATTATTTTTGTTGGCATGTAAACTGTATTGAACATTGTGTTATGTACTGTTTGGTTATTGTTGTTGTTGTGTATCATATGCAAACCCCATGGTGTGCAGAGTGTAAAGTGAATGTTGTGCCACCCACAGATCTATTGTTCCAAATATTCCATACCTCTACCTTTTGGAGGACCATAATGCCCTTCAACATGGAAGAGATTATTGCATGAGGTACAGATGGTGATCTAGACATGTTTTTTGTTTTTTTCTGTTTCTAATTTTCTAATATATTTTTGTATGGAAATTGTTGTTTGATCCCTGGTCAATCCTGATTGAGCAGACCCATTATCAAAAGCAATCCAGCAATATTTTTTTATTCAAATATTATATATCTACATATATCTACGGTGGCACATAAAAAGCACCCACTACACTCATGGAGTAGTTGGCGTTAGGAAGGGCATCCAACCGTAGAAACATTGCCCGATCAAACTGGGCCTGGTGCAGCCTTCTGGCTTCCCAGACCCCAGTTGAACCATCCAACCCATGCTAGCATGGAAGCGGACGCTAAAGGATGATGATGATGATACATTATCCAATATAGTTTTAAACAATTTTTAAGATTGAATAATTTCATTTAAGGAGATTTGGCTGCTACTTCTAGTAGTTCAGACAACCAAGTAGAGGCTTCCTCATCTCATTTGTATGACATTTAAGTTTTGGTGGTGGTCAATGTGACAGTGGGTCAATGAATTTAGTTCAAGCACAACAGATGTGATGGTGTACTTCCCAGCACAATGTTAGGTTATTGATGCAGTTAAGAGTCTTTTTCAGAACTGAGTGGGCAGGGGAGATAATCTCGTAGTGTTGTGAGGTGTTGCAAATGTATTTGGGTGTTGGGTGGTAATTGAATGTGTAGCAGGAGGGAGTGCATATGTGTAGAATTTTGCTGCAATTAATTGTACTCTGCACTTTGTCTCTTTGTTGTACTTACTGTTCGTATTTCTGGGAATTTCATTTGAGACTGCAGTGAAAAGAGTTGAGATAATAGTTGGGATGTCCAGCAGGTGTGTTATGATTCCTTGAGATTTGATTGAGAAGGTACCACTATTGCTATTAATACTTCTGCCTGCTGCAGACTACTCATCACCCAAGATTCACTTCATGGAAGCTTCAGGTGGATGCCACTCACTATTATAAGTGTGGGTGACAAGGGACCGAGACTTCTGGCATCAAGCTAAGTAAAATTGTGGTTGTCCTTGCATACAGACATGTCCCCTGCATCCCTATTCAGCTGAGTGGCCTTAATCTTGCAGGCTCATGTTTGCTGGCACCACATAAAAAGTGCTTGTGCCATGTAAAAGCACCCAGTACAATCTATAAAGTGGTTGGCATTAAGAAGGGCATCCAGCCATAGAAACTATGCCAAAACAGACATGGATCCCAGGCAGCTCTTTGGGGTCAACTCCTATCAATTTGACCAACCTGTGCCAGCATGGAAAACAAATGTTAAATGATGATTATGATCTTTGTTTTATTTGTTTGCAGCTCAGAATTCAAATAAATCCTTGCTAGGATCTTGTGTTAACAACAGAAAGCCTTACTTTTGTGTCTTTTCCTAAAGAGATTCTGAAGTTGACCATATCACTAGGTCTAAAATCTGGCTAACATCTTCAACAGAATAAATCACTTGAGAGGAAATATTAGGTTACAATTGTTATTATTATAGTTTAGCTATAAGTCAGCCTATTTAAGAAATTCTGTGTTCATAAGTGTTCCTGATGTACCCATCCTGTCCTTTTTTTCAGACACAGTATATTTAGGATTATATTATTCTGTATATCCTCCTTTTTCTAAAATGATGGGATGTAATTTGAGAGAGATTCGACTGCTATTTCTAGCAGATTAAGGCTTTATTGTTGGTTTGAAGATAGTTTTTGTGTTCCACATTATCATTAATGTAATTCTATTTTATGATGTATATCCATTAGTTGTACATCATTTCAGTAATTTGGTTGACCATGATCTTATTGCCAATCAATTACTGCCAATATGATTATCAGAAGTATTGAAATATTGCATCTTGAAATCATATGTTTTATCTTTAGAGTGTCCAGAAGAAGTGGTAGATAATCGTTCTTTATTCGATAAACTCCAAGAACAGAAGAAAAAGAAAGAGGACGAATATGAAGAAGAACAACGAAACAGTAAGTTTTTGTCGCATGTTCATTACCTTGTTTTAATATCCTTATTTAGTTAAGTCCCTTTGCTCTCAAATTTCAAATCTTGATAGGGTTGACTTCACTTTTCACATTTTCAATTGACAAAATAAGTACTTGTCAAATACTGTGGTTGATCTAATTGACTGTTCCATCTCAAAATGTTTGTGGCCTTGTACCATTGATAAAGATCAAAATGTTAGAAACCTAAAATTAATCTCTGTATTCTCAAATCTAAACATTATCACTTTTGAAATCAGTTCACCCAAAACTGCCCATTGGTTTTATGATATAGATTTCCTGTTTTAAAACAGAAAATCTCCATCAAAATTTTGAATTTTCATCAATATTTCACCTTAAATCATGTTGTTAACATCAGCTTAATAACCCTTTCTATTGTAGATACAAAGCCTGAAATTATTGGGGAGGGAGCTAGTCGATTACATTGACCCCAGTGCAGGACTAGTTCTTATTTCATCGACCTCGGTGAAATTTGATCTCAGAATGTAAGGACAGACAAAATGCCACTAAGCATTTTGCCCAACGTGCTAACAATGTTGATTTGCTGATAACTCTGGTTTGTCTTGAGATTTTGTATTTCTATGGGTTCAGCTCATTATGATTCTTACAATACTGGAGCACTGCCATAAAATATTTCAAGAATTTTGGAGTGGTAGAATTAATAAAGTGCAGACAAAATGCTTTGTGATATTTAGTTAACCCTGAAAAACTTGGAAGTTTTTTTTTTGTGTTGAAGCCATTTCTTTTGCTGCAAAAATTTTTTATTTAATTTAAATTATTGGTGCTGTAAATTAATACTATATCTTCAACTTCTTATCCCAATTTTTTGGTAAAAGAAGTTTTTTCATTTTAAGTTTGGGCTTTAAATTTCAAAAAATGTTCTGTGGAAACATAGACTGGACCACTGTGATCCTGTCATTAGTGTGTCTTAGTCTGTAGATAAAAATGGTAATTTTGTATCAAGAAACATGTTCTCAAGTTTTCATTAGTGTTTGAGAACTTCTATGGGACACTTGACCAGCAGGTTAGATACTATTCACTGAAATGAGCTGCACGATGATAATTAATGGCAGTGTTTTTCAACCTGATTGATACAGGAGCATACAATGCTTTTTTGTTGTTTATTGAAAAGTACCCATAATTCAAACAGAACAAACACCTATCTAGACTTAAATTTCTTAAAATGTTTGCTGAAGAACTCCTTGGTGATGGAGAATCTGAAGACGTAATTTCAGTATCCAAAAGAGAAATAAACAGGTAGCTCATGAGGATTTTGCAGGATTTGTCTTTCAGGGGAAAAAAAGGAGAAGAGTAGAATTAGCTGTCAAAAATATCAGATTTTTGCAAGTGAAAGCCACAGAGATCAAACAGTTTTGTACTTGAACTGTGTAAATAAAATTTTTTTGTTTTGTACATATTTTTCAATGAAAATCTGACTTGGACCAGTGTGGTCACCTTCATGTTTTATGTAACTTTAATTTTTTTTCATGTTTTCTAGGGTTAATCTTCAAATTAGAGCATAATATGTTGACAAATTGCTGTTCTCTTTCCTACACTGAGAAAACAATTTAGATAGTATTTAAAGAGAAAATTTGGTTGGTGAGCAGTGACAGATGAATATTTTGAGTTTGGGTGTCAGTGGTAGAAGAGGCAACTTTATATTAATGAATAAAAGTGTTTTTTATTGAAAAGTAGTTTAGGTCATTTCTGTGAAGCCACTATTTACCTCAGATATGTAAGTATCTGAATTAAGCCTAACGTCCTGTTCAGTGATGTGGGGATGAATTTTGGTGTGCAGATACAGTCAGAATGCCTACTGTGTCCCTTCCTGCTGGCCATGGCTTCAAAGCTTCCATTGCAGCTATCCATATCATGTCTTACAGCTTTTACACTGTTCACAGAACACTGAGCAAACAGTCATGATGTGGGCATTTTGATACCCAGCACAAATCATCATGATACAGGTAACTTTTTTCCAGTATTCAGATGGCTTCCAGTCCTCCATGTCAGCTATCTTATTCTCAACTCCAACTTTAATCTTTATGCTCTCCAGCACTGTTGACTATTCACCAGTACATCAAGCTGCTCCTGAAAAAGGGGACATGAAATATCAAATTTAGATCGAACACACTATAGTCAGCAGCTGTTTGTGATGTAAGAAGTAGTTTTGAATGAAAAATATCTTTACATGTGAACACATATATCTAACTTTTTATTCTTTCAAATGTTATAATTGTCCATTCTTCCTCTGTTTCTCAGGAAATTCAGTAAAAGGTTTAGAAGAGGATGAGGTCAGCTTTTTGGATTACATTTCTAAGCAACAAGAAAGATTACAGAAAGAAAGAGAAAAAGAACAAGCAAATGTTATGGAAGAAATGTCTATATCCTTTGAATGATGGACCTGTTTCCAGGGCCAAATTGAAATAGTTTCTAAATATTTCTGTATCCAAAACATTTTAGACACATCTTACATTTTTTTTCTTTTTATTTCTATGTTTAAGAAGTGTGATTGTTAAATTATTAACAGATTAGTTTTGTATCTTGAAGTGTTTTAACTTAATCATGTCACTGATGCTGCATTAAGTTTTAGATTTGTCTCATCTTTTATACATATAGAGAGAGATAGTGTCACACTTAGCTCAGGTAAAACAATGTCAGTTTATCAGTTAAAATATAATCTAAAATATGAGTTATATCCAATCATTGACACTATGCATTGTCCCAGTTTGCCCATCTGCAAATATACAGTACATGTTTAATGTAATTGATGACTTTCTTTAGCTTGCAATACTTGAACTCATAACTTTTCAGTTTCATTAACAAAATTATTTATTACAGGAAACCACACCTTCAGTTTTTTGTATACAATTAGTTATGTGTATTGTTGCATCCTCCTTAACTGTTTACGCTGCAGCTTTGACCAAACTCAAAGAAAATAAACCTGAAGAGAAGAAATTTTCACGTGCCCAAGTAGGAGCTACTAAAACAAAATCTCAAGCTCAACTGTTGCTAGGTGCTGTGAAGAGGAAAGGGTATTGACTTTGTGCTTCATTATCTGGATTCTTTTATTGTAATTTGAATATATGATTAGATTTTTATGCATTCAATATATAGCATTATATATATTCTTTTACTTGTTTCAGTCATTTGACTGAGGCCATGCTGGACCCCCAGGACTTATTTCTTAAGCCTAGTACTTAATCTATTGGTCTCTTTTGCTGAACTGCTAAGTTACTGGGGCATAAGCACCAACACCAGTTATCAGGTGGTGATGGAGGGACAAATACACACACATATATATAACAGTCTTCTTTCAGTTTCCATCTACTAAATCCACTTTCAAAGCTTTGGTTGGCCCAAGGCACTTGCCCAAAGTGTCACACAGTGGGACTGAACCTGGAACCATGTGATTGGGAAGCAAGCTCCTTACCACACAGCCACATATATTTGAAATGGATATTTTCTTCCAAAACCATTCAGAAGCTTATTGAACTTTATAATGATAATTAATAGATAACTTTTATTTGTTGTTGTCCTTTGTTATTTAATGTCTGTGAGTTTATTACAATGATGAGGTGGTGAAGCACGAGCTTTGAACGTTGGGCCTCACAGAGGTGATATTGAGTGACCGAGACCTTTGGAGATATGCTGTACTTGAGAAGACTCGGCAAGCCAAGTGAAACAATAACCGTGGCCTATACCAGTGCAGCATAACCAGCCCATTTAAAAGTATCCTTCAGTCATTGGGTAATAAACTGTGCTTGCAAAGACTTGTTGAGGCAAGTGAAGTCATCATGGCTGATGTCAGTACTGCCTTACTGGCACCCGTGCCGGTAGCATCTAAAAAACACCAATCAACCAGTCGTTGCCAGTGGCGCCTGACTGGCTCCCATGCCGGTGGCACATAAAAAGCACCATTCAAGCATGGTCAATGCCATTACTGCCTGACTGTCCCTCATGCCAGTAGTATGTAAAAAGCACCCACTACACTCTCGGAGTGGTTGGTGTTAGGAAGTGCATCCAGCTATAGAAACCTTGCTGGATCAGATTGGAGCCTTGTATAGCCTTCTGGCTTGCCAGTCTTCAGTGAAACTGTCCAACCCATGCCATCATGGAAAGCGGATGTTAAATGACGTTGATGATGAAGAGCAACAGTTTAAAAACAATTTTCAGAATAATAATACTTTAATCCAAGTTGATGAAAGAACATACTTCTGGAGGAGTTGTTTTTGATAGGATTGTCAAGGATACCTGTTACATCAATGGCATGACATAAGGTGTGTAGACCACACAGGGTGGTCCCTTAATATACATGTCTCTGCTGTAGTTGAAGTTATATTAAATTTAAAGAAGGCAGTGGCCAGTCTGGCTCCTGCATATGACTACCAAAACCAATACTGTATTACTGTGTTGCATGAAAACTTAATAGTAAAGTGGAATCTAGTTTACATAATGTCATTAACCAAGAGATTTTAATTAAGATTCCATTCATAGTGATGGGATTAATCATTCTGGTTAAAACAAAGCAGAGGAGACAATTAGTTAGCATTCGATCTGGCTATATTCAGCCCAAATATTCTACTTGTTTTATTTTTAAACCAGGAAGATCCAGCCTCTCACACCTACCTTGTAGTGTGAATCTAAAAGTAAACAATCACATCATTGAAGTCTTGAAGCTACGAGAATAAACAAACATTACTTTTGACAGAGTAATCTGAATGCTAAAGGGCTTCAAGGAAGTATTGACTAACTATTAACAATTCTGTATTACAGTAATTAAATTTGTTTCATGATGGGAGCACAATTTTCTTTCACTTTTTGTTGTTGGCTTGTTTTTTCACTCTATCCTTCTTGTCCCCACTTCATCATTTCTTTCAACTATTCATTTTGAATTTTATCCAAAGATCCATTTCCTTTTTATTGTAGGAGTCCTGAAAAGACAAATGTGGAAATTTCTGAGAAAAAACAAACAGGTAATTCTGATATTTATTTATTCCACTATGGAATTTCTAAATTTCCCAAGTGACAAGTTGAACACCGTGTAAATTGAAAGAGAAAGGTATACCATTCAAACCAAAAAATGGGAATCTGCTTTCGCAAGTAGTTGGGATGGCAAAACCTCAAAACTGTGGCAATTTGATTGAGATGATTAATGGAAAGATAGATCACATCTAATATAGAAAATGAAATGGGAGAGCTTAGATATTTTATCAGTTGAATTCTTATACAGATAAACCCATATTCATCTCTAGTTAAAACTTAAAATAGCCTCAAAGCAAATTTTCATAAGCATGAAACAAATTAAAACAAACTCAAAACAAATTAAAATAATCTCAGAGCATGTTTAATTGTAGATATTTAGATAGAACATATTAGATGTCTATGTTTTGATTTGTTTGAACTTTCACTTATTTATTTTGAAATTAGAATTTATATTACACTCACGGAGTGGTTGGCGTTAGGAAGGGCATCCAGCCGTAGAAACATTGCCAGATCAGACTGGGCCTGGTGCAGCCTTCTGGCTTCCCAGACCCCAGTTGAACCGTCCAACCCATGCTAGCATGGAAAGCAGACGCTAAATGATGATGATGATGATGATTCATTTGCCTTAGACAAACAATGCAGCATTTATTTATGAATGATGAAAGTCAATCTCAAAGCAACAATACTCTTACTCAAGCCCTCTGCTTCCTATGGAGCATATGCTATTAATGATTTTTCTCTTCTCTTCCTGATTCTGGTTTCTTTTCTGCTTTCTCTCCAGTTGGATCCCTTCTCAGCTCTGCCTTAATATCCCACCTCCAATTATTTTTAGGACATCCTCTCTTCCACTCCCCTTGTGGGTCCCATGCCAGGACCTCACATATAATGCAGGATGCTGGTTTCCTTAAATTCTGGCCCAACCATCCCCACTTGTACTTCAGGATCTATTCTTCCAATGGCACCTACCTCCCTCCTTCTGCAACAGCTCTTCACTTCTCATCTTCTACAACCATCTAAATTTAAGAACCCAAGTTGCAGTTTTGGTGTTTTTCCTGCTGGTCAGAATGGGAGTCATCCTTACAGCTTCCTTTTGGATTTTGCTGCACCACATCAAATGTTTCCTTGAGAAAAAGCCTTTCTCTTCCAGGTCTTGTTAATTTTGAATTGTCATTGATGGAACTTAAGCAGCTTATTAATTAATTACCACTCAGTAGTGTAATATTTTAAGTATTTATCCTGCTCACAATCCTGTTAATATCATAGAGCTACCTGTGTAGCTTTAATGCTGAGCTTTATTAAGATGTTGGCATAACCAGTTGTTTTTGTTCTATAACAACCTATTGCAATTCTCTCCTAGATTTTGACCAAAAAGGTCATCACCATCATCACCCATTTTTTTCCATACTTGTATAGATTGAGTGAGTGTCTTGCATAGATTGAGCACAGTGTCTTGCCCATTCTTTAATTCTTTGTCATTTCCTTCATGAGATTTAGCCTCTTGAGATGTCTTTACCACTTTTTTCCATGTCTTTCCTTTCTGCAGGTTCCTTCAACTTAGGTTGCTTGGCACTTATTTACCCAATAGTCTGTCCTCCATTCACACTGCATTTCCATACCAGCTTAGTCTTTTCTTTTGTATACTATATCGGATTCCAATTATTTCCAGTTTTCCTCTCAGCTCATTTGTGCTTCATCATGCACTCACTAATATTATATATCCAGCATAGAGCAGAGCATCTTTGCTTCATTTCACTCAAGCATTTGCATCTTCTCTGCATTCAGTGCCTATGTTTTGTTATCATACAAAGGGGTGTTGAAAAGTTCCTAGCTTTAAGGGTATTGCAAAAGGCCTAGTTGGAAGCCCAACGTTCCAAGTTCTTTTATATGGCTTAGAAAAACTGAAGGACCACTGTAATAAGTGTGTGAATCTGAGAGGGGAATATGTTGAATAAAATCATAATTAACTGATCCTCCTGTTTTTTCTTTTACCTAATACCAAGAACTTTTCAGCACCTCCTTGTACAACATTTTACTTTGTATGCAAGCATCATACAACCTACATTTCAATGAAGGGGAAAATTCTTTTGTTGCCGGCAGAGATAATAGTTCTCTGAACTTTTTCCACCCTATCTTTACCCTAGCTATTGTGCTTTCAGAACTTCCACTTCTTCTGCTAATTAGGTCGTCTAGGTTCAGAAACCATCATCTACTTCTAAGAAACCTTCATATCTTTTGCAAAAATATAATTCATGGATGTTGTTAATGCTAACACTCTTACAGACAAAATTTTTCTTGTCACCCTACCTTTTTTTCCACTGCATTTATACACTCACAGTTTACATTGGGTACAAAATATTAAATTCCTACTTACTCTTTTTTTTCATATTTAATACAGCCATGTCTCCAATGGAGATTAAATCTTGTTTTCTTTCTTATTAAAACTTAGTAAAACTTATTCCTACCAAACATTTTTTATATGCACTTGGTGTGTCAGTTTATTTGGCTATAATATAAATGCAAGCATTAAATAGCAGTAATATTTCATTTTAAGCCCATAGATTCTTATTGGTCATGAATCAAACATAGCAAAATTTGGACTTATTTTCCATCAGCTGCTTATCTTTACATCAAAAATACTGTTTATATTTTTTTGGAAACTTTTTTAGTGTATTTTTTAAATCTAAATTTTTGTCAAATCTACTGAATCAGTTATAATCCTGAATCCTTATATATATATATATATATTTTTTTTTTTTTTTTTTTTTTCATGTTTAGAGCCTTCAGAAGAAATTCCTAAGAAAGTATTTAAATCGAACATTGCTCAAGTGAGATACATTCTTCCAAGTATTGGTATCTACTCAAATGCCAGCTCTGATTCAGAAACATCAAGTAGTGAAGATTCTGACCTTGATGCTCCCTGTATGATGACAAGTTCTTTACACACAGAACATGAGCTAAAACGAATGACACGTGACCGAGTACAATTATGAAAACTTTCCACAAAATTTTTAAATATGTAAATCTTAGCAGATCTGTGTTTTATTCTGTGAATTATTTACATAGAATCAGTCTAAAAGAAAAAGAAAAGAAACAAAACTTTGGCATTGTACAAAGAAAGAAGCCTTAATTTAGTAAGATATCCCCATTTTTGTGATACCTTGCTTCATAATAACTTGCTACAGCTGTTTCTGTATTCTAAAGGGATAATGTAAAAATAATTCCTTATAAATGTTTTCCAGTAATGTACTGGGAATATCCCTTTAAATCCCTTGATTAATATAAAAAAAAACATGTAGATTTAATAAATGTATTATTTTAACTATGAATGGCTGAAATGTATTGCCTTTGTAAGTAAAATTTTCAATAAGTATCTCACACTATTTTAGCATTCTACAGGTTTTTATTAGAAGTAATACCCCTGCATGTGTATGCATGCACATTTGTATCTGAAACTGCATCTGCCTACATCATAGTATCCTTGTAAAATATCTGGCTTCTTTCAAACTGGAACATACCAAAGTGTTATTTACTACAATTTTCTGGTTATTAAATGACCTTTGTTGACAATCCTGTGTTGAAATATGTTCATCATTTACCAAACTAGATTCTTCCATAAAGTCTATTCAATGAAAATTTGAGCAATGAGTCTGATATTGACAATATAGACTCTAACACATACAAGACAATAAGATATGTAATGATATGCCAAAAGTAAAGTCAACAAAATGATAACTGAGGGCATGAATTAATTTTTAAAATCTATAATATTACCTGTGTGACATTTTATGATTACTCTTATCCCAATGGTGAATGTAACAAGAGCGAAAAAGAACCTTTATACTTTCAGAAATAAAAAAAGAAATAATGAAATTTAAAGTATGTGTAACTATGTAAATGTTGTAAATTGTTATCTTAAAATTCTGTCGGTGCCTGGCATCTTGAGTTAAGATCTGCTGTAGCTTTGGGTCAGCTTGTGAGTGGAAATGGTAGAGCATGTGTCTGTGTGTAAATGCGGGCATGGCTGTGTAATAAGAAGTTTGCTTGCCAATTACCTGATTTCAGGTTCAGTCCCATTGCAAGGCACCAGGCCAATCAAAGCCTTCGGAGTGGATTTGGTAGATGGAAACTGAAAGAAACCCATTATATATGTGTGTGTGTTACTGTCTCCTTGCCTTGACTTCATGTGATAGTTATAAGCAAATGTCACTGTCATGCATGCAGTGTCTTTTGTTTTCAATCTTCCTTAAAATCATGTCTGGTCGTGGGGGTGGGGTGAATATTAGCATACTTGGAAACAGACAAAGGTTGGGTACAGAAATGTGCTTCAACAAATTCCATCTGACCCACCCAACCATGGAAAAGTGGACATTAAAATGATGATATTGTGTATATATATTATGCATGTATATATATTATACACATATGTACTTGTCTATGTGATAGTTTACATTCAGTATCCTTACATAAAAGTGTTCAGTAAAAAAAATAGTGCCCCTTCTTGATATTTCCTGTTAACAGCTCTACATTTTTAAAGATGAATGGAATAAACAATCCATTACTTGAATAGTAGGTAAGGGTTAGTGACAGGAAGTGAGGTCCAAGATTTGGAGTGACAGTGAGGGCTCTAGCTTAGTATTGTTTTTGTGTAGTAGGGGTGTAATGCAGTGGTGTTTTCTTGATGAGTAGTTCTTGAGGGGTTTTTTTGGTGCAGGGTTTCCATTAAAAGAAATAAGGTTGACATGGATCCACTGTGTGTGGCTGATGTATAGTGAGGAAAGTTAGGAAAGAATGAAAAATGTTGCCTGTCTAAAAGGGTGCATTGCTGGATATTGTGGCAAGAAGGTTATTGATATATAAAAGGAAGACAGTTAGGGACAAAACCAAACACTAGAGAACTTCAGACTTGACTGTGAGAGGAGCTGAAAGACCTCTAAACACATGCCATGCTAGTATGATTAGATAGGACGCTACTGATTTAAGAGATGAGAGATATGTAGAGCCTATAGGTAGCAAGTTGTCATATGAGATTTGCATGCCAGACGTAATCAAGACCTTTTCTGATGTTGAGTGCAAGAACATTGCTTTCATTGAACGTCCCTAAAGTGAGAGGCCACTGGTTGTGTAGATCCGGTTCTGCAGAAACCAAACTGATGTTCATTGAGAAAGATTCAAAGTTTTGGAGAAGATTATTAATTGCATACTCTATTACGTTGGAGTTGTTAGAAGTGAAATCAATCGGACAATAGTTGGCTGGGTCAGAGGGGTTGCTTTTCTTTGGAATGGGATACTATATGTATTGGGTCATCCCATAAATAATGCGTTTTTTTTCAATTGCATGAAACAAAAGTTGGAGGGAGTCAGAATAAACTACCTGCATCAACTTGCTATAAAAGCAGGTAGTAATTTTACCTTGTATTTATTCTTAGTGCAAGTTTTGAAGAGTGCAGTTTGATTTTAACGGTTATTTTTTCAAAGCTATAGTGGAAGTGACAAACGAGCATATTCAGCATATTTTGCTTTATGAGATCAATAAAGCTAACAACACAATGGAGAGTGAGAGGAATATTAATGCAGTATGTGGGGATCGGACAATAAGCGTATGCCAGTATGAATGGTGGTTCCAGAAATTCTGAGCCAGAAACTACAGCCTAGAAGATGAGCCTCGTCCTGGAAGATCTGTAGAGTTCGACGAGGAAATCATGCAAACCCTGGTGGAACAAAATCACATTGTAACTATTGAGGAACTAGCAAAGAAGCTTGGATTTGGTCATTCGACCGTTCATCGACATCAGCGCTAGAAGAAAAACGACCATCCTTGATTTCAAGACAAAAGCTGTTCTTCCATCAGGATAATGCTTGTCCACATACAGCAAGGATGACATTCCAAAGACCAGAACAGTTTGAATGGGAAATGATACTCCACCAACCATATTCGCTGGACATTGCCCCATCTGATTATCATTTATTCCGTAATCTTCAAAAACAGTTGGACCAAAAGAATACGACTTCTGTAGAAGAGGTCAGAACAGTACTTGAGGAGTATTTTTCATCAATGACAAGTGAATTTTGGAAGTGGGGCCTTGCAAGTCAACCAGATTTTAGATTCAAAAAGAACTTTGTTTTAATTTTGAAAAATAAAATGAGTATAAAAAAACTGCATTATTTATGGGATGACCCAATATATAGATAGATTTTATTAGCATTTAGCAGAAATAACAGTGACACAAGGGCTGAGAGGTTTGTGCATTGGCACTTATCTTGGCCCTTGAGTCACTCTGTTGCTTCTGCTAAATATTAATAAACATATACATATACTCATATTTTGAGTTCTGTTTTTCCTGTTTGCATCAGCATACCTGTAGATATGTGTGTGTGTATATATATATATATATAAAGAGAGAACAGGAAACTTTACACTTGTAGTAACCTCTGGTTTTCTCAACTGATCTTCACCAAATATTGCAGGTTATACCTCATGAACAGTACTGAACTCACAACACTGCCTGGTTTTTAACATAATTCTAAAGGTTAATTTTTTAAGCAAGAAATGATGAACCCTTGGCTACATCAAACTTAACTGACTACCAATAAATATGATTTGAATATTCCAGTTGCTGATCTAGTTTGTACTATCTCTTAAATAAGATTGTTGAGCTTCCAAATTTCTTTTGTGAGATTAGATTGTTTTATTTTGTTGTTTTCTCTTTGTGTTTATAACTTCATCATAAAAACCTATTTTTAATAGAAATCTGTTTTTCCTGCTAATACTTGTGTTACCTTCCAAAAACCTACCATTCTATGAGTTCACTTCAATGTATATCCTATAAAAATGGTCCCAGTTTCCACAATGAGAAAAGTAAGTTCTAAATGTGAAAAATAGAGGCTTTTGAAATAATCTAAACTTGCTTTTATACTGGTTTCCTTTGCATTGGTCTGAAGAATTTCTAAACCAGAGCATCCATTTCCCTTTCTAAGACTTGGAGAAAGTAAAAAGAATTTTTTTTAAAGTAGTACTACTACTAATATATTGATAACTGTTTTTTTTTTTTAAACTACACAAAAAATGCAAAAGATAATTAAAAATTTAATTAAAAAAAAGTAAAAATCATTTCAGAAGTTCTGCCACTATCCAGTTTCACAAAAATATTGAATGATCTAAAAGACTTAGCTGTCCTTAATCATAAAAACATGTAAATTACATGTTTTTCCTTTGCTATCATGAAATATAGGCTATTCTTTCATTCATGAACAGTATGCTCAAACCTCCGGTTATAATTTCTATAAAATATCTTTATATCTGATAGAAATATTTCCACTTTAAACCCACCAATTTCTATCTACTGCATTTTTGTATCAGATCTATCATTCTGGTATTTTCTGATTTCTATAAACTTCTCTTTGTAAGCAAAAGCATGATTCTATGACCCATCTACACTTTGGTTCCACACAAGGGTAGTCACAGTGTCTTAGCAGGTGCTACTCCTGAAATAGTTTCCCTACTAAACTATCACATTATAAAGGTAACATTTACCGTGTCTGAACAATGGCAAATTTAAATAGTTTTGTCTATTTGTGGAAGACACAAAAACAACTTGTCAGTTACTCTGTAACTAACATGAGGAGATAAGTGAAACATTAATTAAGTCATTCACTTTTATTAAAAACCAGAGTCTTGTGATTGTTACGAGTTTTTGACCTCTTGTAATCAGTGATAGAGTATCAGTGAAAATAGTTTGCCCTTTTGTTAATTAGTTTCATCACTCAATCATAACAATTATTTCATCTTTAGTGGGGGAGAGGTACAATATTAGGCCAACCAGACCTACTTTTTGCTCTCATTGACCTGCTTAAATTTACGAAGAGAAATTTCAGAAATATTTTTTATCTTTTAATATATCCTTGTACTAAAATAATTAGCATAATATGATATAAATAATATATATTATAATCCTATAGGTACAAGGCCTGAAATTGGGGAGGGGGAGAGTTAATTTCACTGACCCCTTAGTTTATCGATCCCAATAGGATGAAAGGTGAAGTCGATCTTGATGGAATTTGAACTCAGAACATGAAGACAGTCAAAATGCTCTGTGCTGATGATACTAAAATAGATATATTTATAAAATTGAGCCATTAAAAAACCTTATATATCTTGAAGTTCCTTTCCTATTTACATTTTTTGCTGCAAATATTCAGGCTCACATTAGTTGTATCAGTATCTCCAGTCAAGAAGAGACAGCAAAGGTCACAATACTATCCTTTTCTGATGAACATACTTCAAAAAACTGAAAAATTTAATGTAACTTAACTTAAAACTTATCTATCTGGAACCCCATTACTATTCTGACATCATTAGATCATTAAAATACTGTGGGTTTCATTTTACTGATTTCACACTGACAATACTGGGGCATTGACCTCAAGGGTTCTAGTCTATGGTTAAGATGTTGGACTCATGATCACAAGATTGCTCCACTCAGCTGGCAAAAATAAGTAATCCTGTGACAGACCGGTGTCCTGTCCAGGTGGGAAATTTATACACTATGGAAATATATATACACACACAAATATATAAAACAGCTTCCTACAAAGGTCCTTTCTACTTAATTCTGCTCGCAAGGCATTTGTTAACCTGAAACAGTGGGCTATGATAGACGACACTGGCTCAAAGTAGCATGTGTTGCAATTGAACTTAGAACCACATAACTGTGAACCAAGCTTCTCAGCTACATGGCTATGTAGGTGCCTATTATGAAAATAATAAACTGAGTCAGATAGCTGGCAGAAATGTTAGCACGCCAGGTGAAATGCTTAGCAGTATTTCATCTGCCGTTACGTTCTGAGTTCAAATTCCACCAAGGTTGACTTTGCCTTTCATCCTTTTGGGTTCAATTAAATAAGTATCCGTTACACATTGGGATCGATGTAATCGACTTAATCTCTTTGTCTGTCCTTGTTTGTACCCTCTATGTTTAGTCCCCTGTGGGCAATAAATAAATAAATAAACTGAGTCAAATTCAATTGTATTTACTTCCCTATGGAATTAGGCTATATGAGGTTATTTTTGACATCCTGGAATGAGGAATCAAACCAATCTCTCTCATTATTATTTTAAGTCGTCAATATTTCACTCCACTAAACTTCTCAGCATGAAGTGTTTTCTTTTTTGTTTATACCAGCCATATAAAGCATGGAAGTTTTGAAGGACATATGCAGTTTTATAGATTAAATGTTTTCGCTAATAATTGATAAAAATTCTTTAAAAGAAGAGAATTAAACAGTACTTATAATTCTATCAGAATTAATAGGTTTTTTTCAAATTTATGTAAACTTTGGATTACATTTACATGTTTAATCTCAGGCCAGCTTTACACAAGCAAACATATTGTTGATTCATATATTTTGTATATATATATATATATATATATATATATATATACCTATTACCTTTTAGTCATGGGACTATAGCCATGCTGGGGCACTGGTTTGAACAGTTTAGTCAAACAAATCAACCTTGATAAGTTTGGTACTTATTCTATTGGCCTCTTTTGCCAAACTGCAAAATTACAGAGATGTAAACAAACCAACAGCAGTTGTCAGATGGTTGGTGGGTGGACAAACCCACACACACACACATCAAGCTTCCACGCAGTTTCCATCTACCAAATTCATTGGTTGGACTAGGACTGTAGTAGAAGACATTGGCCCAACATGCCACGCCGTGGGTCTGAACTTGAAATCATGTGTCTGCAAAGTGAACTTCTTAAACACACAGCTATGCCTTCGCCTATTTCAACCAATTTCGGTTTTTAAAAACTGGAGCTGTGCTGAGTACCGGTTAGCATGCAGGTTATGGATGCAAAAAAGTAGAAGTAGATTGTCCTAATCAAAATCAGAAGTGAAGACAGTAATATCCATTTGTATATATACAACATACCATAAACCCTCATGTATAATCCGCATTTTTTCCCAAAAATTTAAAAGTCAAAATCCCTAGTGCATACTATATATGAGGTTAAAAATGAAAAATATTTTCTAAGCAATGTCCAAATCTCTATTTGCTGTCCAGCAATGTTTATTCAGACATTTTGTGATGTCGGGCGCAAAAATACCTCAAGCTAAGCCTGAAAGCAATGAAATCATAAAAGAATCATCCATAACTTGCAGTAAGCAACATTTATTAAAATAAAAGTATTCAGAACACAATAACATGTAACAAAAACAATTTGCAAACATATTTACATTCCCATATAACAGGTAAGAACATCACCATTATTGTATTATGCATGCGCGGAAGTGTTTGTTCGACTAGGTGCTGCTAGCTTAATTACACACGACTCAAGTTAGAGAAGGAGTGCGTATTATACACAAGGTTTAGGTTTTTCAGTGGTACAGCCCCCTAAAAATCCCTGCGTATTATACTCAAGGGCGGACTATACTCGAGGATTCATGGTAGTCAATGAATAGAACATACATATATTTGATATAAGATGAAACAATCACATTTCTCAGTAGTGTTTGTTTTAGAATATAGTACATTGGAATGGTTTACATCAACTGCTACTTCTGAAATACTTAACATATCACTAGAAGGTATTATACATACTGTGAATGTGGTATTATGAAGTTCTTTATGTTCTTTTTGTAAAATTTTGTGATGTCACTGTCATTACTTCCAGTTTCTATCACAATCTTTCACTTTTTAGACCAATTTACTTTCACTTTTTTACAACTGAGTGTCACCTTCAAAGATTTGAGTCAGTTATATTGACCCCACAGAACTTTGTTTAGTAATTATTTTATCAATGACTAAAAGAAGAATGGCATGGTTAACCTTGGCATATAAGGATATATACTTTGGCTAGGTATGCAGGAGAAATACCTAGCCAAAGATAAGCCCCTGTACCTGGCTTTTGTTGACATAGAGAAAACCTTTGACAGGGTCCCCAGATCCCTTATCTGGTGGTCAATGAGGAAACTAGGGATAGATGAATGGTTAGTGAGAGCCGTGCAAGCCATGTACAGGGACGCTGTCAGTAAGGTGAGGGTTGGCAACGAGTACAGCGAAGAATTCAAGGTAGAGGTAGGGGTCCACCAAGGTTCAGTCCTCAGACCCCTCCTGTTTATCATAGTCCTCTAGGCAATAACGGAGGAATTCAAGACAGGATGCCCCTGGGAGCTCCTCTATGCTGATGACCTTGCTCTAATTGCTGAGTCATTATAAGAACTAGAGGAGAAGTTTCAAGTATGGAAACAAGGATTAGAATCGAAGGGCCTTAGAGTCAACCTAGCTAAAACCAAAGTCCTAATAAGTAGGAAGGCAGGCAAACCACAAATCCCTTCAGGTAGAGGGCTCTGCTGGATCTGTAGAAAAGGCATAGGTAGAAACCCTATAAGATGTACCCAGTGTAAGTTATGGACACATAAGAGGTGCAGCAATATCAAAGGAAGGCTTACTAGGAGGATAGTTTTTGTATGTGGCAGATGCTCGGGAGCAATAAATAACACTGAAAATGTGCAGAGAACAACTTCCACCACATTCCAGGGAGAAAATCTAGAAGTAGTTTATAGCTTCCGTTACCTAGGTGACCAAGTCAGTAGTAGGGGAGGGTGCACTGAAAGTGTAGCTGCTAGAATAAGAATAGCCTGGGCTAAGTTCAGAGAGCTCTTACCTCTGCTGGTGACAAAGAGCCTCTCCTCAGAATAAAAGGTAGACTGTATAACACGTGTACGAACAGCCATGCTACATGGCAGTGAAACATGGCTCGTGACTGCTGAGGACATGCGTAAGCTCACAAGGAATGAAGCCAGCATGCTCCGATGGATGTGTAATGTCAGTGTGCATACTCGACAGAGTGTTAGTGCCTTGAGAGAAAAGTTGGACCTAAGAAGCATCAGATGTGGTGTGCAAGAGAAACGACTGCACTGGTATGGTCATGTGGTGAGAATGGATGTGGATAGCTGTGTGAAAAAGTGCCATACCCTAGCAGTTGAGGGAACTTGTGGAAGAGGTAGACCCAGGAAGACCTGGGATGAGGTAGTGAAGCATGACCTTCAAACACTGGGCCTCACCAAGGCAATGACTAGTGACCAGGACCTCTGGAAATATGCTGTGCTTGAGAAGACTCGGCAAGCGCAAGTGAGACCATAACCATGTGGCCTATGCCAGGGGTATAACCAGTCCACTTATGCATGCCTTTCCTTCATTGGACACTAAACTCTGCTTGCGAAGACTTGTTGAGGCAAGTGAAATCGAAATCAAATTCGATGACTGGCATCCGTGCTAGTGGAGCGCTAAGAGTACCATACGAGTGAGATTGGGGCCAGAGCAACAAGCTGTCTTCTGAGCTAATGGCATGTTAAAAACACCACTTGAGCATGATCATTACCTGCGTCGCCTTACTAGCACTTGTGCTGGTGGTACGTGAAAAACATTTGAGCAAGGTCATTGCCAGTGCCGCTGGACATAAAAAGTACCATTTGAGCATGGTTATTGCCAGTACCGCCTGACTGGCCCTTGTGCCAGTGGCATGTAAAAGCACCCACTACACTCTCGGAGTGGTTGGCATTATGAAGGGCATCCAGGTGTATAAACTCTGCCAGATCAGATTCGAGTCTGGTTCGCCAGACCTAAGTCAAATCGTCCAACCCATGCTAGCATAGAAAGTGGACGTTAAACGATGATGATGATGATGATGATGACGACAACTTGCAAAAAGTTTCCATCCACCAAATTTTACTCACAAAGTTCCAGTTAGGTTTGGTTCCACAGTAATACACAGTAGGACCAAACCTGAAACACTGAGATTTTGTGAAATGATCTTCTGAGCAACACAGTAATTTTAGCATGGACAATTTAGTGCACAGACTTGACCAACAGTCTAATATGTTTCTGCTCAACCTCCAAGCCTTACAGTGGAGTGTGACTCAGTACAGTGCCATTACTTGCGCCTGGCTCTTGGCATGATAGTGACTGTCTGTGCATCGATGTTTCCAAGGCTTGGCCTCCATATCTGTGAGTCTCATGAATGCCATTATGAATCCATTGTGGATTCTTTTGGCCTCCACTCACTGTCATGCCATCATAGTGCTGGCCACTTTCAATGTCACACCACCCTTAAAATTGTAAAGCATAGCCTAAACACCACAGGCTTCCTTTCCCAGCTCAAGGGGAAGGGAAATAGACTGAGGGGACAGTAAAAGGCCAGACAGTATGACAGTTTTTCTGTTCCATGGCAGTAGGGACCCTCATTTGGGATGCCACATGTTGTAACATCTCTAGTGGCAACTTGATGTATTCAGCTACCAGCCCAAGCTCTGCTGCTCATCGGGCTGAAAAAAGCAAACTGTCAAGGATTCAGTCACTTTCTGACAGGTTTCTGGTCAAGCCTGTGATAGTGAAAATCTCTGGTGTTCTTTGCCTCCAGACCATATCCCTGCTCACCATTATCAGGGTAGAGCTGGCTATCCACATGTGCAAGCCCCATGTGTCAGGGTGGCTGTTCCAACACATCTCCCTCACCATCCTCCAGGGCAACACCTTTTCCATTTTGTCTGCTGGGACCATAAAGTAGTTTGAATTGCAGGAAATTGTATATTCCACTCCTTAATGTGAAGTTCCTCCATATAAACAACTTTGAACTGTCATACAGCTACACAATCTCATAGACCAGATTTCAGCACACAGGAAAGAACATAGACATATGGTTTACTAGCATGTGCACGCAAATACACACACAAAGTTGTTCAACTTTTTAATCAGATATACCAGGAATCAGTGTCTAATATTTCCTTTTTCAAGATGGTCAGGAGTGACATGAGAGAAATTTAATTGCTATTTCTAGCAAGTTGAGTGACCATGCAGAAGTTCTGGCTTAAATAAATTAATTGAGATTGTTAGTACCTTTTACATACAATATTTTCTTTTAGTACTAAAAATTCATCAGTCACCCAAAAGCTGGTGTCATTTTAACAAAAGAAGAGGTCTTTTGATGTTTATCAATATGAGTTTACATCAACTGAAACAAGCAGCAGTTGTTGACATAGCTTAGCTTTAATAATCCTGGTATTTTTTAATCAGTGATTTCCAACCTGTTTATCACAAAATGTTAGGATATTTTTATCTCTGATTTTTCACATATGCAAATTAAAATTAAGCACTAATAGCTAATTTTAACTGCACACACTTTCTCTTACATGGAAATGGAACCAGAATACGTTTTCTTTGATTGCTACGTGATGCTTAATTTTAATAAAAAGTATATTTATCGAGTGTTGTCTGATTTTCAGTGAAGCAAAAAAAGTGTCACCTTCTTCAACATTTCTAGATATTAAATGATGAAGACATCAAATAGACACTAGAAAGTCTATTGACAACAGATTACAGAGGATAATCTAAAGCATGTAGATATTTCTTTATTTTAGTAATTCTGATATGTTTTAATCTCTGTTTCACATAAAGTATATTAAACAAAATAAAAACAAATAAAAAAGTTTATTTAAATGCTTAGGGCTCGTCCCTTAGGCACATAAAGAAACTCTGAGAGATTAATTCTTTATTTCTGGAAATTATCCCTTATCTTAAAGAGTTACTAACCATTAGGTTTTAGTTTTCTTTCTCAAATTAAGGGGTAATTACAATTAATTAAGAATATTTTTTTTTCTTTTTTCAAATAACATTTGTTTTTTAATTGATAAATAACTATTCAAAGTTTGAATGGAAGCTTGTATTATGTACACATACAAGAATAAAGCACCTAATGAGGATCTGAGCTCAAACTGATTGAAATTTACTGTAAATATTGAAAATTTATTATCTCTAAAGATGATGAGTTAATAGTTAGAAAAATTACAATCTTATTAACAACACATATCAGACATTTAGTCTCATTTACAGTTCGATGCTACTTTAGCAACCGTGGAAACATGAAATAAAATCTATATTCAATATTTTTAGTGCTTATTTCATAGTTTAAAACTGCTTTTACATACAGCTTAAAGGTGTTCACATGCAGCTAAATAAATTGAAGTGGCCGGTGTGGTTTGTTCAGTAATGCCAATAAAGCAACACATTTCTCAGCTTAATGTGTTTAAACAAATGATGGTCACACATGTTTTGAAAGGAAGATTGTAGTCTTCATCTGTTATAATTCTATTGCATAGGCCTTAACATTTTAACTGGCAATTATTTTATCAATCCCAAAAGGGTGAAAATCAAAAATTAATTTCCCTGGCGGAATTTGAACCTTGCAAGTAAAATAAAGTAGTTATATACAACTGTAGCATACACGTGAGGGAAATTCCTCTCTCTCTGTTATATATACATAAATACAGATGTAGTAGATAACCACTAGCTTTCACCCACCCTTTTGGACCCTGTTGTGTCCACTACTCTGATTGGTTGGTATTGGCACAATTGTCTCTTGCTCTATTGCGTGCCAATATGCAACCTAACCAATCACAGCCTTCAAATAAGGTCACATGAGACAGTCTCTTCTAAACCTCAGTTTGAACCGGCTGCTCACTATAAAACTCTAGCTTCACACCATCTCAAAGGCTTTCGGTTCCAGACCTTTTAAGGTCTAGCCACTGACCACATAGGACACAGCCAGTTCCAGTGACAACACAACAGTAGCCACATGGAGACTCATCAACACTCGTCCAACAGCATATGGCAATCTCTTTCTTCGTCACCACCATCATCTTCTTAACGTCATCAACATCATCTCTCTACATACACAGCAACAAGCAACACTCGCACAGGTTCTACCACAACACTGTTTGTGAATTACTTCACCATGGTTAGCCGCAAATACAACCTGTGAGAACTCCTGTACCAAGTGACTGGCAGCAGCATCGTAGCTACAACTTCTTGTAAGACATGTACCTCAACTGGCTCTGCATTACAGCCACAACTTCTTGATACAGCATTTCAACTATCATGTACATTGACTACAAACTGGTATTTATCATCCTTGTGTCTGAACATTCTTCTAACTTCATGTTATAGACTCTTTCAGGCTCTGTACTTAACACATGCACACACTTTGTTTTCATAACGGCGTGTCTATTATTATGTATACATGACACACCACAGATACACATGTTAACTATCAATAAAAATCTTCTCTTAAACATTTTACCTGGCTGTGTCTCTCTTTTCCTTCTGGCACTTATATGCATTTATTCTTTTCGTATTTATTGTATCAACCATGTGATGTACTAAGGAGCCATTCTCGTCACCTCTCTTTGCACGGTCATTTACAGATTGGTGACCCTGACATTCACATGGTCATTTTACAAATTGGTGACCCCGACGTGCAGTTGTTTTACAAATTGGAGTCACCCGACATTCACACAGTTGTTTTACAAATTGGTGACCCCACCTTAGAACACTCATACCTTTCTGATAGTTCAATGCCAGATTCATTTTGCCTTAAAGACCAACCATTCTTTCTAATTTCACCTCTCTTCACTACAGAAATGTCTTCTTTTTATCATCTATTTTGCCACCCACAAAATGACAGGTGGGAGGCTATCTGTAGCATACACTTGAGGGAAATTCCTCTCTTTCTGTTATATATACATAAATACGGATGTAGTAGATAACAGCTAGCCTTCACCCACCATTTTGGACCCTGTTGTGTCCACTACTCTGATTGGTTGGTATTGGCACAATTGTCTCTTGCTCTATTGTGCGTCAATATGCAACCCAACCAATCACACCCTTCAAATAAGGTCACATGAGACAGTTTCTTCTAAACCTCAGTTTGAGCCGGCTGCTCACTATAAAACTCTAGCTTCACACCATCTCGAAGTCTTTTGGTTCCAGACCTTTTAAGGTTTAGCCACTGACCACACAAAACACAGCCAGTTCCAGTGATATCACAATAGCAGCCACATGGAGGCTCATCAACACTTGCCCAACAGCATATGGCAATCTCTTTCTTTGTCACCTCCATCATCTTAACGTTGTCAACATCATCTTTCTACATACACAGCAACGTGCAACACTCACACAGGTTCTGTCACAACACTGTTTGTGAATTACTTATCCATGGTTAGCAGCCAATACAGCCTGCAAGAACTCCTGTACCAAGTGACTGGCAGCAGCAGCATCATAGCCACTACCTGGTTGTGCCTCTCTTTTCCTTCTGGCACTTACACGCATTTATTCTCTTCATATTTATTGTATCGACAATGTGATGTACTAAAAGAGCCATTCTCATCACATCACTTCACACAGTCATTTACACAACCATTTTTTTCTAATCGTCATTTTTTAATAAATTACTCACAAAATTTATTATCAGTATAGAATGACAATAAAAGATTCATTAATTACGAATAAATAAAGAAACATTTCAGTGAATAATTGCTAAATGACTATATCAATAAATAACTTCATAGAGATATCTGATTATAATCAAGGTGATCTCGAATATTTGTGCTATTTTACCAATGTTGGAAATAAATAGTTTATCAGTATTTACATAGGTCTAAAGTTTTAAACACAAAATTTAAACAATAACAACACAACATCTGCAGGTGATTAGAAAATTGTAGCACTCTGTTGGTTACGATGATGAGGGTTCCAGTTGATCCAATCAATGGAACAGCCTACTCATGAAATTAACGTGCAAGTGGCTGAGCACTCCACAGACATGTGTACCTTTAATGTAGTTCTTGGGGAGATTCAGTGGGACACAGAGTGTGACAAGGCTGGCCCTTTGAAATACAGGTACAACAGAAACAGGAAGAAAAAGTGAAAGTTGTGGTGAAAGAGTACAGTAGGGTTCATCACCACCCACTGCCGGAGCCTCGTGGAGCTTTAGGTGTTTTTGCTCAATAAACACTCACAATGCCCGATCTGGGAATCGAAATAGCATTCCATTCCTATAGAATAGAGTCGAAATTATCTAGCTTGCCAAAAACTGTAGTGTTCTGGATTTTTCAAGCCAAGTCACATGACTTAGTGGTTGGTGTATCGCACTCATGATCTCAAGATAGTGGTTTCAATTCCGGGTGCGGACGATGCTTTGTGTTCTTGAGCAATTACTCTTCATTTCACATTGCTCCAGTCCACTTAGCTGTAAATGACTAACCTTGTGACAGACTGACATCTCATTTGGGGCAACGTGATCTCAAGTCACTTAGGACACCTATAAGTCCTAGGACTCAATACAGTAATATCCAGGGGACTTATACTACTATGTTTCAAGCATTGTAGACTATGGAAGAAAAATAGACATTCCTACATAAATGTACCCCCTCCTCTGTCTTTGTTTTCTCTTAACTCCCAGAAAAATGGATATTTTTTAATGAAATTTTCTACAAACATGCTTCAGATGTTGGTTTCAATTAAATCAGAATTTGTTGTGAAAAGATTTTTCTGAGGATGGGGAGAGGAGTTTTGGAAAATACACACAAGTTGGCTTTGTTTCTTTATAACTTACCGAAAAAAGGATATTTTTAAATAAAATTTTCTGTAAATCCCAACCAGATGGTATATATTACGATTATATTGGAAATATATATAAAAAAGTTGGTGGGCTTGCACACACATACTGACACATCACAAAATGAAACTTGAAATTTCAAAAAAAAAATATGATGTAATGTGTATGTATGTGTATGAGTCAATTGTTTTTTTTTTCTAATTAAATTCTGATATAATCGTAATCTACACTATTTGAAATGTATTTGTAGAAAATTTCATTAAAAAATTACTCATTTTTCTGAAAGTTATGAAGAAACAAAGCCAACTTTTGTGTACTTTCAGAAAGACTCCTTCCCATCCTCAGAAAAATTTTTTAACAACAAATTCTGATATAATCAGAATCTGTGCCAGCTGAAGCATATGTGTAAAAGAATTTAACAGGAGGGTGGGGAGAGGACCTCGGAAAATTCTCAAGATCTGAGTTTTTCCCTCATAACTTTTAGGAAAATGTTTTTTTTCGGTGAAATTTTATATAAATACCATTGAAATGGCATACATTACGATTATAAAGTAATTTGTAGGGAAAATCTTGAGGTGGGGAGAGGACATTTGGAAAATTCCCAAGATCTGAATTTTTCCTCGTTATATTTCAAAATCACATTCAACTCTCTCCAGATACCCTAGCGTAGTACTACTACACTACGTAGTGTTAATTTCTACCCACTTTCAATAATTTTTAATGTTTTGGCTTCAATTTTGTTTCATTTTATCTTCAATTATTTTTAAGCTTTTTTAACCCTTCCATCGTTATTCTCATTCACTCGTTATTACTTTCTCTATCTAAATATAGAGAGAAATAGATACATATATATATATATATATATATATATATATATATACACATATATTATATACATACATACATACATATATATATATATATATATATATATATATATATATATATACACACACATATATATATACACATGTGCACATATCCAGTTATGAGGGAAAATCTCGGATCGTGTGAATCTTCCGAAATCCTCTCCCCACCCCCTTGGAAACGATTTTCTCCACAAATTTCTTTATAATCGTAATGTATACCGTTTGAAAGGTATTTCTATAAAATGTCATTGAAAAAAACTCATTTTCCTAAAAGTTATGAGGGAAAAACTTGGATCTTGTGAATTTTCCGAGGTCCTCTCCCCACCCTCCCGATGCTTTTGCGCGCATATTCTTTTTTTTAATATTCGCCTCCTACACATTTTTTTACACCCACTGCCCTATTTTTTTATGATTTTCGTTTTCAGGTTAAGTTGTAAACATTAACCAAGAGTTTCATTAAAAAATATCTATTTTTCTAAACGTTATGAGGAAACAAAGTCGGTTGGAACACTTGTGTAAGTATGCCGAAAAGTACATAAATGTTAAGAAAAAAGGGTTTACTTTCCCTCTCGATTTGTTCAGCCCATTCCCGATTTCTGTAATTTTTCAACTTAGATATTTTTTCTCAGATATAAGTTTTTGAGATGACTTCAAAGAAAAAGAAACAGAAAAAGTGATCTTTTTAGATCGTCGAAAAAAGTATAGAATTTAATTTCTAAAAAAATTCATCACTTTCGCTTTGTTTTCTTTACTCTAAATTTGCTTTCAGATTTACGTTTTTAAAACACTGGGAGTTGTGATTCTGTAAAAATGTAAGGTATTCTTTCGTTTTATGATCACAAAATGAAAACATTTTCGAATCATTTAAAATTAAGCAAAAAACCAGATTTTCAAATTTTCTTTTCTCTTTTCTGTTCATTTCTTTTTACTTTATTCAATAAAAAAATAAGTTTTATTAACAATAAAAACCTTGTATTATCAAGAGTTGATAGTCCGAACTAGAACTTCAAAATTGTTTTTGTCCAATACGTTGAACAGGTGCGCAAAAATATGCGTTACTTTTTCATATTTGAAATGATTTTTTTTTATTTTGAAACAGAAGATAAAGAGAAAATATTTAAAAGGAAAAGAACGATAATCTCAGGTATTTGAACCAGAATTAATATCAATCTGAAAAAAGTATAAAATTTTAAAAAAAGGTGAAAAGGTGGTGGGGCAAATCTATCCTCACTCATTAAAAAAAAAAAATTTTATCGATAACTTCGATGCTTAAAACACACATCCGGAAAAATTACGGTTTTCGAGATATTTTCCGACTCTATTCTGTAAGAATGCCAAAAATGAATGTCTCACATCAAACAAAGTTAACGAATATTTGATGGTTTCAAAGATTAATTTCCGACTTAGTTTGCAGACTGTCATCAATTTAATAAATCTTACAATTTGTATCAAACCAAGAATACTATCTAAATATATATACATATAAAAAGTGGTTTTTTAATAACTAAATTAATGACAATCTAATTTCTAATTTACTTCTTTTGTAGCACTTGTTACACCTTTACATATATATATTTTGACTAAAACCGCGGGTTAGCAGGATTAAAGAAATTATAACTCTTACAAAAGTGACCAAAATACCAACAAAAAAAAAGTGACTCTAGTGAAAGTAGATATATTAAGAAAGATAGAAAGAGTGGCTACAGCGAGAATAGATATGGTATGGCTAAATTTAATTAATATAAAAGTGGCTATAGTATGAGGGGATTTTATTATTTATTGTAAAGCAAAGTTGATATAGTAAGAGTGATAGACAGAGTGGCTAGAGTTAGAAATAGATATAGTAAGATTGTGAGTAGATATGGTATGAGGTATATAGAGAGGAGTTACAAATAGAGTAGATAGAATAAGAGTAGCTATAGTAAGAGAGCTAGAGAGAGTAACTGCAGTGAGAGTGATTAAATACCATGGCGTCGCTCGTACTCCGATCTTGTCTCTTACAGAATGGTAAATTTCTGAAACAAGATGCAAAGGTTTGACTATTTCTCTCTAATAATTGTATTATTTATAATTTATTTATGTAAAGTTTATGTGTTTTAGCTGAGCAAGCGATATGTATGTATAAATTTATATATATATAGAGAGAGAACGATTGTGTTCAGATAGTTTGAACGGCGGAGATTTATTTACTAGTTGAATCATGATGTAAGTGTTTTGGCGTTTATCTTCGATAGATATTTGTATCATATACAAGCAGATTCAGCATAAAATGTGTAACAATGTTGGCCTTCTTTCCGTCCTTTACATTCTATTTTCATGGGAAAGGAAAGAGCTAAATAAATTGTCCTACATCCCGCTAAAAAGACGGGATGGTCACGAGTAAAATGCCTTTGATAATAGGCCTGCTCTGTCTAAGCTGACCTGGGGCTAAGCAACAACAACTTAATTTGCTCATAAAATTTGGGTCGACCCGAGTATTATGCCAGAAAACACTTGATATCGCTAAATGGAACCAAAATCTCATATAATTTATTACATTTCTGGCATACGGCATATGTGCTAATTTCACCGTTTTCATACAAACACAGCCTGCATATAAGCTATGCAAAATTCTTATTTCTGTAAACAAAGATGAATTCCTTGATACAGTGATGGACGTACTATATTATGACATTGTAGCCTGTGATTGATTGCTAAACGTGACATTGAAGTAGTTAGCGATGGACTAGGGATTAGATATGACATTGGGGTCTGGATCGGTCGATCATCACGGATGTTGTTGATTGTTTGTTCCGAAAGGAAGGTTGAAAAAGCAAAAATAGTTTGTATTTCGTTAAAAAGAAAGAAAGAAAAACTAGATACAAATCAATGTTTATTTATATTTTAAGACGTGCCCATCACACCGTTCTCGTTACCCACTTTATAACCGAGCTCCGTTCAACCTTGCAGAGGTGACAACCTTGTCCTTTCTACTTAGCTCCTTCATCAGTTCTCTCTTTACACCTACATTTTACTTGTTACTTTTTGTATGTGTTTTTAATGGTTATTATTTTGTAATAAATGTATATCTATATAATGGGCTCTCGTCAATTTCGACGAATCAATGTGCCACTTGTTAAAAACGAAAATAATTACTCATTGAATTATACCTATGTAGCTGTGTTTTCCACCTACTCTCAATTAACATGATCTTCAGACAGAATCAGCGTGGCATTGTATCAAGGTTGGGCCTTCAAGTCACAGTTAGAACCGATTAAATATATATATATGAGAGAAATTCTCAGATGTAGATATTGCCTCGGTGTGTGTGCGCGCGCGCGAGCCTCATATCTATTAAAAGGATATATATCATTAATGCAAATATTGATTGTTTATATTTCTAGTATGTGCTAACAAGGTTACTATTGACAATACCTTTTATAATGAAAATACTTCTATGAATTAATGTTAACTATAATAAATATCTGTGGCTCTGATACATTAATTAGCCCTTCTACTAATTATACTTCTAATGGCAAATAGTGCAAGTCATATTATTATTTTCTTTGCTATTTATGCAGTCTTTTTATCTTCTCTATATCGAGAACTAGGCGAAAGTAAAGAATACGTACACCCGGTGTGTAGGGTTAAGGTTTTTGTTACGCCGAAAACGGGTGGTGTACTTATTCTTTATCTCCGCCAGGTACTCTATTACAATTGAGAACCTCTTAAGACTAGTGCAAGTGAGTCCTATCCCAGTTGCTGCAGTAATGAGTACAGTGCGGAAAATCTCCCAGAAACATCTATCGCATTACCAAAAACAAACTCTGCTAGTTACTTGACCTTGTTATGAAGCATACAAATATATATTCGGTTGCTTAGTCTCTGACAGAGAAAACCACCTTCAAAACAAAAGTAAATAAATAAAGAAAAATTACAGAAATTAACGAACAAAACCAGCTGATCCAAATGACAGTTCTGCAAGTCAAAACGAAGGATAACCGAAAACCATTCCAACCGTGACCATCCCTTCTTTTTCCTCTCTGAATGGAATCCAAGACAACATCTAACGTGATCTTTTCGGAGACAGAGTGTGTACGAGGAATATTGGGTTTTATTTTTTTAGCAAATGGCGCGACCAGGTGCTGCCTCTTTCGACAGGACTTGTCACAGTTATTGGTGGAATACAAATAACTGGAATTGAGTGTGGATGAAAGTAACGAACATGTTGTTTAACCCCCAGGTGAACCCTGATCCAGCAGACTTGTGATCAAAAGCATTCTACCTGTGACCACACCGTCTTTCTTTACATTTAGGACTACATTGTTCAATGTGTCTTTAATTGTAGCTAAATGTTTAAGATTCTATATGACAATGAAGCTTAGTTACGGCCGAAGATGTGAAACAATTATGTGTCATTTAAGATGTTAATTTATATGAAAGATATACTTGCCTTTGTGAAAATATATTGACGTAAGAAAGAACCAATAACTGTCATGTGAAATAGTAGAAATCAAACATACATTTTAATTCAAAATAAGTGGGGCTTGGTTTAATGCAGATTAACAGGTGACTTAATCATAAGGATAGGAAAATAACTCCAAATGTATAGGCGAGCGAGACATTGTGAATGACTGCAGTAAGCCAAGTGAGTGTACTGAGCGTGATAAATGTGTTTGATAAAATTCAGAGGGTATTGTAGTTAACAAAGGGCAAACAAATAAAGGAATATCACACCTTAGTAACATACCTATGGCTGTGGGTATATTTGTGGCTTTGGGAATCTTTTTATCAATAGACACCCTTTACTGTCGCTGTACGTATATTTAAGATAATCGTAAATATGTAAGTAGTAGTGTAGTGGTGGTGGCTTTGGGTATTTTCGTGCTTTATCAAGGATTAGTAGGTGTATATTGTTCATTTTGTGATGCTGATTATGTGAAACATAAGGTTTCCAGGAGTGTGTTAGATTATTTTACCTCATCATTTGTAGTGTGGAAAATGATTTCAGATGTGTAATTTTTCTTTCATCCAGTGCTCCTCCTCTTACACAGAAAATTGCATTAGAAGACACATTACTTCTTGTAAACTATTTGCACTGGACAGAAGCCGTCACTGTTCTATAGATGTGCTGTTTCTTATCTCTGCTTTCTTTATGGTTACTACAATAAATGCGCTCTGCTCCTCTGAACTCACTAACTGCAATACACTTCCACTTCAGGCTTGTCTTGTTTGCCTCCTCTCATCATCCAACAAGACTCTGCACTCCTCCAGTTATTCATTTCCAGAAATGCAGCCAATCCCTGCCCATGTATTTCTACCAATCTAAACTAAAAGTTCAGGTATCTGAATGAATCTATATCAGAAGGTTTGCAAATAATCCTCCTCTCCAATTCTTTTTTTTATTTTTAAGCTGTTGAGTGAATACATTTGTATTGTTGAAAGAGATAAATTTTTTAAAGTTTCCCATTTCAAGATATTTTCATAGTTCTTATATTATGTGCAGTAGAGTATGTGTGTGTGTGCGTGTATATATATATATATATATATATATATTATATATATATATATATACACACACACACACATACATATATACATACATATATGTATTATAGTGGGGTAGGCCGGTTTATGGGGTTACTCTGGGTTCCTCACTCGTAAGGGGGTTAGCCTTATTGCCTATCTTTAGAACCCAAACACTGCTGGCCTTAGACCTCTTTAAAATACAGAAGTGGGGGAAAAGCCTCATTTTCAGGGTAAAACTCTAGATGATTATCTCCCTTTGCCATTGTCCAAATTTATTCATTTATTACTCTATCTTCTCTCCAATCAACCTGCAAACCTGTCACCTGAGCATAAACAGGATCATTCAGTCTGCTATAATGAATTCATTAACACATATGAAACATCCAAGGGTATGTTTTTTTCCCTCCAAAGAAATTATGCTCAGGTCATATAAATTTGATAATTAAAAAAATTACTGAGTATTAAATTGAAACAGCTGTAAGGGATGGTGATAAATTTCCTGTCAATAATAAATAATTATTAACTTCCCAATTCCATTTTCTTCTTTTATATGAGTATAAACTATGTTTATATATATATATATATATGTAAAGCAGCAGAAAATTCAACAAAACCTGAGTTTCCCATTGCCATTCATCGGACAGTTTGCTAGCAAAAACTGTCCGATGAACAGCAACAGGAAACTCAGAGTAACAGGTTTTGTTGAATTTTCTGCTGCTTTAAATAAAGCATATTACTCTACCACTGGTATTTGAGTACTCTTTTTTCCACCTTGTTTCACATTTATGTATTTACTCCGGTATATATATATATGTATGTATATTTAACTCTTTAGTATTTAAACCGGCCATATCCGGCCAAAATAGTTAATCTGTTTTATGTTCAAACTGACCAGATCCAGGCTCTCACACCTACCCTACAATGTTATTCTACATTAAGTAATTACACCATCAAGATCTTGAAGATATGGGATAATGCATGATTAATTAAAATCAATGGGAATCAATAGGCATTATGTTTGATAGAATAATATGAACACTAAAGGGTTAAGAAAATCAATTCCCCCAAAATACTAGGTATTGAACCAGTATTTCTTTGGCTGAAACCATCCCTTCATGAGGTTAACACAATCGCTAACCGAATTTCACACACACACACACAAACAAACAAACAAATAAATGAAGTGAACAGAAAATGGAGAAATATTGATCAACAACAATTGACTAACATCAATTATTACTTTTTAATACAAATAGACTGTATCCCATCTCACAGCTATTTCTGCTTCTAATGTTACACGGTATTGCCATTATAAATTCTGAAAACAATACTCATCATATTTGGTTACACATCCGATCTGGAACATGGAGCTTCATCAGAGTGAAAAAAAATACACAAAAGAAAAGAGTAAGCGCCTTAACTGTAATTATTTATTTATTTACTAGTAGGTGGTTAAGCCCTTCCATCTGTTGTCTGAAGTGAGGTGGGCCAAGGTTCAGCATTTGATATAATTGGTCAGTTGAAATTTAAAAACAAAAGACCAGCTATTGAGACCATTGTATGGGTTAATAAATAAATGAATGAAAAAATAGTGTATGTTGTAAGGGGCCCTAATATGCTTAGGACAGTATATACTCTTTTACTCTCTTTTACTTGTTTCAGTCATTTGACTGCAGCCATGCTGGAGCACTGCCTTTAGTTGAGCAAATCAATCGTAGGATTTATTATTTGTAAGTCTAGTACTTATTCTATTGGTCTCTTTTGCCGAACCGCTAAGTGACGGGTACATAAACACACCAGCATTGGTTGTCAAGCAATGCTAGGGGGACAAACACAGAAACACATACACACATACATATATATATATATATACATATATACAATGGGCTTCTTTGAGTTTCCATCTACCAAATCCACTCACAAGCCTTTGGTCGGCCCGAGGCTATAGTAGAAGACACTTGGCCAAGGTGCCACGCAGTGGGAATGAACCCGGAACCATGTGATTGGTAAGCAAGCTATTTACCACACAGCCACTCCTGCGCCTATATACTAGATTAAAAAAGTAAATATTATAGCATAAGTGTTAAGAGAGAAACCTATTCAGACATTTAGGAAATAAGACAGTTGGGGGTGAAAATGCTCCATAAGTTTTTTTAATATAGGATTGTGAAATTAGTAAAACAATGAAAAGAATTCTGTAGGAAAATTAGGGAAATATTTATGGTTAAGTGGAGGTAATAACTAGGGTAAGTGGCCTAAATTGGAGACTGCTGGTCAACCATCCAGTGCACCTAATCAGTGAGCTGACTAGCCCATCAGACAGCTAATTTCACAACTAATGGACGATTTCAATTTTTGAAGTTCATATGAAATCAGTCCTTACAGACTTTTATGATAGACATTGTAGAATATTCAATGGATGTCATAGATGTTAATCATTGCTGTCACTAAACTTCAGGACATGAGACTACTGATAAGGTAAAACTTGATAAACAAATATTTTTCCATGAATGTACTTTAGTACATACATATAAAGGTAGAATATTTTTATAGTTTATTTTTCTTGACAACCCAATTATTGGTTTAATATCACTTTGTTTTTCTTCCAAATTTATGTAGATTCTTTTTTTAATTAATGTAATTGTATAAAAAATATGCTTGCTGTAGGGCTTTTGTTTACTTTTTAGTAGTAAAACATTTTTGTGTTGTATCTTATCAGTAGTATGTTCATATTTTTGTTGGTAGGATATTACTTGATCTAGTGGATTTTGACAGTTGTATGGGTAATGAGGAATTGTTTAACCTCTCCCTCCAACTCTTATGTTTGTTCTTTTTATCTTTGATGGGAATAGGTGGTGGGGTCATAGTTTATGGATAGTTTTGTGACTGTGTGTGTATAATTAATATAAATACTTGTGTGTTAAAACTACCACTTAAATTTATCGAAGTTGGTGTTATACTCCAGACCAGTCGTTATTCTTATTTGGTATGTTTTATGAAAGGCATTCTAACTATGACCATGTGTCTTTTTTGCTGGAGCTACAGTGTACAACATGTCCTTTCATGGTAGGATGTGATTAGTGTGATAGTTGTTTGATTAAGTTTCTTTTGTTGGCTTAGTTTTTAAAAAATATAAAATAAGTGGGATGTGTGTGTGTGCGTGTGATGGTTTAACGTCTTTTTTTCCTGCTGGCATGGGTTGAACAATTTGACAGGAGCTGGTATGGCTGGGGGCCACACCAGGCTCTATTGTCTGTTCTGGCATGGTTTCTATGGGTGGATGCCCTTCCTAATAACAACCACTTTACAGGGTGTGCTGGGTATTTTTTGTGGCTCTAGCATCAGTGCATTTTGCATGCCACCAGCACCAGTATCAATTTATGTGCATGCGTGTGCACACACACAAATTATCACAGTCAATAATTAGTGTGCATTGGTTGACATTAACCTCATACTTTTGTTTCTGTCTTTCTTTAATTAGAAATGCACATATCTTTGATGTTAGGTCTTTGTTAATAAGCTTTGGGGAATGTGTGTCCACATTAGCTGAATGTTGTCAGACCACATTTGAACATGCAAGACTTTTTGAGGATAAAATTGGATTTGTATATCACCTCAGACACCATAAATTGGTGAGTGGAATGACCTATAGCTATATTATCAAATATATCAATAGACATGAGAATCATGACTATGTACACAGTGATATATTTTAGTCATTAATTTTTATATAGTGAAAATAAATTCTTAGCAAGAACTACTTCCTAATGACTGGCCATTCTCTTTAGGGCTATAAGATACTTAAGCCTCATCAATTATTGATACTTCACAATGGAGTATTTTTCTCACATCTGGTATGGTGCTGCTGGTGTACACACAAACATCCTAGACCACCTAACTGATTGGTCTCACAAAGTCCAGCTTCTGACCCATGGGTTCTGCTGTTTCTTCTTGCTCTCTGTTTTTTCTACCAATACCACAATGGTGAAGGCATGTGATATAGTGGTTAGAGTATTTGGCTTACTATCATAAGGTTGTGAGTGTCATTCCCAGAGGCATGTGGTGTCCTTGAAGATTTTATTTTTATGTTGTTCCAATCTACTCAACTGGCAAGAATGAGTAGTACCTGTATCTCAAAGGGCCAGCCACACCACATTCTGTGTCACACTGAATCTCCCTGAGAACTACGTTAAGGGTACATGTGTTTGTGGAGTGCTCAACTATTTGCACATTGATTTCATGAGTAAGCTGTTCTGCTGACTCGATCAACTGGAACCATTCTCGTAACCAACAGAGTGCCAATTACAAAGGCCTCTGCATGTCAACATTTGGCTGGGATCATGCCATTTCCACTCAGGTATTCCTGTTTTACTTTTCTTTCTTCCTCTCATAACCCTTTTTGTACCCAGCTCCCCGAGGCCCAGCACTAATCACTATGCCCTGCTTTACCTTTCCAGAATGTTGTCCCTGCTGGAATTGCCTCTATGCTCCTATCTGTCCCACAAGTGTTGGCTTACAAGGGTTGAAGAGGCACTAATCTTACCAATCTCTGATGGCCTACAAAAGCCTTGAGCACTGCCTCTTTCTCTAAACCCAGCAAGTAGAAAAATATATAAACAATTCTTCAATTGTGAAAGTTATTTATGTGCTGGCAAGTCATTAATTATTTGCTTGCTACGTTATCAATAGGCACCATAACATGGACTTGTTCAGTGTTGTCAGCAAAACAATGTTTGGACATTTGATTTCTTATTGTTGTATAATGATTGTGTAACCATTTTGAAACTTCAGTTCATTTGTTGACGGTATGTACTGGCAAAACATTGTTGCCATGCTATACTGAGAGCCTTTGATGGACTTCAGCTCCTTATACATAGGAAACAAATCATTGAATGTTGCTCTTCCTTAGAGCAAACACAAAGCACAATGGCCTTGTAATAACTTCTTTGAAGTTACATGTTCAGACGTGCAATATAGTTCAAAGAGAAATGCCACATATAGGGATGCACATACACCTAGTTTTTTTTCTGCCAATAAAAAAAAAATGATAGATGAACTACTGATAATCAATGACTTATCTTTGTATGTTTAGCAATAGGAATGTGTAGTTGTTGTATGAAATGTGGATTAAGGTCTGATAATGTTAGGGTTATATTAAACTAGCAGCGTTGCCCGGGTATGTCAGAGCCCCTAGTAGGCAACGACTAATCCCAATCTAGTCCTTTCCCTCTAGGGAACGAAGGCGCATGTGTAGGTTGCAATGTCTTCTCTTCACTCGAATACTTCTGTGTATACGATGTTCCTAGCTGTCCCTTTGGGCGATAAAAAGGTTGAGTTGCGTCCCCTAGACAGTCTGTCGTTTGTGTTTAATACACAAATCGGTTTGCTATGTGTGTCACATATGATTTAATTAACCGATTTTTTCCAGTAATAAAGTATCCTATTGGAATAAAAAGGGCCATATAGCTCCTTGGAGCAGACATGATGCTCGCTGTGTATTTAAAAAAAAATTCCTGCCATTTTGTGAAAGATATTGTCGAAAATATGTCATCTTGAATTTGAACGCGATTTCCCAAAATGGCATGATTTTATCGATTTTTTTCTGATGGTAAGGTATTGCATGGAAAACTAACGTCAGAATTAAGTTTCTTAGGGTAACATTAAGCTTCACCATGAGTTTGGTGAAAATCGATTGCAAGTTGCAAAAACTACAACAGAAAATGTGTTGCATATAAAAAGCTTAGATTCTCGACCCCATGTCGAATTTATCGATTTTTTTCAGAACTGGGGAAACTTTTCAAAATTTTCGCTGCGTTAGTTTTGAATTATGACATTGGGCTATGTGTGTGTCAAGTTTCATCAGAATCGGTTGAAAGCCGTGGTCAGGGTGAGGGTACAACCTGACAGACACACACACAGACAAACTACCATTTATATAGAGAGAGATGAAGTCTGGATAAATATCAATAAACAATGAAGTCATGATGAATATCAACAAACAAATTCAAAGACAAGTTACAATTGACTGTACAGAAGCATTTATTACTATCACTAAAATTAGCAAACTGGTAGGACATTAATAACCATCAATACATTGTATACATTCAAGTACTGATAAAAATGAAAATAAAGAGTTTGAAAACCCTGAAGCATAACATCAAAAATTCTGGTTACAATCCTGTTTAAAATGTTGGTAAGTTGAGAAACATTTTGTCAAGGATTCCGGTTACAATTCTGTTCAAAATGTTGAAGCTGCAAAGTGGAATCAAACTGCTCTCACATCAAAGATCCAAAACTGCTTGTAGCAAAAACTCACCTCCCTGAGAAATTAACAGGCAAAGTGCTCCCATTTTATAGCTGATGTACAGACACTAGGCTAGTCCATCATATTAAGGGATGGACAGTCCAAGTAGGGCTAAATGGACTTGACCCTCATGTGATGAACCAAAATGGGTAGCTAAAAGTAAAAAGCCACATTGTGGGTAGCTAAAGTTCAAGAGCAATCATGCTTCTGCTACATATGTACATACACACACACATCCTTTTAACAAAATATTCAATAAATATACTGGCAAATAAATAATAGACAGACACCAAGTAAATAGCTCACAATATAGGTATTCAGACTGAACATTGGTTGCATCAACCATCCACCAGTTTGGAGTGGTTTGGAAAGGTCTTGAGCATTGCCCTCACTCCATGCTATATATATATATATAGACAAACAAATAAATCATGAAATTTTATGTGTTATATATATATATTGGCCTGCTCGCTTAGCCAGTGGGGTGGCATCATTTGAAGGCTAAAACAATGCGAAGCGCATTGTGACCAGGGATGTGTAGCAACATCTGATAGCCTGGTCGGTCACATGATCATAGGCATTCCAGCTGTGTTCAGTCTCATTTTAGAGGAAATTAAGATTATATAATGTGTCCTTTCTTTTTGAAGGTTGTGTATGACTTAAGTGAGATTTAACTGATCTGTTAAGTAAGTCACACAACCTCTTAGTTTCTTTCTTTGTTAATGGACTACTTTGCGATTGTGTATTTTAAGTCCTTTGTGAGAGAGATTGTGAACTTAATAGTATATATATTTACAAAGCTAATCAAATACTTCATGCTTTCACTAGATTCTTTTGGATAATGATTTCTACATACTAGCAACATTGTTGGGATCTACTAATAAACTCTGCTTTTAGGTGGCAGATATCACAATATTTATTTCTGTGTTAAGATAGTGTTATACTATGATATTATACATTTACTGTTAATTAATATCATTAAAGAATATGCTATTATTTTGACCAATTTATCTAAATTAGTGTGTATGTATGTGCACACACATGCATAGCATGTTTTGTGCATAAGCAATACTTGTTGAGTAAAAATGTAGCATGGGTTGATAATTGTAGAAAAAGAAGTGCAAAGAAGACTTAGGATGAAGTAACTGGATATTCCTAACATCAATGTAGATCACAAGATTGATCCACTGACTTTTATATACCAGTATTTAAAATAGATATAAATATTTACACTATATATGTCTGTCATAATTATAATTTAAATGTTTGTTTTCTATGAGTAAGAGAAGTCAATTTCAATACTGTGTCTCTCCACTTGTGGTTCTTTGTGGGGCTTCGCTCAATTATCATTCATCACACACATGTCAGTGCAATCTCTTGTATATTATTGTGAATACCTTTATTGTATAGTCTCTCTCTCTCTCTACACACACACACCTATGTTATTTTGTTCAAACTGGCCTTATATATCCAGTGGAATATACTTCATTTTCACCTTTTGCATACCCACCACATGTATCACCCAAAAACTTGCTATGGTAATATACTTTGTACACAAGCATCATACAGCCAGCCTTTCAGTGAGAAAATCTCTGTTATACAGAGCTAATTGTGCCTTGAGGTTTTTTCCACCCTACCTTTAATCTAGCTTCTATGTCTTTGCAACACCTCACCTCCATTATTAGATAAAAGAAGTTGTCATCTACTTTGAATGAGCCTTCTAGCCATTGAAAGATTTAATTTCTTGTGTACTAACTGCTCCTGTGCATCTATTACATATAAAACCCTTCTTTATCAGCTTACCTGAGATCCCCCTGTACCTTTTGTGTACTGTACTCACTGTTTGCAGTGGGTCCACAGTATGGAAATTCCTTCCTACTTCCTTTCTGCATACTGAACATAGCCACTTCCTAGTTGGTTGACAGTTTTCTCTCTTCTCTGCTAACTTGACCTTTAGGCCTCTTTATTTGAGGCTTCTACATTAAGAACTTTTTCTTTAATTCTTTAACTGATGCGGCTATGAGAACTAGACCATCAGCAATACAGGATTTTCCAAAAGTATCCAGACTCAAATTCCTGTTATGCTATAGAGAACGGTAATAAACAAAAGGGGACCAAGAGTAGTCCTAATGGATACCTACCTACCTGTTAAATTCCTCACTAAATGTTGCTAAATCTTACTTTACTAACTGCATCCTTCTACATGACTTACATGGCTCTCACAAGCTCTTCTGTTTTCATGTAGTAACCACCAGTATAATTTAATGTGGGGCCCTATTAAAGTCCTATAAATTCATGAACACTAGCAACAAAGTTTAATCTTAATAAAGAATTTCTCTTGCAGTAGCCTCACTAGGAAAATGGCATCAGTAGTTCCACTTTTAGTTAGAAACCTAAACTGCATCACAGCTTTGTTATAAGCTCTCTCTGCCACTTTCAAGAATTGGTCCCATAGACACACATGCACATGAACATCACATGCACACACACACTCTCTCTCTTTCTCTCTTTAAAAATCACATTCACTTCCCACTGCATTCTGCTTTTAATTACCATATTTGATGGTCTGTAAGACACATGAGTGCATAGGATGCACCAAATTACCACTTAAATGATGTTTTAATTCTTCTACTTACCTGTATAACTTTGTTATCGGTAATTATAAGCAATTTATTACATCCACATTCAATATAAACATACCGTAGGCGATTGTTTACCAATAGATGGCAGCACACATTTTGTAAACATACATATCGTTTTGAGCCTACATTGAGTGCATTGGATGCAGGGAGAATTTTAAAGCCGTTTTTGGGTAAAAAAGGTGCATCTTATAGGCCATCAAATACGGTAAGCTAAATTCTAGGGTTGTCTCTTACCTTGTCCAGAATTAGTTAAGGTAATGATTTTTTTCTCTTCACTACAGGTGTAATATTAATTACAATTTTTTGATTCATTACATTATGTTGACACACATTACAATTTTATATAATATGTGTTTTATATGTTGTTTTTTTAATAGACTGATTTAGACTTAATGTTTTAAATTTAGGTGCTTTCTTCACTCCTCTCTCTGAATCTAAACCCTCAATCTCAACAAAAAAGATCTTTGTCTCTTCATGAGCATCTGAGCTTTAAATTATTGGAAGATGGCGGTGTAAGAGTTCCAAATTTTCGAGTTGCTACTACTAGTGAAGAAGCTTTTAAACATGCCAAAGATATTGGTAAGTTGCAAATAACTTATACAATCTTGCAAGATTAGTTTACTTGTTACTTTATTTTTGCTTTTTAAATATGAAATAATATAGAAATGTTTTGAAATGAATTATGTACATTTATATGTTCCCCAAAAACCATTGTTTATTTTCTTTAGGTCTTTAATATATCACCAATTTCTGTTGCAATTTGGACTACATTTTTGTTGGCTAAATGCTTGAATACTGCATTTCTTCAGGTTACCCACTTATGAAACCTGTGACATTTCATTTAGATTGACTGAAGCAAGAGATATGCAGAGAGCTTGGACAGAAGAATTTTCATTCATCAATCTAGCATTCTAATCACTCATTCTACACACCTGAATGTAATTCAATAGTGTCTGGTTCTTGTCTGTAAAATCAGTACACATATTTGTCAAGTATTGAATGTGGTCCTGTAACTGAATTGATAATATTCTAGTGATAAGCCAAATGGTGAAGTCGACAACATAAAAAATCTGTGTTACAATAATAATGGTAATTATAAAGCTGCAACCAAAATGATAAAAGAAAAACTTTGTTATTGCACCTCATGAAAAACTGAGTTGTTCAGTTTGAGTGATGTCCCTGTTAGTTAAAAAGTTAACCACAAAACTTTTTATAAGAATTGTATTTAAGTAGCTTGACTGGTAAAGAATGTAAACATTTTGTAATATTATATGTAGTCAAGAGGCACTAAGCTGATGAGAATGGTTTGCTCTCCATATTCTATTGTAAACATTTCCTACTGTATAAAATACAACATATTTCAATTTCCTCCTTTAATTTTCATATCTCTTGAAGTTTCTAAATTCTTATAATTTAACAGTGTGTGTGTGTAATTTGCCAAGTTAATGTTAATTTGAAGGTGTAGCTAATGCTTAGACCCTTAAAAATCCCAAATTAAATATATAGTTGAAGAAAAATGTTAGTTAATAACCAATATTTGTATATCAATAAGTACAGGAGATAACTCTAGATATGTTTCACTTTGTTGATGCTTATCAATAAGGTGTTGACACACTGTAACTTAGAATTTTAGCAGGTAAAGTACTAAAACTATACAGAAGAAATATATTTATTTGTTGGTCTAGAACAGTGGTTTTCAAGCAGGGTTCATATGGCTCCTGAAGGCCCATATAAGATTTTGGGGAAGTCCATGCAACAAAATAGCAAACTGGGGATCTACAATAGTATTTTAAGGGCCCCTGAAAAAAATTTTGCTTTAGATGTATGTATTGGTATTTATGACAAGAAGCAAGTAGGTTTCTTTCTCTAACATTTTATATAATTCAACCTACACAAGTTAATGTGTGAGAAACGAAATGGGAATTTCAAAAGAGGTATCTCTAAAACTAGTTTTTAAACATAGAATGACTATGGAGGTCCACCAAAATAAAATGGTAATCAAAGGGGTCTATAGATAAAATATGGTTGAGAACCCCTGGGCTAGAGTAAGAAAATTAATGAAAAATTAACTTTATCTGAGATGTGGTAAAAGAAAAATATATTAGTTGATCATAATTTACACAGGTATAAAATGGATGTAGAGAAAAATTGTGATGTCTGTACATTTCTACAGGGTATTATTAACAACATATTCTTTGTTGTTAATGACAAAGAAATGCATCATGCCTCAACTTTATGACATTTGTACAGAACATATATGCCTTTCAGTGACCCATCCATTAAATGAATAGCACAAAAGGGACTAAGTTTTTTACTAACCTTCTTGACAATTAATGCTGTGTAACACAATTTTTCTCCTTCACTAGCAACTGTTATTTCCTATTTGCTTACCCCTAGAAAGTATGAAAAATGACTAATATTTTTCAAAATTTACTTTTGTTACAATTATTCAAACCCCAAAGAATCCCTCTCAACACATAGCTATGATGCTTCTCCACTACTGCTTAGGATCAGAGATGCATATATTGTCAGCCACTAAGGGATATGCTCAAGTGATTAAGGTCAAGCAACTGACAAATAAATCTGTGGTATTGAGCAGAATATTTGCTATAACGATATTTCGGCTTGAGCAACACTGATCCCATCTGAAATGTAATGGGAAAATAGGTCAGTTTCAGAACATTTATGTCCAGTTCACAAAAGCAAAATTTGGAGGGGATAGTAGTGATTTCCTTTGATTTCTAGATAGAAGCAAATAGGAAATAACACTTACTGACCAAAGACAAAAAGAAAAGTTAAAATTTTGTTACACTGTGTTATTCTTTGACTCTGAAATGTAAGGAATTACTCTCTCTTAAATTATTCAGTTTAGTGTGTTTATTAAATCAGTGACCTTAGATATTCCACTATGTTAGAAAATCTTAATTCTTAGAGGAGAAACCTTTTTTTTTAAACATGAAACAAGTGACCAACTCAATTGAATATTTGGGCTAGATACAACCAGTTTAAATGCTAAAGGGTTCAATACTGTTTGATGACTACCATACTTTTTTTTTGTTTTACTTTTCTTAAATACCTTATAATACTACACACATAACTGTTCAATGAAAAATTCTCTATACTCATTGTTGATATTTTAAACAAGAAATGGAAAATGGATCTCTGTATCCTCAAATCTAAACATTAAGCTTTGAATATTTCTGGAAATATTGTTTCTAAACCAGATTTGTTGTATCCTGTAAAATATTTTCCTGTCAAACAATGTTGTTTTGCTGATTACTGTGGTCTATCCTGAGATTTTGTATTTATATGAGTTTAGATTATTATGGGGGGGGGGTCATGGTAGAGCACTGGTACCAAACATCTAGAGTGCTGGAGTAGCAAAATCCAAAAAGTACAAACAAAATGCATAGCAGTGTTTAGTTAACATTCCTTTATGTTTAGATTTCAAACCTCACTAGGGCCTCTTTTGCCTTTTAATCCCCTCAAGGTTAATACATTAAATGCCAATCAAATACAGGGGTTGGTTAAATTGACTGAATTCAAGCATCATGTACATATGTTAGAAATCATTTTTATGATATCACAATAGCTAGGAAGCTAAAATGTCAAACTTTTTACTGTAACTACCTGTTTGTTGTGAATATCGTTGCTGTCTTTAATATGACATGCCCTCTACTTTTTTCAACCTGTACAGGTGTAAAGAGGTGCTGAGTTGCATGGGGATTTTACTTGATTTAAGTATATTCACTGAAAGTTGGCTTAGTTTGCTATTTCATCTTATCAACTTGAGAAGGCAGTCAATTAACTGTAATGTAGCTGATTAGCTGCCTTGTAGCATAATTTAGTTCTGGTCCTTTGTTCTAAATGAAATCCTGGTTTTTAACTTTCTTGGAGGTAAGTGATGTCAATAAATTAAATACCAGTTAAATACTCAGGTTGATTCAGTTGCCAGTATTCTTCCCCCACAAGGGTTGACTCTTCTGTATTCTAAAATAAAAAGTTTTTTTTTAATATTTGGCATTACTGAACTATTTCATAACTATATATGCCAATATACTGATTATTACTATTTGTGTCATTGTCTTCTCATCCTTGCTACAAAGATTTATCCTTATTTAAATTCAATAGCTTCAGAAACGGGTAATTCCGATGTTGTTCTCAAAGCCCAAGTACTTGCTGGAGGCAGAGGACGTGGAGAATTTGAAAGTGGTCTCAAAGGAGGTGTTAAACTTGTTTACACGTGAGTTGTCAGTAATGCAGTTTTCATTATATTATTGGTCACCACAAACACTATTTCCTATATCCAAACACCAAAACATTAGGTGCTTCTGTTTTTATCTTATTTGCTTACTTGATTACATGTTTGTGGGTCAACTCTGGTAACTGACACTACTGAAGAAAGGAAGTTCAATTTTTTTTATTGATGGTTAGGCATAATTTAAAAAGAATAATTTGTTGCATATTTTTAGCAAGTTATTTTGATATTAAATATGTGGTTGTTTTATTCACCATGCAGTAATCTGTATGAGTTACTGGCTGTGTGTGTGTGTAAAAGGAAATAAGCTGAACAAAATCAGAATGTGATATAAATAACAGACCATCTACAAATGGAATTAATTACATAAAAAAAGAAAATTCAGCACAAATTTTTTTGACATTTGGACCTCTATTATGAAAACAAGTAAAAATATTTTTTGTTAATTATTTCTTGATGAAAAAAAACATGGCTTCCTTGACATCAACACACGTACACACACATATAATGTCATGGCAGTGAATCAACTCAAACACACATTTGCTATCTGTGACATATACACACACATAGTCTTCGCACTCTCTATGAAAAAAAATGTCAACTTTTTGAAGTACACAATATTGTAATCATTCAGAAATATTTTTAAATGAATGTTGTACAAAAATGTAAGTTGTTTGTACAATAAGTTATATTTTAGCCTTCTTTAAACAGACAATATTTTAATGTTTTTTAAAATTATTTTCAAGTCGTTAATTTCTGTAAAAAAAATTTATTTGCTTTCGTTTTAAAGTGAAAGAGGAGAAAGTGAAAGATGTATGTACATGTATATGAAATGGACATGTGTGTGTGAAAGAGAGAGAGAGATGAAGGGGTGTGTTGTCATGTATGCATACATACATCAATACATATGTGTATATCTTTTTTGTATGTATGTGAGAGAGTGAGTGAGTGAACGTGTGTATTCTCATGTATGTGTAAGTGACACTCTCTCTCACATCCATTTCATATACATGTTCATACATCTTTCGCTTTCTCCTTTCTTTCACTTTAAAACAAAAGTAAATAAATAAAAAGATTTTATGGAAATTAACAAACAGAACCAGCTGAACTGGAGGACAGTTCTGAGAGTCAAAGCAAAAGATTGCCCCAAGGGAATACTGTTGCAAAACTTTTTCCAAGTGCATTCAACGTATCTCAGCTCCAAAGATTTGGCTGCTATTTCTAACACACCCTACTACCATGTAACAGCTATTTGCGATGAAGGACCTGAAATACCTGTTACGTGGTAGTAGGGTGTGCAAGAAATAGCTGCCAAAGCTTTTCCTTTTCCAGGGAAAGGTGCCGTTTACACATAATTTCAATGTCACATTCGTTGAAAGCATGTGAATTAACCTGGGAAAGAAAAAAACACTCATGAAACAAAACTCTGTTGCTGGGAAACTCAGACTTTCCAGATGACCCAACGGGTCATGAGTAGTCTAGTAGCAATATAATTTCCTTTGGATGTTGTTGGCTATAATACAATAGTATTTGGTAATTATAAAGAGTGTTCCATAAAGGATGCCGAATTTGAAAGGTGAATAATTAAAATGAATTCTTATGAACATGGTTATATTCTGCATATTTCTAATGAGTTATGTCTCCCATTTAGATATGGAGCACAATGTCGGTCATATATTCACCTGCACTGAGTCTGCATACATTTATGCACTCCTCGAAATTTCCGATAACTCTCTCACAGATGTGTGACCTGATGCCTCCAATCACATGCTCAATTTCAGCCTTGATTTCAGGAATTGTGCATGGTTTCTTGACGTATAGCTGTGATTTCACATATTCCCATAAGAAGAAATCATAAGGCATAAGATCGCAGGATCGTGGTGATCATTGCTGGTCACCATGCAAGGATATTGCTCATTGCAGAAATTTTTCATGGAGTAATGCAAGCATTTGGCGTGAAGTGTGGCAGGTTGCCCCGTCCTGCCAAAATCATAAGTTGTCAATCTCTGCATCTTCCAAGTTCGCCCATAACTCAGTGAATATCATGTTTTGGTAACTTTCTCCATTAATAGTAACTGCACTCCCCTCATCATTTTCAAAGAAGAACAATCCAAGCACTCCACCTGCCCAAAAACTACACCACACAGTTGTTTTCAGTGGATGCATTTCACACTCTTGCATTATTTGAAGATTTTCATTTACCCAAATCCAAATGATTCTCTTTGCAAAATTTTCGTCAGCTGCAATTCTCTTCACAACCCAGTCAGCAAATTTCCTTCGCCCCCCCCCCATGGCCAGGTAGCTGAAGATGCTGCGTAAGTTGAATTTTGTATGCATGCATATGGAGATCTTTATGCAAAATTCGATGTAATGAAGTGGTTGGGATGCCCAACTGCTGTGAATGTCAGCAAATTGATTTTCCCAGACTCAATAGCAAACATAATAAAAGCATGCCTTCAAACTTCAAAATACAAAAGTGTCACCCAATTCAAATTCAGTACTCTTTATGGTACACTCTATATTTGCTGTTGTTGTATTGCAAGACCCCAAGTAATCCTTAATTGATCAGATTTATAGTTACTGGCTTACCAGTCATTAGTTTCCCACCTTTTTTCGAACATTGTGTCCTTTTTTAATATGGTAGGGTGTGATTTGGGGAAGATTGACTGCTATTTATAGTAAGTCAAGAAACCACAGCAGCTCACTGTCACCATTAGTAACTCCACAGTCCATGGTTTGACAGGATCTGAGGTTGTAAGAATGCAGATCTATATCTGTGGTTTACATCTAGTCATTTGATTTATTATCCATGCTCTATATGCTTGTTTTTATCAGAGCTAATCTTAAGCAAAACAGCTACTATAGCTACTGATAACCAACAAAAAAGTAATTATGTGGTTGCTTGACCTACAAGAAATAGTAGACAAATTTTCCTTGAAGCACAACCAATAGTTGTAGAAAAAGAACAGACATATTCAATAATATAGTCCTACATACTCTATGTCTGAATATAGACGGGACAGTCATTGCTGGAACTTTTTTAATCAAACATCTGTGGGATCAGAGCTAACTCAGCAACAACTATAGTTACCAATATTAAATATTACACACTTCCTGATAAGAAGATGGCATGAAAAAACACCAAGTACATTCTGTAAAGTGGTTGGTGTTAGGAAGGGCATCCAGCCATAGAAATCATGCCAAAGCAGACATTTGAACATGATGCAATCCTTCAACCCATCAGATCCTCTCAAACTGTCCAAAGTTGCTGAAGTTTAATTCAAATGATAAAATTCATAGCTTGATTTTAGAAAGATTGTATTTTCAGTTATTTTTCACATTCTGAGTTCAAATTCTGCCAAGGGTGACTTTGCCTTCCATATTTTTTTTTTCTGAATCAATAATTTAAGTACCAGTCAAGTACTGGGGTCAATGTAATCAACTTGCCCCTCTCCTTACAAACTGCTGGTCCTGTGTTAAAACTTGAAACCATTATTCTAAAGTACTAAGCCGGTGAGCTGACAGAAATGTTAGCATGCTGGGCGAAATGCTTAGCAGTATGTTGACTGTCTTTACGTTCTGAGTTCAAATTCCGTACAAGGTCGACTTTGCCTTTCATCCTTTTGGGGTTGATAAATTGAGTACCAGTTGCATACTGGAGTCAGTCTAATTGACTGGTCCCCTCCCCAAAAATTTTGGGCCTTGTGCCTAGAGTAGAAAAGAATGGTTAGCATGTTGGATAAAATGCTTAGTGGTATTTCATCTGTCTTTATGTTTTGAGTTAAAATTTTGCTGAGTTCAACTTCGCCTTTCAGCCTCTCAGGGTCAATATGATTGATTTTCCCTCTCCCCATAAATTTTAGGCCCTGTGCCTTTAGTAGAAAGGATTATTCTAAATTTAAATACAGCCAGAACTCAATAGAATGCAGTAGAATGAACAAACCTGTATCTTCTGTCTTTTAAATGTTCACAAGAATTCTTCACTGGTGTCAAAATCTTTTTTGTAATGCACGACATTACTTTTATTAATAAGGATGACAATATTTAAAGAAGAGTAGACCTAAAAATAAATATGTAAAGTTTTAACTTTTAATCTTGGTTGATACATCTTCACGTTCCAGTCTACATCTTAATTCTCTTGTTCTACTTTTACAGTGCTGAAGAAGCACGAAAGCTGGCTGCTCAGATGATTGGATCTAAACTAATTACAAAACAGACTGGAGCAGCTGGGAGGATCTGTAATAGTGTAATGGTTTGTGAGAGACTTTACTCTCGTCGAGAGTATTATTTTGCTATTGCCATGGAAAGAGCATATTCGGTAATGTTTATACTCTTCATACTTTATTCTGTGTGTGTGTGTGTGTGTGTGTGTGTGTGTGTGTGTGTGACGGTGGTGTGAATGAGTATGTGGGGGGAGGAGTATGTAAATATGTTTATTTAATGTTCATTTTTTCCAAGCTAGCTTATATATAGATGCAGGCATGCTGGTGTGGTAAGAAGCTTGCTTCCCAACCTCATGGTTCTGGGTTCAGTCCCACTGTGTGGCATCTTGGGCAAGTGTCTTCTACCACAGCCTCAGGACTAAACCCTTGTGAGTAGATATGGTAAACAGAAACTGGAAGATGCCCATCATATATGTGTGTGTGTCTTTGTCTGTGATTGCCCCTCACCACTGCTTGACAACTGGTGTAGGTTTGTTTACATTCCTATAGTGGTTCAGCAAAAGAGATCAATAGAATAAGTACCAGGCTTAAAACAATAAGTACTGGGGTCGATGCATTTGGCTAAAAATTCTTCAAGGTGGTGCCTCAGCATGGCCACAGTTAATGATTGAGACAAGTAAAAGATTAAAGATTTGCTTATAAATGTTACCTATGTTGAAACAGCACAGCAACAGCATGAATGCTTTGTATTATTTAGTTGGTTCTCTTTAATATGTTTTGTGTGCAAATTTCACTGGAGTTGATAAAATATGACCTATATTCAATTCAAATGTCTGGATTTTTTTCCATATTAATGGTTTGTGGATATTAAATTGATTTAACAACTTTCAAGTGGCTCTGTATATTTGGGTAGCTCCCTCAGGAAAACCATTTAGCAAGGGCACCATCAGTAAGGTAAAGAAAATTGACTTTAAAAAAATGCCTGTGTATTTCTTCATTAGAAAAGATTAGTCTTAAGAGTTGATAATTGTAAGTGAACTTTTGAGATGGACAACATTGCTATGAATGAACTTTAGAGATGGACAACATTGCTATGAAGCATTTATATCAAATAAGTTATGGAGTTGGTATTTTATGTGTGGAAAAAAATGCTTCTAAAATCACAGATTATAAACTGTGAACATATTGTAACAGTGTCACATTCTAACTAACACTGTATACCACATTTTCATGCAGAAATTCTTTTATTTTTTTTATTTTTTGCTTGCTGGCAGAGTATACATGTTTTGGAAGTTTTTGACTAACATACATTTATATATGTGTAAAGCATGTTTATAGTAAAATTAATTTTTAACATTTTCATAATAAAATTAGCTTGCACTTTGAATGTTCACAAAAAGTATTAAATAATTTTAGTGTAAAAATTTCAAGTATTTAATACGAAATTTTTTTTGTGTAAATTTATTATTTTTCTGATCATAAATGTTCCCAATATGGCAGACATGTTATGTCAAATATGCTGACCTTGATACTTCTGACATTAGCAAATAGGCCTAAGGGCCTTTTGAATTAGCAAGTTTAGCTGCTTATTTAATTGTTTATTTTAATATCAGCTTTATTTCCTCTGATGTTGTAGCCAGATCTTCATTATAATGGGATTGTTTGTATATATGTTCATTTTATTCTAGGGTCCTGTGATGGTCAGCAGTATGCAAGGTGGGATGGCAATTGAAGATGTTGCTAGGGATAATCCTGATGCTATTATCAAAGAACCCATTGATATTAATACTGGACTAACAAAAGAACAATGCTTAGAGATGGCAAAAAAATTGGGAATGGCTGGAAAATCTATTGAGCAGGTAAAATATGATATATTACTGTGAATTAAAAATCAACATTTTCTCATTGTAATTTGTCTTTCAATAACAAATATGGATTTTTAAAAATTTAGAGATTATGGCAGAAAGGAATTTTTTCTGCTACAATAATGATTTCTAATTTTGGTGCTGGGCCAGGAATTTTGGAGGAGTGGGTAAGTCAATTACATTGACTCCAGTATTCAACTGGTACTTATTTTATCAACCCCGATAGGATGAAAGACAAAGTCAGTCTCAGCAGAATTTGAACTCAGAGCACGAAGACAGACAAAATGTCGCTAAGCATTCTGCCCAGTGTGCTAACAATTCTATCAGCTTGCCGCCTTTTTTCTGCCATAATAATGGTTCCTAATTTAGGCACAAGGCTCCAACAATTTTGAGGGGTAAGGTTTAGTTGATATCATTCAGCCCCAGCACTTGACTGGTACTTTATTTCATCAACCCCAGAGGGATAAAAAGCTCGGTTTGATTTGATCTCAGAATATAAAGTGTTGGAACAAATGGTTGAAGGCATTTTGTCTGATACTATAAGGATTTTGTCAACCCACAATATTAAAAACAGCTATTGGCTGTAGAAAATTTGGTTAGTTATAAGTTTATGTTTATAATTTTTACCTGCTACAATTACATGACAGAAGATCATTCCTGGACACAAATTTCTATTTCAATGTTAAGAAATGTTTGTTCTGGATAAGCAAGCCACGTAATCTGAAAAGCAGTCCTATTCTTCTGTAACATAATATAAGTATTCTGTGAATTCATTGTTTTTCTGTGTGTTGCAATGAAACACACAACAGGCAAAGTGTAGGGCAAGAAGTTAAAATATGTATTCATTAAGTAAATCCATGAACAAATGAAAAGAATCAGTAATATCCACTAGTAGAATTAAAACAGAGAGAATGGTTTGGTTACAATCCATAGCGAGAGGAGAAATAGATGTTTGCAGTTCCGATGTTGGATAAAATATTGAAAGAAGAAGTATGGTACACTATAGAGGGAGGAAGACAGGCAGATAAATGGTGGGTATTATATATATATATAAACTTAAATTAAATTAGAGATAAAACCACTATTAGGCAAATCAAGCAGTGAAAAACATAAACCAAAACATAAAAATAAATATAATTAATATAATATACAAAATATATAAAATTAAATTATTTAAATTAAAATTTTTAATTTATATTTATAAATTTTTATATTTTTTATATTTTAAAAAAATTTTAAATTTATAAATTTTTTAATTTTTAATATTTATATTTATTTATTTATTTTTATATAACTATCAAAAAGGTATTAAAAAGTTTAATATAATATAATAAGTAAAACCACTATGTACGTTTCATGGCCATAACCCAATTCGATAGTTATATATAAAAATAAATAAATATCAAAAAAATTAAAAGTTAAAATTTTATGAATTTAAAATTTTAAAAAAATATAAAAATTTATAAATATAAATTAAAAATTTTAAATTTGAATAATTTAATTTTAAATTTTATATTTTATATATTTTGTATATTATATTAATTATATCTATTTTTATGTTTTGGTTTATGTTTTTCACTGTTTGATTTGCCTAATAGTGGTTTTATCTCTAATTTAATTTATATTTATACTGTGAAATTTGATTTAATCCTAAATCTAATTTTTCCCTGTAAGTTTGGATTTACTGCCTAATATTATTATTATTATTATTATATATATATATATATATATATATACACACATTCATAATTTTATCAAATTTCTCTGTCTATCTTTGACCATTCATAATTTTATCAAATTTCTCTATCTGTCTATCTTATCTAATCTTATTCATTTCATATCATTTCTCCTCGTATTAATCAACATTCGTATCTTCGCGCCATCTTGAAGCCTTTTCTCTCTAATTCACATGTACTATCTCTCTCTCTCTCTCTCTCTCTCTCTCATCTACAAGCTGTGAATTTCCGATTGCGAACAAGATAGGTGTTTTGAATTGCTATTTTCAACTCTTTACTGACCATTCATAATTTTATCAAATTTCTCTGTCTATCTATCTTATCTAATCTTATTCATTTCTCCTCGTATTAATCAACATTCGTATCTTCGCGCCATCTTGAAGCCTTTTCTCTCTAATTCACATGTACTATCTCTCTCTCTCTCTCTCTCATCTACAAGCTGTGAATTTCCGATTGCGAACAAGATAGGTGTTTTGAATTGCTATTTTCAACTCTTTACTGACCATTTATAATTTTATCAAATTTCTCTGTCTATCTTTGACCATTCATAATTTTATCAAATTTCTCTATCTGTCTATCTTATCTAATCTTATTCATTTCATATCATTTCTCCTCGTATTAATCAACATTCGTATCTTCGCGGTGCACCCGCCCTACCCACCCCCACCACCAATACTGGATATCTATATTTTTGCTCCATCTATACCGGATGTCGCTTCTCCCACCACCATTATAGGTGTCTACTCTTCGAACCCCCCCCTCTTCAATACGCTATTTCACCATGCATTACCCCTCTCTCGATATCCTACGTTCTACTTGCCTAGAACCTGTCATCATTTCTCTGAACCACCCCTCCCCACTGGTGCTTCCCTATATTTCTGCACACCCCCCCCCCCACATAAAAAGCACCATCCGAACGTGGCCGATGCCAGACCCCTCTGGCACCTGTGCAGGTGGCACGTAAAAAACAGCCACTACACTCGCGGAGTGGTTGGCGTTAGGAAGGGCATCCAGCTGTAGAAACACTGCCAGACTAGACTGGAGCCTGGGGCAGTCCCGAGCTCCCCAGACCCCGGTCGAAACCGTCCAACCCGTGCTAGCGCGGAAAACGGACGTTAAACGATGATGATGATGATGATGATACACTCTTGACCAGAGAGGTTATGGGGTGTGACTGGAAAGACAAATAGATAAGGAATGAATAAAAGCAGATGTCAGGCCTACAGGTTGGGTAGGGACAGGGTAGTGGTGGTAATAAACAGAAGTTTGAGGCCTAATGGTATTCTATTAAATATGTTGTTGCAGCTGAGGAAAATTATACTAGTTATATTTTGGGTGTGCAAATAAAGGAAGGGATGAAGATCTGTGAAGGATCGATGGGAAGTAGAGCTATTGTGGATGTACCAATTAGAATTCTTTTCATTTGTTCATGGATTTACCTAATGAATATGTATTGCTCCTTCCTTTTTAGAAAAAAATGAATACAATAATATTGATGAGTTATGTCCCTCCATTGCTACATTTGTTTAACCTCTCCCTCTTCAATGACAGAATACTCGGCTTATGGATTCTTCACTCGACATGATGTTTAATTGATGGGATATTCTAGAAACTGCTGTTAGAGACTATGTACACCTTTTTTATTATATAGCTAAATTAAAAGTCCTTGTTAAATCTTGCCAAACCATTTGCATCTTCATTTCTGGTTTTAATCTATATATATATATATATACACACACACTCATACACATGCACAGGAATGCACACACACACTAAACACAAAAACCATAAAACGCACGTACACAACATATACATACATGCACACACATACTTCAAAAATATATAGGTGCAGGCATGGCTGTATGGTAAGAAGCTTGCTTCCCAACCACTGGGTTCCAGGCTTAGTCCAACTATACCTTGGGCAAGTGTCTTCTACTTTGGCCTCAGGCCAACCAAAGCTTTGTGAGTGGATTTGGTAGATGGAAACTGAAAAAGAACTTGTGAATATATATCTATGTGTGTGTATGTCTTTGTGTCTGTGTTTGTTCCCACCATCATCACTTGACAACTGGTGTTGATGTGTTTGCATCCCCAAAAGTTAGGGTTTCAACAAAAGATACCAATAAAATAAGTACCAGGCTTAAAAAAATAAATACTGGGGTCATTTGACTAAAAATCTAAGACTGCCCCATCATGGCCACAGTCTAATGACTGAAACAAGTAAAAGACAAAAGATATATATTACATTTTGGAAGTTATTACTACTGTTTTTCAATATTTATCTTTGACTAAAAGCGGTTTTTTTTTTTCCTTTTTAAATTTTATGAATTTAATCTGTTTCATTTTAGGTTGTTGATATTATGCAGAAATTGTACAATGTGTTTATTAAGTATGATGCAACCATGGTTGAAATAAACCCTCTATCAGAAGATGCTAATGGAGATGGTAAAGTATAATTATATTTTTTCAAGGTAACTTATAAAGTATATGACATAGGCTAACAATATGACAGTACTTCCAACATATCAGGTTCACAGCTATGCTATCCATCTGTCCATCTTCATTTATAATATTTGTTTGGTAGTGGTAGAAATTTCTCTATATCTAGTACTCTAATTTGACTGCTGTATCTCCCAGCATATAAGTCGAATTTTTCAAATTGAAATTTACTGCCAAAAAAAGGTAGGCCGACTTATCCACCAAGACAACTTTGGGGGATAAAATTTCCATGTGAAATACAGCAGGATTTGGAAAGATAGTGATGTTTTGGGGAATGCTTACACTGCATACTGAAAAATATGCTAAAATATTTATTTCTAAAATTGGCACAATAGCTTCAATTTTGCAGGGTACAGTATAATCAACCCAGTTCTTCACTGGTACTTATTTTACTGATCCTGGAAATATGAAAAACAAAGCTAATCTTGACTAGATCTAGTATCAGATCATACTGATTTTACCAGTGCAGAGTCACTAACTTTTATAAATCCTTTCATATACAACCATAACAAATCATCTTTAAAGCCACTTACATAAGCCTAACTTTTTTGGTATTATGAAAATTATTAAATGATAATCTTGATATAAAGGATAATTTGCTAGTGTTTCTGGGGTGATCCTTGTTGCTAGTTGTTAGGTTTAATCACGAGTGCTTTCAGATCAAAGATCTTTCATCAGATGTTCTTTTCTTATGCTTTTTTTTTTTCTTGTGGTGGTCATTGCTGGTGCTGGTTAAAGGCTCTGGAAGCAGTAGATGTCTAGATATACTTCCAGCCATTGAGCTCATTCCAGCAGTTAAGGCTGGGTGTTTTCCTAATGAAATGTACTTTTGTGATTCTGAGGTTGATTGCCCCCACCAAGGCCACGTATCTCCTTAGGAGAATACACCAGCACATTATCCTTGCTAGCCCACCCACCTCCACCCCTTCACCAACACCACCAGACCATGTATCTTAGAGAATTGCCCACCTTCTTTATCTTCCTAACTCCTCCTATTAATGGCATTACCCTGTTGTCTTACTATGCTATTTATATAAAGCTCTTTTAAAAGTGTATTTTTGCTTTTTCCAGTATATTGTATGGACTGTAAACTAAATTTCGATGACAATGCTGCCCACCGCCAAAAAGATATTTTTGCATGGAAAGACTGGTCACAAGAAGATCCACGTGATCATCAGGCTGCTGATGCTGATCTAAACTACATTGGATTGGATGGCAGTATAGGCTGTTTGGGTAAGTTTGAATTTTTTAATTTACATATCAGACCTCATGGAGGAAACACTAGAACATATAATCACAAACTAATAACTAATTATATTTTCTGCAACCATTTTGAAAGAGTTACTGCAGTTTTTTTTTTAAATCAATGCAATGTTGATAACAAGTGGCAAGATCCCAATGTAATTTTATCTGTTTCCCCCATTCTTTTATTCTTATTGTTTTATTTGTTTCAGTCATTAGACTGCAGCCATGCTGAGGTACCACCTTGAAGAATTTTTAGTCGAATGTATCAATTCCAGCTCTTTTTGTTTTTTAAAAGCCTGGTGCCTATTCTATTGGTCTCTTTTACTGAACCACTAAGTTACAGGGACATAAACATATCAACACCAGTTGTCGAGTGAGAGACATGCACACACACAAGCTTCTTTCAGCTTCCATTTACCAAATCCATTCACAAAGCTTTGGTTGACCCTAGGCCATAGAAGACACTTGCCCAAGGTGCCATGCAGTAGGGCTGAACCTGGAACCATGTAGTTGGGAAGCATGTTTCTTACTAGACAGCCAGGCCTGTATTAAAACTAAATATTTGAATATCTAATATTTAATTGTATTAACATTCTTTAACTATAGGAAGAGTTTTTTGTATTTCTAGGAAAACAGTTTGTTAATGATATTCTTTAGAATATCCTAAATTTATTATTTTCTTTCAGTAAATGGTGCTGGCTTAGCAATGGCAACAATGGACATAATCAAACTTCATGGAGGAAATCCAGCTAATTTCCTAGATGTGGGAGGTGGAGCTACAGCCAAGCAAGTCACTGAAGCATTCCGCCTCATTACTTCAGATCAAAATGTAAGTTTTGATGTGTTTTATTTCCACTAAGTAAAATATGTTTCATGGCGTTAATTATCTGAGAGATTGTGACTTTGATTGATATAAAATCCTAATCTTAGAAAATATTGTGATGTTAATAAATTTAGCTTAGAAAAAAATCATCATTTTAATATGAATTGTAGATCACAATTAAACAAGTTTCTCCAATAATCATATTAGGAAGGCATTTTTTTTTCACTATGGATTGAACAAGTTGAAAAGTTTGGGCATTTATATAAGTTCTTGGATAAGATGTTTAGTAGCACCTTTCAGTATTACATAAACTGATCTATGATGTACAAAGAATTGCCTGAAAAATTGCCCTGCAGTACCTCTCTTATAGAGTGCAGTGATGCAGTCAGTACAAGATATTCAGCCTGCTTTCACTCTATTTCTGTATATATGGAAGTATTAGCAATGATTGCAGTAGAATCACATTATTCAAATACATCAAAGGACTGTTCTGGTGTCTGAGTAATCCAATAACTATATTGAAAAAAAAAAAATAAACAGCATTTTTATTGGGATGTTAAGAAGGCCATATTTTGGATTTAGGGGTTTCATATTCCTGCAAATCACTGCACAAATTATGATAGCACAGTGAAAGCAAGAAGTTAATATGTTGCTGTGGTATCATGAAGCAACATTCCCAGTCTGAATTGTACAGCTGTGTGTTCCAGCATTTTCATTATAGCTTTAAGTGGAGCAGATGACCACAGGCTTGGCAATCACTGCTCAGCTGGGATGAGGCCAGAAGAAACTCTGAAATCCAAAGTGTACCTACATGCAAATTAATTATTTAGACTATGTAGTGCTTAATGAGGAATCTTTATTTATCTATGGAACCTTTTTTGACTTTATAATAGCTTTTTATAATAAACATGCTAACATTGAAAATTCAAAAAAACAGACATAAACATTGGATCAATAAGCCTGTCTCGCTGGAAGGATGTAGAGTCCTATAAACTTGTTTCTAATGAAGAAATAACTCTATTTAAATTTTTTGTTTTTCAAATCATTATTTGCACTGTGAAAAGTGAGATCTGAAACAATGACTTGTATATTCTTAATACATCCCAGCAGATAACAATAATATGCTTGTCAGTTTTGTGTACATCACACAAAAACAACTTTCATTTACAATGGCAGTGTGTTCATAACACAACTCAGTGCAAGGAATTCTACCACACTAGAGTTTTGACATGTTGTGTCTCATCAATCAGAAGTGTCCAAACCTTTAATCCTGAATAAGTCACCCGGCTTTGTTTATAAATTCAGCAAACAAATTGTTTGCTAATCAGTGCTAGTATCTGCTGACTGATAAAAAAAAAATATATTTACATTTTAATTTCTTAGGTTATTTTTAGCCATATTAAACTATTTTGAAAGATTTATGGCTATTTTATCAAAGCATAAACAATAATTTTTGTTGCTGATTTAGCTCCAGATCTACCCTAATCAAACTGACTCATGATCTCAGGTTGTCTAGCTGTGACTATCCCATCTTTCCCTGCAACCTTTCCCATATCTAAAACTATATTATTCAATGTGTATGTATTTTTGCACTTTTTTGAAGATAATATGGTATGATCTGGCTGCTATTTCTAGCAGCTTCAATAACATAGGGACACATTGTTGTTGGTTTGCAGATCAGTAATATGCTAAAAATTTGTACGTTGTCATTGGATAAAGTACTGACTGTATATTAATAGATATTTTACTTATTAAAGAGAAAACTTAAGATACTTTGATAAGATATTTTGATAAAATATTTTGGTAAAACTAAAGATACTTTGATAAGATATTTTGATAAAACTAAAACTCTAGAGATGTTTGTGTGTACTCAAAATATCTCAGAGATAGTATATTTTATCTTAATTTTTTTTTGCATATTTATTTTCACAATTACATATATGGCAGTGCAGTACAAAATTTTGTGATATTTAGGACTCTATTTGTTAAGGAAAACAATTTGTTAATTCTTGGCGAAAAATAAAACATCACTTCTGTGACATCAACACACATACACATAATGAATGTCATGGCATGTCAGTCAACACAAACACTTGTTGGCTATCTGTGACACGTACACACACACATAGTCTTCATGTTCTCTAAGAAAAAAATGTTGATTTTTTGACATATACAATGTTTTAATCATTTAGAAATACTTTCAACTGAATGTAATTTCAAAAATGTAGGTTGTTTGTACAGTAAGTGGTGGAGGTAAAGAATATGTACACCACCTATTTTCAGCGTAATAAAAACCCTAACCCTAACCCCTGGATTTATGTATTCTTTACTTTTGCCCAGTAAATATTTATATTTTAGCTTTCTTTAAACAGACAATATGTTTTTTAAAATTATTTTCAAGTGAATGGCAATCTTTTGCTTATCATCTGGAGTTCGCTAATTTCTGTAACAAATTTTTATTTTACTTTTGTTTTAAAGTGAAAGGGGTCGAGTTGCTCGATTTAAGGCGGTGCTCCAGCATGGCCGCAGTCAAATGACTGAAACAAGTAAAAGAGTAAAAGAGTAAAGAGTAGGAGGAAAAAGTGAAAGATGTATGTATGTGTATATGAAATGGATGTGTGTGTGTGTGAAGGAGAGAGAGAGTGAGTGAAGGAGTGTGTTGTCATGTATATGTACATACATCAGTACATATGCATACATCTTTTTTGTATTTACATGTGCATGTGTGTGTCAGAGAGTGAGTAAATGTGTTCTCATGTATGTGTAAGTGATACTCTCTTACTCTCTCCCTCACACACACACACACACATCCATTTCATATACACATTCATACATCTTGCACTTTCTCGTCTCTTTCACTTTTAAACAAAAGTAAATAAATTTTAAAAATTATGGAAATTTACGAAAAAAACCAGCTGATCTGGATGACAGTTCTGAGAGTCAAAGCGAAAGATTGCCCGAAGGGAATACCATTGCAAAAACCTTTTTGAGTGCATTCAACGAATCTCAGCTCCAAAGATTTGGCTGCTATTTCTAGCATACCCTGGTGCCTTGTAACAGCTATTTGCAATAAAGGGCCTGAAGTACCTGTTATGTGGCAACAGGGCGTGCAAGAAATAGCAGCCAAATGTTTTCCTTTTTTGGGGAAGAAGCTGTTTACGCATGGTCACAATGTCACATTCATTGAAAGCATGCGAAATAACCTGGAAAAGAAAAAACGACCCTTGAAACAAAACTCCGTTGCTGGGGAAACTCAGACTTTCCAGGTGATCCAACGGGTCACTAGTAGTCTAGTATATTTTTAAAAATTTAATTAGAATCTTAAATCCTTTGATTCTATTCTTCTATTCAGTTTTGGTCTTCCTTTTTGTAATTCATAACACATAGAAAGCAAAATCTAAACATCAGATTTATTATCCTGTCATTTTCTTAAGGATTGCTGTCCTGCTAAAATTACTGGACCTACAAAATGAAATGTTTTTGGAAAGGTTTATCTTTGTCAGAATTTAACTACTAACTTTATTTATCAGCTGAAAAGACTGGTTATCTGTAAAATCTTATTTTATGTAATAATGTTATATAAGCTATTTTCACCTTCTTACAAATCATATACAAATAACAAAATTTATATTATCTGAGTTATTTATATTCAAATTCAAGAAACCCTGACTACTTTGAAGTTAAAATTTGTTTGACAAACATTAAACATTTTAGAAACAAATTGCAGAAAATAAAATTCTGATACTTTTATAGGTTCAAGCTATTTTGGTGAATATATTTGGTGGTATCATGCGATGTGATGTTATTGCTCAAGGTATTATAGCTGCAGCTGCAGAGCTGCAACTACGCATCCCTATTGTAGTTAGACTACAAGGTAAGTTCGTCATTCCTGTTACTATCTAATCTTCTATTTAAATTTACTTTAATTAAAATCATTTTGTTCAAGATGCCTTTGTGTGAAATGGAACTCAAGTAAGCTGAAAGAATAATAAATGTATCAATTAAAACAAATGGTAGAGATGATTGTACTGGTTTGGATATGTGGTGTGTATGGTGTATGAGTGTTGGGAGGAGAAGTTCTTTTCTGCTTTCTTTGCAAGGTATCTGTGAAAGTGGATACAGGAGTGGCTAAGTGATTTAAGAAGTTTGTTTTGCAGTCACAAACTTCTAGGTTCAATCCCACTGCATGGCATCTTGGGCATATGCATTTACCATAGTTTTTAATCGACTGAAGTTTTTTGAGTGAAATTGGTTGGCTGGAAACTGTATAGAATCCTGTAAGATGAACTATACCTTCACTCTTGAATTTGTGTAACATATTTGTGTTAAACTGATTCTGCTTGAGAATTACATTAATGGTACATGTGTCTGTATGATACTCAGTCACTTTCACATGCTAATTCAGTTAGCAGATTATCCACTGATAAAACAATTGGCTGCTCATATGTTGGAATCAACATGAAAATCCATCATCAGTGTAAGTGTAAGTTGTTTTAAGGTCAAATATCAAGAGGATGGGTGTCATGAATGACATGATAGAAGACTAGCATGATCAACAATATTCTGTACAACAAACCTATTTAATTCTTGCTGTCATGGCAGCTAATACGGTAATGTATAAAGTTTAACCCTTTAGCATTTAAAACGGCCATATCAGACCCAAATATTCTAACAGTTTTGTGTTCAAATTGGACAGATCCAGCCTGTCACACCTACCCTACAATGTCATTCTAAAACTAATCAGTAACACTATTGAAGTCTAGATTAATTCAAAATAATGTGAATAAACAAGCATTATATTTGAAAGAGTAATCTGAACGCTAAAGGGTTAATTTGTGTAATTTTCTGACTGTCATGCTTTAGAGACACTATGCATTTATGTGCTAAAAGTCTTTGTCTTTTTTTTTTTTTCTTTTTCAGGAACAAGGGTAGAAGATGCCAAAGCTTTGATTGCTTCAAGTAACTTGAAAATTTTGTCTTGTGATAACTTGGATGAAGCTGCTAAAATGGTCAGCTGATTTTCTTTGCATTATATGATTGTATGTAATAGATTGAAGTGCATGGTCTACTAGTTAGGGTGTTGCATTCATGGCTGCAAGATTCGTGGTTTAGCTTTCTGTACTGAGTGGTGTGTTGTGTTCTTGAGCAAAACACTTCATTTCACATTACTCTAGTCCATTCAGCTGTAAACGAGTAACCCTGCACAAGAGGAAGAGCTAGATGGAAGTGTTGAAGGCAAAATGTTAGCATGGTTGTGTGGTTATGAGGTCCTTGGTTCAGTCTCACTGTGCTGCACCTGGGTAAGTGTCTTCTATAGCCCCAGGCTGATAACTACCCTGATAGTGAAATTATTAGATGGAAAGGAAGTAACCTGTCATATATATAAATATATATATGCATGTATGTATGTATGTATGTATGTATGCATGTGTATATATATATATATATATATATATAATTAGGGTTCAGCTAACTGTTTCACCACATACCGAAATTAGAAATAGGAGTTAAAAATTCCTTTTTTGCTACTATAAGAATCTCCATGACGGTAAACATGCTTTTTTTATGAAAGCAAAGAGAAAAACAATGAATCAACACAACCAGGATTAATTATATATGTGTTTCGAGATTAAAGTAATTTGAATTTTACTTACTTCTCTCCTCAGTATAATATTTCCAATTTTTATAAAATTTGAAAGTGCTATAGCTGAATATGCACACAACCAAGCTTCATCATGTAACAGATATCCAACCAACACTTCCAAAATTTACAGAACCGAATGTGAATACACTATTCAAGCTTTATACCCACGTGTATGCAATGAGCAATACCGCAGAAAACTGCAATATTCTATCATGGAGTAAATTATAATTTTAAATTAATAATAGAAGGGTAAAATGTATTAAATTAATTAATCAATTAATTAGCAATTTAACCGAGTAGATCGGTATGTTAAAATAACCTTTATAGATAAAATTATAATAGTTTTACTTTAATAGTTTCAGTATTAAAGTGAAAGTATCTGACATTACAATAGAGAGATGTTATTGTTTCACTTTTGACACGTAATACTGAAATAGTGGAGAAGATATGATATTGCTGTGGGCTCGCACTAGGCAAGAAGTTAAAAATTTTTTTGGCCTATGACACTACATGGACCCCAAGTAAGGCATGTGTAAAATTTGAATGAAATTGGTTCTGTAGTTCTCAAGTTTTAGGGATTCACAATACATATATATATGTATGTCATCATTGTTTAACGTCTGTTTTCCATGCTAGCATGGGTTGGACAGTTCGACCAGAGTCTGGGAAGCCAGGAGGCTGCACCAGGCTCCAGTCTGATCTGGCAGTGTTTCTACAGCTGGATGCCCTTTCTAACGCCAACCACTCCGTGAGTGTAGTGGGTGCTTTTTACGTGCCACCGGCACAGGTGCCAGGGGAGGCTGGTAGTGTCCACAATCAGTTGGTGCATTTTACGTGCCACCGGCACAGAAGCCAGTCAAGGCGGCGCTGATATTTATATATGTATTTATGCATATATATATATATATTTATTTATTTATTTATATGTATATATATATTGGACTGCTCGCTTAGCCAGCGGGGTGGCATCATTCGAAGGCTAAAACAATGCGAACTCATTGTGACCAGTGATGTGTAGCAACATCTGATGATCTGGTTGGTCACGTGGTTGCATGATATGTATATATATATATATTTGTGTTTATTTCTTTTGGTGCAATTGTCTTCCTGAAGAAGCAAATACATGTACTTATAGCTCCCTTTAAAATCCATGGATATTGCAAATCATATTTGTAATTTCCTATGGATGGGAAATGCAACTAGAAAAGACGTGATATGTGGAAATGTACATAGAAAATGTATTAAAGGATTCATAAATTTCCCTCCAAAAGTTCTTATTATTTTATTCATCCTTTGCTATAGTTGCACTAGACTAAAAACCATCTCATAAAATCTCTCTGAGATATGGAAATAATAAATGGTATCCAGAAGAAATAGGATCTTTTCATGAGCCCACTCGAAAACGTTTCACATAAACAAACTTAAAGTATATATATATATATATACACAAATAAATACAATGTGTGTGTGAATGTCATTCCAGTTGTCCCCATTAAAACCATCTATGCAAAAACAGTGTCTTGTTTACAGTTATTGAAAAGCTAGATGTCCTGTTGTTTTAGTGAAAGAACAGGACTTCTTCTTGCCAACACTCGACCATTTAAAATTTGCCTCAGCAAGTCTTCTTTAATCCATGCCAGCATGGAAAAATACATTATAAAACTGAATGCAAGAATTAATTTAAAGTTATTGAATTTACTAAGCATAAACTATCTGAATATTGTTAAAGATTCTTTAATATTTGTTTATATATTTTTTTTATTTTCAGATTGTTAGATTGTCCACCATTGTCGGTCTTGCCCGAGAAGCTTTTGTTGACGTTAAATTTGAGTTGCCATTGTGAAACTTATATTGTTTGTAATTTTCCCATTTCAACCAAAGATGTCTTTGCTTTATAGATGACAATAATAGATAATGTCAAGGAGTTGATTCTCAATCCACCAGCTCCTATCAATTTCTGAAAAACAATACAATGGATTATCTACATAATTCTTCATAAACTAGGTTTATGAGAACTACACAATAGTTGCTATTTATTAGCAATACTCTTCTATAGAAGTACCACCAATAATGTAATCTTACCTCTTAAAATCCAAATAGTTCATTGGATTTTATTTGACCAAGGCAATAATGATTTATATACACACATACAAATACATGCATTCAGAATACATACATATATATATATATATATATATATATATATATATATATATACACACACATATACATTGATACAGACAACAAAGAAAAATTGTTGCTACAGCAATAATGTACAAAATTTGCAATGATTTTAATTGCCTTTAAACACAGCCTTCTTTAAACAAATACATTTGAAAACATTAGTGCATGTCTTGTTACATTGTATGTCCATTCCTTGTTGAGTGTTGGGAAAATACGTTTTCATATTATTTTGTACTGATAATATTACTAAAATAATATATTTGAAAAGGAAACCATTATCTTAAATGTGTTGAGTTTATTATGGTTTTCAACTAACCTTATTTCTGAATGATTGATCTGTTCATGCTCAAAGGTATTTTGAATTCAGAAAACATTTCATCATTTATATAATGCAATAAAATATTGTTGTTTACGAATAAGTCTTGATTTATAATTCTATTCAATTTTATTGTTGCTAGGTGCTCACTTTAAATTTCTTTCTTTAATTGTCTCAACTTTTTTCAAATCTTTAACTTATAAGTGTTCTTTTTCAATGTAAACCTTTCTAATATGATCCTGGTACATGCTTAGTATACTATGTATAACAAACTTAAATCTAGTTTTGTATTATTAGGCATTAGATAAAACCAATAATAGAATCTTTTACTTATCTGTTTTTCAGATATTTCTTCTTCTCTATTCATACAGCTCATAATCATTTCATATTTTTAACCCTTTGCCGGTCCTTGTATTACATGTGATACACAGAAATTTTTCCATCATATATGATACATGTTCACAATTTTTTTCAACCATCAGAATAACTTGGGACTTATGAATGGAATGCTTTATATTATACAGAACATGAAATGGGCTAACTAAAAGTCTGAAAAACAAGCATGGACATTTAGAACAAACTTATGAAAATGCTTTGGGCAGGCAAAATGTTAAGATATATGGCATAGAACTATTCAGTAGCAACTGAAAAAGTATAAACATTATCTTTTAGCTTGACTATTTTGCTTCAAAAAAAATTTCTGAATAAATGAAATCAATGAAACTTTATAGGAAATGTAGGATAAAAACATGTGACATTGAAAAAAAAAATTGTGATTTCATCACTATTCATATTATGCTTACAATTTTATATTAACTTTTATTACATTTTGTCTGCATTTTATGTGAAAATGTTATTTCTTCAAGCATTACTGTGTCTCCACCCTCAAATATATCAATAATTCCTATATGTTTCTAAATGCTTAATTATTAATCCCCAGAAGAATAGAAGACAAATTTCAATGTGATTTTAACTAGTGTGTCAGTAAACATAAATCAGGTATACCTATGTGGACATAGTTCCTGGTTTTGTAACCATTGCACAGCACCTTAGGCAAGTATCATCTACCATAACCTTGGGTTGACCAACACATTGTAGGTGAAACTTGGTAAACAAAAACTATGCAGAATCCTCTCTTATGTGCATATGTGTTTGCATGTCAATGATGTGTATATCAATGTATCAAGTGAAACTACCTTGTATTTTGTCTACCAAATCTTGTGGACAAAGTACTGGGGAGTCAGTAACTGACATGGATAACCTTTCTCAAAAAGGCAAGCCACACTACTAAAAAAGAATTCAAGGTGATTTTTTTGTTGCTGAGCCATTCAGAAAGTCTCACTGGCTGCAGTTTTCCCATGACTGGTCTATAATATATCAACTAAATATTAAACACCAACTTAAACTTGAAGGCAACACCCCAACATAGCTACAATCCAGTAACTGAAACCAATAAAAGTAATATCTAGTCTAGATCTGTGCCACTAGCCCCAACCAAACATATTGAATAAATCAATACAGCATATCATTTTAGTTCGAATAAAAGAATTGTAATTAGTTTTATTTATAAATTCATAAATCAAAGAAATCTAGTTTTTAACAGTTAGCCCTATTGAGTAGATAACATGTTCAGTTAGGGTTCAGTAGCAGCACCTAACATTAGAGTTATGCTACCGCTTTCTGTATCTAGGCTGCAATAACACCTCATATAAATAGGCTCACCTGCTGCCAGCTAAAGACTTCAGTCTGCAGAAGGATCAGTGTGACCTAATCACCTGGTTACAACTACTGTTACTGCTTGATGTACGTAGCATACCAAGAGACTAATGAAGGATCATCCAACTATTGCTAGTGATTGCTGCTGGATAACAATGTTTGCTAGTAATGCATGAATCATTCAACAAGCTCTGTCTGTGGGGATACATCAAAAAATTTAAGTTGGTTGATGGATACTTAAGAGTGAAAGGAAGTCTGATATATCAATGTAGACATTTGACACAAGTTCCTGTTAAGAAATGATAATTCTTTCTTGGTCTTTCTCTGACATAGGTCCTTTTCACTATCAGTACACAGAATTTTTTTTCCCACTGCCAGTTCTATCCACCTGCATTATATATCATACAGTGTAGCTGCTTCTGCACATATCAAATCCCCTTAACTCCCAATGATTGTTTCATCTCCCTATTGCTCCATATTAGATGTCAGTTAATATTGCACCTAACTTGAAGGTGGAAAATTGGCAGAATTGTTAGCATGCCAATTTGCCACCTGCATGATGTTTTGAGTTTAAATCCCTCCAAGGTCAGCTTTACTTTTCATCTTTTTGGATTCAGGGTCAATGTAATTGACCTAACCTGCCACCAAAATTGCTGGCTTTGTACCAAAATTTCACACCCATATTGCACATAACTCGTTTCTCTTACAGATCTCCCACATTGAATACTATGTCTTGCTATATATATTCTGCATCACACCTACACTTTTTAATAGAGTTAGAAATATCATTTGTTAGTGGTAGTGGTTGTATCATTCAATCAAGGATCATTTGGCTGTAGAAAACATAAAAAGAATACCATCAAATTAATTACATTAAAGGCTGTTGAATTGCCCTGTGTTTCCAGATAGATAAATGAAAGCATGATATTGTTACAACATACTGAAAATACATTAAAAAACAAGTATGAAACCTTAAAATTTCATCCGTCATTAAGAGGTAATTCACTTAAATTGCTTACAAAGTAATGGAACCATCTTATGAAATAAAATCTTCTCAAACAAGAATGCATATACAAAGTTAGTCTGAAGTTAAGGCAACAAATTCTAGGAAAAATATTTGGATATGTTCAGAAAGACCCTCCAAGTGACACTTGAGGTATTTTGGTATTTTATAGTTAGTCAGAGGAGAACTAGCACTCAACTTTTGATGAGTTCAAAGTAGTTGATGTTCAGTCTGAATATCTGCTATTAGCAAGACAGATGTATGAATAGAATTCCTGAAATTTGTAACTCTGATGGGTTAGTAATGAGGGACAGGTGTGTGATGTAGAAAATGAGATATAGTAGGAAGAGAGATGTGAATGCAGATAGCAAATTTATAAGATCAGAGATAAGAAACATTGCTCACATGAGTCAATACTCGTATATTTGTGTGTTAATTTCTTTTTTTTAATAATTTAAATGGCAGTTTGGTTGTTTATATTTGTGTATACAGCAACCAGCATCAACAACTCAGATATGTGAGCTGTACTATAAGGTGGATTTTTTTTTTTTGATTATTGTAGTGGATTAACAACTGACCATGACTGGAATATCATCAGGGTTTTTCTGGAATTGAAGCCTATTCTTTTTGAGCTGTTTGGATTTTGTCTGTGTGAATAGTAGATAAGTCATTAAAATCCAGAAATAAGTATTTATTTTTCTTTTCTTAATGAACCTTCAGTTGAATACTGAAGTTGATGTAATTGATATGTTGAAATACAATTTGTGAAATCAACTTTCTTTTTATATGTACATGAATCTTAATCCAACCAATGATAGGGGAGAGAGAAGGAAAAATAACACATAATTTTTTAAAATATGACCAAACAAATATACCACAGTGTAGGTGAGACAGCTGTAAAGACATGGCTGCACACCTAAGAGTAGGCCCTTGGAGTAAAATGAATCAAACTTTGAAGAGAACAGTTAAATGGGTTCAGGAATGAGCTAAAACAAAGAAAATAAGGAATGTAAATGGATACAAATGACAATAAAATGGAAAAATAAATTAAGTTGGAAAGATAGGTTTGACAGACAATGTACTGGTTGTCAAAAATTTGTTTAACCCTTTAGCATTCAGATTACTCTTCAAATGTAATACTTGTTTATTTTTAGAATGATATTGTAGGATAGGTGTGACAGGCCAGATCTGACAAGTTTGAACATAAAACAGGTAGAATATTTGGGCCAGATATGGCTGGTTTAAATATGAAAGGGTTAATTGCTTGAAAGAAATTCATGGCATTCAAACCCTATGTTCAGAGGTTAGGGTTGCGTATGCTGGTTGGTACTCTGATACAACACATACAGATAGCTGGACGTGATTGGGGAAGATCTTTAGAGGCTCAACATCACCTTGGAGGATGCAGAAGGGCTGGTACATGACCACCAGCAATGGAGAACACTGGTCAGCACTACCCATGATTTCTCAGAGACCACTAACCAGCCTCATGAAGCAAGCAAATACATACATATATATATATATATATACACACACACACACATTTCGTTATACACATGCACACATTGTGTGTGTGTATGCATGAATGTTGACATTCTGCATCTCTACATGACACTGAGTAAAGCATTGATGTCATGCTTACATTCTTTATAAGCATTACATCCTGTAACTCTGTGCTTTTGAAGACCTGCAGGATGAAAATTCCTTACTTGCAAAATGGATTCAAATAAGGGAACTTTCATTTTGCATGTTTTCGAACAGGTAAGTGTTGTGAAGAGAAGTGTATCTAACTGCAAAATATTGTCTCAAGTTTCCAGCCAACCCATGGCAGCATGGAAAATTAGATGCAACATGAACAAGTGAACCAAAATTTACATCTACATTACCAGCAGAATCATTAGCATCCTCGGCAGAATGCTCTGCATTATTTCATTCATCTTCATGTTCTGAGTTCAAATTCTTCCACGGTTGACTTCACCTTTCATTCTTTGAGGTTGATAAAATAAGTACCAGTTGAGCACTGTGGTTAGTGTAATCAACTTACTTCATCCCCTGAAATTGCTGACCTTGAACTGAAATTTGAAATTAATCTATTACTAAGAAGGTACTTAGCTCTTGCCGAATTCAACTGTTGTTATGTAGGGTACAACACTGTAGGTATCAGGTTACAGACTGTTGATATCTCAGCTGATTATCTTGTCATGTATTGACAAAGTCATCTGTTGATCTCATCACATTTTATCAGCAAATGTTATCCATTCATTATCATTTTGGTATTGAAGTTTATACAGCTAGTTAAATGAAAACCAGCAATCAAACTTGTTAAATAAGATGTGAACTAGGTAGGCTTTCACATGATAAATGAAATGGTTAATGTGCATTATAACAGTAGCACTCTTCCTTTTCATGGGACTGCCACATTAAGTTGACAACATGCTATCAATTTAATATTTGTTTAATTTAGAGTGAGTTGACAAAGATGATCACTCAGTGGTTTGGAAAAAGACTGTAATCTAGAAAAGCCTTGGGACCAAGTTCTGGAAAATCAGTTGTACATGTACAGAAGTCATTTCTTCAGATCTATAGGTGTTGAACCCTTTTTTATTTATATTTTTATCTTTTAACCATTTCAATCATTTGACTGCGGCCATGCTGGAGCACTGCTTTGAAGTGTTTTTGTCAAACAGTTCAACCCCAGGACTTATTTTTAAGCCTAGTACTTATTCTAGCAGGTCTCTTTGCTGAACTGCTAAGTTACAGGGATGCAAGCACACCAACACCATTTGTCAAGCAGTGGTGAGTAGTGGTGGTGGTGGTGGGGGGGCGAACACATATACATATGTACAATGGAATTCTTTCAGTTTCTGTCTGCCAAATTCACTCATAAGCTTTTGGTTGGCCTGAGGCTATAGTAGAAGGCACTTGTCCAAGGTGTCATGCAGTGGGACTGAACCTACAACCATGTGGTTGAGAAGCAAGCTTCTTACTACACAGCTATGCCTAAAAAAAATTTTTAATTTGATCAAAAGTGACAAGCTAGGAGAATAGTTAGCACACTGGATAAAATGGTTAGTTACATTTCATCCAGCTTTATGTCATGAGTTCAAATTCTACTGAGGTCAATAGCGCATTTCATCTTTTCAGAGCCAATAAAATAAGTACCAATTGAGCACTGGGGTCAATGTACACTCCCCTCAAAATTGCTGGCCTTGTGCTAAAATAAGAAAGAATTATTATGTTTGTCAAGGGTGGGGGATTGACAGAATCTTAAGAATCAGGAAAAATGTGTACTAGCATTTCTTCCGGTTCTCCATGGCAAATTTCAGCAAGTTCAACTTTGCCTCTCCTTTGGGGTTGATAAAGTGTCAGTCGAGTACTGGGGTTGAGGGTATCGACCTGCTTCCTTCCATTAAAATTGTTAGCCAAAATTAGAAACCATTATTATAAATTAGTCTATGACTGACCCCATAATGTTAGCAAATTAATTTGGTTGATGAAATTTTTTAGATACATGTTTGAAGGAAAATTTTTCATTAATGAAATTCACTCACGGCATTGGAAGACACTTGCCCAAGATGTCACATAGTGGGACTGAATCTGAAACCACATGGTTGAGAGTCATTTATCATCATCATCATATGTCCACTTTCCATGCTAGCATGAGCTGAAAGGGTCATCATGATCCAAGACATTTCTTATTGAGAACTACTGCTTCTAAAGACTATTGCTCAGATATGTCATGTGAGTTGATTTGTAGGTTTCTATGCCTTTCCTATGTCCACAGAACTCATTGTACTGGGTACAACGCTAGAGATGTATAGTCCTTGATAAAGCAAGATTATAAAAGAACCTTATAACCCTTACACTTTCCCTGCTGATTTGCCTATCACTACACAGTGTGTTCTGGGCTAATTTTCATGGCACCAGCACCAAGGAGGGAGCCTTGTTCACCATTCAGTTGCAGAGAGAGGGCAACAGATTCTGCCATAGCACCATAGTTAGAGATGGGATGTCTTGTACACAGTAAATGTAAAAAAATACTCAGTCACCTCAGATGTGTAGACTGAGAAGGGAGAGCAATGACAGTAGAAAGGGCATTTAGGAGGGGAAGATAGGAGTGTTAATTGCAGAGAGTTCTCAGTAACCTCAGAAATGAGTATTTGCTGAAGTGACTGAAGAGGAGAATAATGGGGGAAAGAGAAAAGATATGAGATGTGCCAAAATTTGGGGGAGATGGAAGGAGAGAGAATTTGGTGGGGAAGTATAATGGACAGGGTTATCTGGGGATAGAATTGGGATAGGATAGCAATAACAGAAAAAGAGAGAGGGAGATAAGTTTGCAAAACAACAAATTTGTATATGTAGCCTATTAATATCCTTTTAACTTACTAATGATGCGTCATGAAATAAATCTTTGATTAAAAAAAAAAAATCACTAGACTAAAGTCATAGAAATAAATACAACCTAAAAAAGAACTAGCATGCTAAAACCAGGTTGGATAACTTTTGTAGTCACTCATCAAGTGACAAGTATTGATAATCTAAAAAAAACAAACAAAATCATTGCCCCATAAGAACAATGTACTAGGTGCATTTTTTCATGGTACCAGCAACAGAGACAAAACAAAAAAGACCCACTCAACCTCATGCTTAGAACAGTGCATTGGAACATTTTGTCAAGGCATTAGCTCTTGAGAGGATAGGTTGAGAGAGTGATGGATAGTAAGAGGTGAACATAAATGATGAATGTTAATATCAAATGGCTAGAGTTGAGGAATATAGGTAGAGTGTATGGAGTACATGTACATCTGATGCGGTCTGTTTTGCATATACCTTGAGCTGGGTGAGAGAGCAAAAATGAGGATGAGAGATGCAGAGGTAGTATGTTGGTAAAAGGTCCATCTTAATGCATCCCTAATTATACTGAAAGCAATGTATGGTGAATAGAAGAGATTCACTGCTATCTGCAGCCATAAACAGTGTAGTACAGTGCGATTGAGAGATGAGCATGAATGATAAAGTTATGGGTGGCAGATAGATGAGTGACGAGAGTGATATGCAATAGAAGAGATGAGTGATAAGAGTGTTAGAGGTGACACGCTACCAATGATCTCAGTGATGTATGCACACACACACACATCAGATTGGAACTTGGTAAGCCCACTGGCTTACCAATTTTCAGTCAAACAGTCCAACTCATGCCAGCATGGAAAGCGGACATTAAATGATGATGATATATATACTGCATTATGTTATTTAAGGATCAAGGTGTAGGAAGCTAGTAAGTTTTCAGTGGCCTGTAGAAGTTATAAAAAGCAACTTTCTGGAACAATAGTGGTTTATTGACATAGAAGGTTGTAAATTTTTCCCATATCAAAAACTTGATAAGCTGAAAAATGTTATTTTATAGTTCATGGTTAGCAACTGGAGTTGCTGTGTAGGCAAATAAAAAGCTGAATTATGTGTATATGTATATATACAGACATATACATATATACATGCACATACATATACCTAAAGATACTTATGCATATCTTTATATATACACAATTTTAACATCCATTTTGCCATAGGTAGGTTAATCTTCATACCCAGACCAACACAATTGTTTCTCTTGTTCATTACATGTCTTCTTTTGTTCAGTTTTTCTGTTTCTTTGTGCTCCAACATTCATGCACACTTGTATGGCACATTGAGTGGAGTACACCCGCTTCATTTCTTTCTATTTTTACAAATACTCACCATTCAATACCCACACCTCACTACCATGTAGCATTGCATTTCATACACAAACATTATACAATCTGCCCTTTACTCTGAGAGACAGAAACCCTTTGTTGCAAGTAGAGATAACAGTTCCCCAAACTTTTTCCAGTAAATTTTTACTCTAGCTATTCTGCTTTCACAATGCCTCTCATCTTCTGTCAATCTGGTCCTCAAGCTGGCAGAAATGTTAGCACGCCGGGTGAAATGCTTAGTGGCATTTCGTCTGTCTTTATGTTCCGAGTTCAAATTCCGCTGAGCTTGACTTTGCCTTTCATCCTTTCAGTGGCGATAAAGTACCAGTTGCATACTGGGGTCGATCTAATCGACTGGCCCCCTCCCCCAAAATTTCAGGCCTTGTGCCTTGAGTAGAAAAGAATCTGGTCCTCAAATAACAGAAGCTACCAACTACTTCTAGAGAGCTTCCTGAGCATCGAAGGGAGTCTGTTTCATGTATGCTTTTACTACTCCTATGTGCCTGCTACCTGTGAAATTTACCTTTTCTGTTAGCCCACCTATGATCCCACTTCATCTCGTGTATCCATGGTTTACACTGGATACACACCATGGAATTTTTACTTACTTTTCTATATGTCAAGCATGACCATCTCCCTAGTGGTAGCAGGATTCTGTCTTCTTTCCTACCCACTATTCGGTTTTATATAAGGGGCACACCATAGTCCTTGAGTGCTTTCAGTGAAGTTAGCTCTGTAATAAATGTTTTGTCCAGATCTCATGTAGTCTGAGAATAACTTCATATTTCGAGGTGTTGTTTCCTAATGTACAAACCTATGAGTCGTGCGTTTTCTTCCTTTCTCTACTGTCTTAGATGTCCTGCATATATCTTAAGTACTTATTTTTCTATTGAGATTAAGTTATAAAAAGAATGTATGTGTAGCGTCAGAGAAAATGATTTGCTCCATTTTTTTCGGCTTACACTCACATACACTGACAGTTAGGGAAACTGATAGAATGTCCTCTAATAAAATAGCTGTTTTGACTTCATTGGAATAGCCTCTAGATCACGTTCATCTCCATCTTTGTTGTAGACATACTATCCTTAGTTTTTTTTTTATGTGGTCATTGGTAGTTCCCTTTTCGGAGATATAGGACATATTTAAGATAAATTTAGCTCCTATATCTAACACGTTATTGTTTCCCTCCAGGTTGGATTTATTTCTGTTGACCTATGATTAAAGACACTTCAGTCGTGACTATATTGTTTTTATTTAGACGTAGAGTATATTAAACTAAATTGCTCTTATTTGAAGCCTGTAGGATGTATTTTAAGATATGGCTGCTATTTCTATCTGCTTGAGGGACCAGATTCCTTTATTTGTTCGTATATAGTATTACTTGTATGTCTACTATATAAAAAAATGATACCAACAGACTACTGTATCTCATTTGCTAAATATGTGGCTGCTATTTTTTGCTAGTCGAGTTGTCACAGATGCTCTTTCGTTAGTTTGACATTCAACAGGTCAAGCAACTATGTAGAAAATTTCCCGCTAATTAACCAGAATTACCATGCAATTATTCACAAAGTGAATAAATCTTTATTATATCTTCAAAGATGTGTAAAACACACAAAAAATACATATAGGTTACATATGTCGTCATATTTAATAGGCCCATTATATATTAAATTAGAAATGAGTATGATTTATTGATATTGCGAACGCATTCTTGAGAAAATAGAGAAAACGAAGAAAGATGGTGAAAAAAAACTATTAACACAATGACAATAAGGGAAGCAGATTTGTGTGGAAAATCAATAAATTAATTAGTTTAAGCAAGATACCAAGAATAAACAGAAACATCTAACTAGTATGCGATAATCTAAAGCAATCATCTGACGCCCTATTTTTGAAAATTAGGAAATTAAGAAGCGATAGTTATTTCTTTACAAGTAATTAAAAAAAATACAGTTTATACGTCTTTGAAACAAGTAATAGACGACAAAGTTGTGAATAGGAGACTATTTTCCCTTTTCACCGTCCGGTTTTCAGCAGTGAACCGAAGGTCAAGGCCACCCAATAGGGAAACTAATCGGCATGTAGCGAAGGTCAAGGTAGCAGAAGAAATACAAGCAAACTTCATTCAGTTCGAAGAGTTATTCATTTAGAAATTCTCTTCACTGTTTTTTTCTCCTTATCATTATTAAATATTTTTAACGAGCTACATTAGATATTTCTCCAGTTTAATTAATTATTTCTGTTCAACTTCAAAACTTTTCTCTAATCACTGCTCTAATCACTCTGGACTCGTAGTCTTCCTGACAGCATTACCCGCCTTTTTTCTCTTCCGTTCTATTTTCTTTCCTTCGCTCTCTAGATCCATTGGGTTTGCTTGCCTACATTTCACACTCACTAAGAGCAAACTTATAATCATTGCTTCTGTTATAAAAAAAGGAAGAACATTATCAAATTACTATTATATATAATTTTTTAGTGGTTTAGCGAACTTCTTCCGTATCTTCGTTGATAACTTACAACTAATTTCACATTACGGATCTTTCAAATCGCGTCGTCTTAAAAAATACTAAACAAAAACCCATACTAAAGGTTATTAACTTATATTTAACCTCTTCTTGTTATTGTAATATTTACATTTTCTTTTACAATTTCTGTGCTCCTTAATTCCTTTTATCCGCCACTTAATAACAACCTTTACTGTGTTGCCTTCAACTCTTTCTCTTTCTATATATACAGGTTAAGCACAAAATGGAGATCTAAGATCACCTAATTACTGGAAATACCTGCCTAGATTAATTTGAATTTAAATGATATTTCAAGGCGAAAACCTATTGATTAATGGAAAGAAGTAGCCAAGAAAATACTCTCTGAACGAATCTGTTTGTAACCGTTGTGGTACAAGTCCATTTTAGCATATCTGATCAGGGTGGGTCACTAAGTAGATCTGCCGATCAATTATTATATATGGTATTATTGATCATTCAATTTTCTTATTTATCATTAACTCTAATTTTTCACGTACACACTAAAGTTTTGCGAGTGAGTGCCTACTACATCTGTGTCTAATTATCTGACTTAGAATTATGAAAAGTATATAGTTGATGATCAGTAAATAGATTACATTTAATTATTCAAAATTTTACTGCTATATACTTTAACTACATTAAGGAATATTTATAAACTTAAACGGGTCGGCAACACCTTTAGGATTTTGTTTAAAGACATTTTGTCTCGGCCATTGTACTTACTACTAGTAAGTAGTACAACTCAGTATGTTTATCTATTCACTTGAGAAATATTTTCTCTTTATTTTTGCTTGATTCAGTTCTCATTTTCTCATTTCGGTTTATTTTTAATTCATTTGAAGCAAGCTCTGAGTACAGCCAGCCAAAATTGAGAATAAATCGTTGCATCTATAGAGAAAAAAAGGGCTAAATACAATGGCGCACCCTCAGCAAGAGAGCTCTGGTGGAAGACGGAAAAATCCGTGTGAAGTTGAAGATGATGAAGAAGATGGGAAGAATCTTGCTCAACGATCTCATTTGGCTGGGGAATCTAGTGGATGTATCTCCTATCCAGCATCATTGACAGGAGATAATAGGATTGCTACGTAAGTATAGTCGCTTTTATGAAGTGAAAGATCCATGTCAAATATGTAATGGTGTGAAAATCAGTACCCCAATTAATTGGAATTTATGTTGTTTATTTAACAATGTTTCAGTTTAGTGGAACTGTTTGTTTATTACTCGATGATAAAAATATTAGCTGCTTTCTTTAGGTTATAGTGAACTGTTGAGGATTTCATGGAATCGAAAATCCCATCGTCAACTAAGAGCATTAAATATAACCTTCGTTTGAACATTTTAATAATGGATATGGTCATACGCAATGAAAGAGGTGCTTCATTTATGCTTTGATATGTCATTTTACAGAACTGTCCTTAGTGCATTGTATCTTATATATTCAACTTTATAGCTCTTATGAAATAAAAGTAAACTTTCATATGGTTGTCATTTATTTTATAGAACTGTTGCCTTAAACCGATGACTTGATTTTGTGTATTCAAAAAGGATATAAATATATATTTATTCTATATATATATATATATAAATATATATATGCGTGTGTATAGTATAAATGTATGTGTATATATAGTTATATGTATGTGTGTGTGTGTATAAATATATATATATATATATATATATATATATATATATATATATATATATACATGTATTTCTATACTGTTACATATTCACTTATATATGTTATGTATAGTTATATGTAGGTATGTATAAACATATATATGTAGGCGTATATATATGTGTGTATATATAATTAGATATATTTATATGTGTGTGTTTATATATATAGTTACGAGTGTGTACATTTATATATATGATTCTATGTGTCTATATATATATTCATCCTATCAAACAAAAGTCCGTTTGCTTTTATTATTTTAAAAACAACATGCATGGAGTTTGGCTTTAACTGTTCTTTCTACGTCTCTTTGTCTCTCTCTCTGTGTGTATATATATATATATAGATATATATATATATATACACGGTTATATGTATATAAAAAGTTATGTGTATATGTATTCATATATATATAAATTTATATGTATATACATTTATATATATATATGTATATATATATATATAATATTATATATATATATATATATATATATATATATATATAAACGCATTTATATAGATAGATATGTATGTATATACATATATATGTATTTGTGCATTATATATGTGTATATATATATATAATATATATATATATATATATATATATAAATATGACTCTTAAACAAGAATATTATTGATAGTAATTTTGAAATTTCAACTAGAAGACCATTCTTGTTTAAGAATTAATTTGTACTCTACAAGAATATAGAGTAACTGTTCAGATTAATGTAAAATGCTTTGTATTATATAACTGATCATAAAAGCAAACATTAATTTGTGTGTATATATATTTTATATGTATGTGTGTATGTATGTATATATGTATAGTAAAATAAAGGTATGTGGTATTAGATTATGACATTTATATATTTACACATTGATGAAACTTTAGGGTAGAAATGAATATAGCATTCATTTTTACTCTGAAGTGTTGTCAATGTTTAAATGTCATTTATCTCATCTGATACCTCTTGTTTGCCAGTTTAGACTTTTATTTTATTATGCATATACAAGCTTGATTAAAACACAGCTGATAGCCAATCTTCATTAAGGCAGCTGTAACATCCCTGCATTTTTAGCTGCACTTCAAGTTGGAGTTTAAGCAGCAAGTCAGTCTGAACACTGATTGTATATATCTACTAACTTATGTAATGCTACCGGGATTTTATTTATACATGCATATTATACATACTCACAAGTGTGTATGTGTGTGTGTGTATATATATATATATATATATATAAAGGGTAAAGACCCCCTTCGGTCATGAATGACCATGGGATTGCACCTAGAAAGTTACCCTCCTAGACACAAGTCCGGGCAAGGTTGTTTATGGAAGACCAGCAGTCGCCCATGCATACTAGCCTCCTCTCTCCACGCCACCAGTGTTATCCAAGGGAAAGACAAAGGTCGATACAGCTTGGCACCAGTGACGTCGCAACTCATTTCTACAGCTGAGTGAACTGGAGCAACGTGAAATAAAGTGCCTTGCTCAAGAACACAACACGCAGCCCGGTCCGGGATTCGAGCTCACAACCTCACGATCGTAAGCTCGACGCTTTAACCACTGAGCCATGTGCCTTCACATATATATATATATATATATATATATATATACACACACATATACATACACAGATGTGTGTGTATCATACTAGTATGGAAAACAGATGTTAAAAGATGATGCACTGGTGTGGTTGCATGGTAAGAAGTTTGCTTCTCAACCTCATGGTCCTGGGATCAGTCCTACTGCATAGCACTTTGAGCAAGTGTCTTCTGCTATAGTCTTGTGATGACCAACATTTTGTAAGTGGATTTAGTAGATAGAAACTGATTGAAGCCTGTCATTTATTCATTTATATATATATATATATATATATATATGTGCATGTACACATGTCTGGGCATGGGGAAATATTGTTGCTTGGTGAGGGTTGGTGACAAGAATGATCTCTGGCCTTAGAAAATCTGCTTCAACAAATTCTGTTTGGCTGATGCAAGTATGGAAAAGTGGACGTTAAATGGTAATATATATATATATATATATATATAATATATATATATATATATATATATATATATATATATATATGTGTGTGTGTGTGTGTGTGTGTGTGTGTGTGTATGTGTATATATGTATGTATGTGTACACACGCACAATAGGCTTCTTCCAGAGTCCGTCCAGGAAATTGACTTGTATGGCTTTGGTTGACTTGGAGTTACAGTAGAAGAAACTTGCCTATATATATAGGGATACCACGTGTAGTCTTTTTTCTTTAAAGCCTATTTCTAATATATATATATATATATATATAGGCGCTGGAGTGGCTGTGTGGTAAGTAGCTTGCTAACCAACCACATGGTTCCGGGTTCAGTCCCACTGCGTGGCATCTTGGGCAAGTGTCCTCTGCTATAGCCCCGGGCCGACCAATACCTTGTGAGTGGATTTGGTAGACGGAAACTGAAAGAAGCCTGTTGTATATATGTGTGTGTGTTTGTCCCCCAAGCATTGCTTGACAACCGATGCTGGTGTGTTTATGTCCCCGTCACTTACCGGTTCGGCAAAAGAGACCGATAGAATAAGTACTGGGCTTACAAAGAATAAGTCCTGGGGTCGATTTGCTCGACTAAAGGCGGTGCTCCAGCATGGCCGCAGTCAAATGACTGAAACAAGTAAGAGAGTAAAAGAGATTTATATACACACACACATATATATATATGCATATATATATATATATATATACACACACACATACATGTATGTGCACATATATATTCATATATGTACATATATATTTATATATATACACACACATACATACACATGTACATACACTTTTACTCATTTAAGCCATGCAGCCATGGTCATGCTGGAGCACCATCATGACATACATTATATATATAAATATATATATATATATATATATATTTAAATAATGAGGAAGATAAATTGAATATTAATTTAATTAATATCAATTTAAAACCAGTAGCCTAGCATACAAAAATTTGAAAAATCAGAGAAAATTCTAATACATGTGTATATTTAAAGGGCTAAAACCACTATGTGGACAGCCATATGCTAGAAGTAGATCACCTACGATCAAACTAGTTTGATCGTAGGTGATCTACTTCTAGCATATGGCTGTCCATATAGTGGTTTTTAGCTCTTTAAATATATATATATATACTCTTTTTCGCTTTTTTTCCTCTTTCCATCATTTTGAATCAAGGTTTTGTCCTCATTAATGGGGGGTGGCCAGATCTACCTCATTGCCATAGCAACCACCCTCATACCATCTTGCTTGGTTTTGGGTGACTTCCCTTCTCAAGCCAACCCTCTCAGTTTCCTTCTCCACTTGTCCCCTCTACATTTTCCTTGGTCTACCTCGCTTTTGCTGTCCATTTACCTCAAGCTCTAGCACTCTCCTCAGAACATGCCCATACCACTGCACTCCATTCACTTTTGCCAGCTGTTCCACTGAACCCCCCCCCCCCAACTCCAGCATCCTCATTAAGTCCTGAGTCCTCTTATCAAACAGCCTGACGCCACACATTTCTCTCACCATTGCTCTTTCAGTCCTTCTCAAAATTGCTATCTCTCTCTCTCTGAAACACCATGTCTCACTCCCATACAGCATTGCATCTCTCACACAACTCCCATAGACCTTCCCATTCGTCTTCAATGAGAACCTTTTCCCATATAATAATGCTCCACATTCCCTGAACTTCACCCATGCATATATACATTATATATGTACACACACACACACACATGTGTGCATACATACACACAAATATATATAGGTACAGGCGTGCCTATTTGCTGGAGAAGTTAGGTTCAAGTTGGTCCCACTGCACAGTGTCCTAGGGGTACCTCCACTACCATCTGGGCCATATATATTTGTGTGTATGCATCATCTATCTATCTATCTATCTATCTATCTATCTATCTATATATATATATATATAATATTAGGGAGTATATCTCCAAACTTACAGGGAAAAATTCAATTTAGTATTAAATCAAATTTCACAATATAAATATATAAAATATAAATTAGGATAGAACCACTATTATGCAACTCAAACAGTGATAGACAAACCAAAACATAAATAACAAATAAAATGTAGTTTTATAAAACATATAACTAGATTTCAAAAAGTATAAGAATGAATAATCAATATATAATAAGCATATTATATGTTTTATAAAAATATATTTTATTTGTTATTTATGTTTTGGTTTATGTCTATCACTGTTTGAGTTGCATAATAGTGGTTTTATCTCAAGCACAGCAGGTCGTTCTGCAGGTACCTTGGATTGCAGAACGACCTGCTGTGTTTGAGGAGACTTATTGAGTCAAGTACATCAACATCAAAATGAATATCAAATGGAAAAAGTAGTTGTGATACCTGTGCCAGTGGCACGTAAAAAGCACCAACCGATCGTGGCCGCTGCTAGCCTCCCCTGGCACCTGTGCCGGTGGCACGTAAAAGCACCCACTACACTCACGGAGTGGTTGGCGTTAGGAAGGGCATCCAGCTGTAGAAACACTGTCAGATCAGACTGGAGCCTGGTGCAGCCTCCTGGCTTCCCAGACCCCGGTCGAACTGTCCAAAACGGGCGTTAAACGATGTTGATGATGATGATACACATGTCTGAAGGAAATTGAAGATGTTTACCACTGCAAGCACTTGAACCCTATCCAGCCTCAACTTAATCAATTGAAAAAGAAATCCTGAAATGCAATTCTCTGTAAGTCTCAATATGCAAGACAGTATCCTGAAGCATAAAGAATTTCTGAAAATTATGTCACCTATATGCATTAAAATTGTGCCAAAGTGAAAAATAGTACTCACAAAAATATTATTCTTAGAGACAAGAGTGTACTTATGTAATGACAAAGCAAGATCTCAGATGGTTTGAAGAAACAACTTGGTGACAGCAGTGAGTCCCACTTAAAAATGGCACTTCAGTAATGGAAAATAAACACTGACTCAAAACATGAAAATGAGAAGAAAGAGAAACCACAGCAGTTACAAATGTAAAGATGAACTCTGAGGCTTAAATATCAGCAAAAGAATCTGTTTCATTGTGTTACATGATAAAGCCACTGTTTAAAGAAAATAGTTCAGTAGTTGCAGATCCCTAAAGGATAAGTGAAATATTAAATAAAACAATTTCAAAATGTTTTCACTTCTCTGTTGAGAGATATGCAAGTGAATAGACTTGATGACTTCTTCAATGCCACAGCTTTACACATGGAAGAGGTAACCATTGATTACATCAATGTAAAGGAGGAGGATGTAATATCAGCCATTGATAAGATGGGCTTGAAGTTAGTAACAAGTGCTGACGGTTTTTCATCAATCCATTTAAAGACATATTCCAACAAAACCACTGCAGATACTTTTCCAGAGTTTCTTTGTATGCAAGAAATTTCCTAGTAATTCAAATGGTGTCATATGCCCTATCCGGAAATAAAGAAGCAAAACTTTGCCAGACCATATTGAGCTTGGTGCAAGTTCTGGCTCACCAGTCTTCAATCAAACCATCCAACCCATGCCAGCATGGAAAGCAGACGTTAAACGATGATGATGATGATGATAAAACCTGTCCAAGTGCATGGATAGGTTTTATTGTTAGGAGTGTGTGACATGCAGGGGATGGTGTGAATGTGTTTATGTGTCTATGTCAGATGAGGATGAGTGGTGTATTGTTGAAAGTGTATAGCTTTAAAGGGTGGAAAAATGAAATGCTGCTCTCTGTAAAGTCTGCTGTTCCTGGATCCAGTAAGGCGAAGCTGAACTTATTAAGATATTATGTTGAGTGGTTTCCTGAGTAGAAGTGTGAGAGACTGAGGTCTTGTTTCTGCGATGGATGTTGTAAAGATGTTTCTTGAATTGGTCAGTTAAGCAGTGGCTGGTGTTGAAAAGGAAGCATTTAAGGCAATAGGTGATGGTGTTGGAAGTATGGGTGAAGGAATCTGGAATATAGAAGTTGCAGTGGTTGAGTCCTGTGAGAGAGGTGTTGTTGGTGAGGAATGGACAAGTGTTACAATGGGACCAAGAACAAGGGAATATTCAAGAAATGCAGGAGAGGATGATGGAAAGGAGCTATAGACTAATAAATTGCTTAGGTTGGGTACACTCGAATGAGGTGGTTTAGGTAAATGGAAGACAGTGGTAGAATTGGACTGGAGGAGGTAGAGGTCATGTTTGATGTGAGTGGAGTGAAATGAGGGAAAGTCAAGGTTAGAATGGCACTTGGTGCATTTATCGAAGGTGATGGTGAGAATGTAGTCATGGGTTTGATGGAGATAGATATATCTACAAAGTTAACAGATTTCTGAGAGAAGATAAAGATGAGTTTAAGGGAAGGGTGAAAGGAGTTGACAGATGTTGAGTTGTTCCCAACAAAGAGAGAGAGATGCTGCTAATACAATCATGTGTATAGTGACCATATTGTTATGGAATAGATCTTGTGAATTGTGAGATTTGGATCTCAGTGTAGCCAACAAACAGTTCCCAAAGCAACTCCAAATTATTGTTGATTCAAAAGAAAGACAGTTAAGAGTGAGTTCAGCTAAATGGGGGAGATTGCAGCTACTGGGTTGGAAGATGATCTGATGGTTGAGGAATTGTTTGGGGATGCAAAGGGATCATCATTGCAGTCCATCGTTAAGAGGGGACAGGAAGGAAAAAAAGTTGAAAAGTTGAAAGGCATGGTTGATGTCATGGATGTGAAACAGGTGGGAAGCAACTAAGGATGAAGTGGAGGTACTTGGATATCTGTTTGGTAAGGCATTTACAAGTGAAGAGAATATGGAGTAGCTATGGCTGTTAGGTATATGAATTTTGGGGAGTGTATGAGGTCAATGGTGATGTGGAGGGGGAGAGAAGTTTGTAGATAGTGAAGGTCAAGCTGTGGTAGGTAAATGTGGAGTTGAAGAGCGGAGGGCAGCTCCTCTGTTTTGTAGATGTTGGCACCTCATACTACCACAGTTCTATTCTTGTCACTCGGTTTTATGTTGTTTCAGCATTGGAAGTGGCAGAGTGCTTCAGCTTCAGCTTAAATGATGTTGATGCAAAAGTTAAACTGGTTCACTGCAGTGTTGCACACATTGTCAAACAACTTCTTATATTGACGTTGAGCACTTGCTGTGCTACATAAAATTGTGTGCCTTCTTTCAAAGCTCTCTGCATATACTTAATATTCAGAATTGCTTCTCATCATTGTGCTGCTATCAGGCCTGTTCATCACCCTGTTGTTTCTATGAAATTTAGCCTGTCTATAAAATATCTGGCACAGTCTATACATCTTTTATCTTAGAATGAATATAAAAACTTAAATTTGGTTGCATCTAACTTTTTTTTTAAGAACGGAATTTGCTTTTGTAATGCTATATTTTGTTGGTCCATGATATTAATACAATACGATGCTAATTCAACTAAATTTGTTGCTTATCTGCAATAAAATAGTATTGTTTTGTTTCTAGTGAATCTATCTTTAATCTCTTTTTAGCTTGTGTTTCTGATACCATAGAGACAGATTTAGAAAACATCATGTTTCATGAAAATCTGCTTTGTTATTTTTAGCTGTTGTACAAAAGGTCGATTATGTTCTTTTGTTTTTATTTGATAAGATTAGGTTGTAGAGGCTTCTGTGGCCTATATGAAAAAGTTCCAACTGAAATACTGAAAATGAATGCACCTAAGAATGTCAGTAGTCCATGTTTTTGCTGAGCTGTTGTAATAATAGCAAAGTGAGTGTGGAAGTGAATATTGTGTATTTATATTTGGTGATTGCAATTTTAGATATAAATGTCAATTCACACATTAATAGTAAGTCTTTCACTTCGGTATGGTAACTCTATTGTCAATAGACACTATATAAAAACTGTTAACCATTAGTTTTTAATAGTTGGTAATATGAAGTTTAGAATGTTATTTTCATTATTAAATAACATAATTCATACAAGTGGCAGAGGCAGTGGTGACATTAATTAGGGCATCTAATAACACTGTAACACGATTTTTGTCCTTGGGTAGCAACTGTTATTTCCTATTTTCTTACTCCTAGAAAAAATGAAAAATGGTTAATATTTCTTTCAAACTTTGCTTTTGTTACATTTATTTAAACCCCAAAGAATCCCCCTCGACACATGGCTCTGACGCTCCTCCACTACTTCTGCTCATGAACAGAGATGCACATATTGTCAGCCACTAAGGGACATGCTCAAGTGGTTAAGGTCAATCAACTGACAAGCAGATCTGTGGTATTGAGCAGAATATGTGCTATAATGTTATTTCTGCTTCACCAACTCAGTGCTGAATCTATCTAAAACAGTGGTTCTCAATTTTTTTTTTACCCATGGACCCCTTTGATTATTATTTTATTCTGGTGGATCCCCATAGCTTCTGAGTATTTAAAAACTAGTTTTATAAATACTTCTTTCAAAATTCCATTTTTTCCCCCCAAACATTAGCTTTAAAGGTAAAACGTTAGAGAAAGAAATCTAGTTGTTTCTTCCAATAAATACATTTAAATCAAAATTTTTTCATGGATCCTTAATAAATTACTGTGTGTACCCAGTTTATTATTTTGCTTGTATGGACAGAGAGCCACTGGTCTAAAACATGATGGAAAATATGTCATTTTCAAAACATTAATGTCCAGGTCACGAAAGCAAAGTTTGAAGGGAATAGTAGTCATATCCTTAGATTTTTAGATAGAAGCAAATAGGAAATAACATTTACTGACCAAAGACAAAAAATTAGCAATGCCAGTGCTTATGTTAATTGGATGAAATCTAGGAGCTTTTCTCATATTATCGCAATGTTTTTCTGTATTTGGTTCAATAAAAAAGGCTTTGTCAACATCATTGAACTTTTCATTTTTTGTTTATCATTGCTTGCTTTTACTGCAGCACATCAAACTTTCCTATGATGTCAACATCTGAGACCCTATTTTCTGCATTCAGTCTCATTGCAATTTTAAAAACTTTACCTCTGATATTGTAACTCATTATTTTAAATACTCAAATTCTGTGTTGTGTAGTATGGCTTAAAATATTTTAGATTTCTTATTATTAAATGGAATACTTTTATTTTATATACACCTATCTTCTCTTATATATTAAACTCTTACTATCAACATTCAAATCTTCAGCTACATTTTTTTTCTCAGTTAACACTAGTTAGAAATATTTTCAAGCTCACTTTCTATGTCTGATTGGAACCACCTTATTGCTCACTGTTATTTGTGTACAGTGAGAATTGTTGGTTGACTATTACCATGTTGGAATACTTTGGAATTGTTGGTCCACTACACTAGTACTAGTAGATTTTATATTCAATCTATCAAAGTGGTATTTTCCTTTATGGACTTTAGGCAGCTTCTGTTTATTTATTTACTACTGTTTTAATTCTAACCCTATTCATGAATAATCTCTTCATTCTCTATTATTAAATGAGAGCAGAAATACACGTTCCATCATCCCTTTCTGTGCTACTAGTTATTCTTCCTTCTCAGAACTGTTTACTCTCAACATCCATCCCTCATTCTTAACACTGTCTCATATCTGTGATTGACTACCTCCCCCTACTTTTGCTACTCCATTCACCCCTATGTACCTTTGACCACCTTCACCTCTATCAGGTCTTGCAACCTTTACCCATCCTCATCTATTATTGCCCTGTCTCTTATATTATTCTCTGTGTGGCATAATGTAAAAGCATCCATGTGTTGCTACGTAAAAGCGCCTGTGTGGTGCAACATAAAAGTGCCCGTGTGGTGCCATGTAAAAGTGCTTGTGCAGTGCTATGTAAAAGCGTCCAGCACACTTTGTAAAGTGGTTGGCATTAGGAAGGGCATCAGGCTGTAGAAACCATGCCACAACAGACTAGAGTCTGGTGCCGCCACCTTTAACTCTTTCGTTAATTGTAATGCTTATTTGTTAACGTTGTTTTAAATTAATCATGCATTTTCTCATAGCTTTCAGATTTTGTTAATCTGATTGTTTATTTTTAGAATGACATTGTAGGCTAGGTGTGAGAGGCTGGTTTGAACTTAAAACTGGTAGAATATTTGGGCTGGAAATGGCCAGTTTAAATGCTAAAGGGTTAATCTTATCTCGGACCATCTGTCACTCTCCCTACCATACTCTTGCAACTTTTATTCACCACCTTTCTTGATCTTCTGTTCCCACACTCTACTGTTTACCTTCTTGTACTTTGTCACCTTGTCACCACCATCTTTTTATCTCTCTTTCCAATTCCATCTCAATTACTTCCACCTACACTTATATAATGTATCTCCTCTTTTGCAACAAACCTGTTTCTGTCTTTTCTGTCATACTTTAACCTCTCAACATCTTGCTTTAAGCACCTCTACTATACTCCCACTCAGTCATGGGGGCTCTTTAGTCTTGTGAGTTCTGTGGCACTAGTGTTGGTGCCAAGGAAAAAGCACCCAATACACTCTTTAAAATGATTGATGTTTGGAAGGGCATCCAACTATTGAGACCATGCCAAAAACTAAGACATTGGAGCAAGATATGATCCTCTGACCTGTTGGATCCTGTTGAACTGTCCAAACTATATCAGTATGGAAAGTGCATGTGTAATGATGGTGGTGAAGAAAATGTTTCAGTCATGAATTTCTTTCACACAAGTTCAAAAATAAAGAATCATCTTCATCATCAAGCATCAAACCACTTGAGACCATCTCTAGATGCATTATACCAACTTCTTGTTCTAATGTGAACTAAATTAAAACTTGAGAATTTTCATGTCAATTTTGTTCCAAGTAGGTTAATAATGACAGTTATTTCACTAAATTATTCATTGTTTTCAAAGCTGATTGAAACAAAGGCAGTTTATTTCAACTGAGACATGGTAACAAAAGGATTAAAGAGAAATGCTTAATGAAATACAAGCTGGCTTGGTTGAATTTATATTTATCCTCATCTAATTGGGCTATAGTACTATCATGTCTAAAGTAGAATGGGGGAAAAAAAGATGCAAGAGTGTGAAGTTCTTTGTAATATATTTTTATTTCATATACTATAACCTGATGTCACTGTATTAGAGTATTTTTATGACCCATTCATAAAAAAACAAAAAAACTGCCTACTCTTTATTTACAAGATATCAATATGTTGAAATCTATCAAATATGTTTTCTGTGTAAATGTTTGCATTTTGTTAAAACTATATAGTTGTCTTGTTAAGAAACTGTTATAATTCTAGTCTCTATGCCAAGATTACATTACATGATGTCTTTTGTTCATTATTGAATCTATATATATTTCTTTACAGAAAGTAGTGTATTTGCCTCAGCTCTTCATCTTTAATTTAACACTTTATATCTGAATCTTTTGGTAACAATGAGAATTATTATACATCCTCATTTATAGTAGAGTTGTTAATAATGTGTTTATTTTCTCCTTCACGGAATATATTACTGTAATTTTGCTGATGTAACTGTTAATTTTTCTAGAATGATTTTGTAGGTTAGGTGTAAGAAACCACATCTGGCTGGCTGAGCATAAAACAGGGAGACTATTTGGCTGGATATGTCTGGTTTAAATACTAAAGGATTAACTGATATTGACACAACTTTGCTCAAAATGAACATTTCTAAATTAAATGTTTCTACAACTTATATTCATCTGTATTCATCATATATTTGTATACTGTCTTTCTACCACTTTCTTTTCATCATTTGTATAACTTCTCTTCTAACAGCTCCCCTCACATTGTAAACAACAATAACCACAACATTCAGTTGAACAGTATTATGGATCATCTAAAAACACGATTCAGTATGTTATGCAAATCTTTAAAAGTGTCAGAGTCTATGTGTAAAAAAGCCATGAACCATTGGGAGGAGTTATGGTTGAATCACCAGAAAGTCTTTCATGATGTAAGTAAATTTAAAGATATTTGTATATATGTGTATATTTAGACATCTTTCGTTAGGAAATGTCTTTTATTTATTTCAGTCATGCTGGAGCACTGCCTTGAAGGGATTCTAGTCAAACAAATTGACCATAATACTTGTTCTTTTTTAAGTCTGGTACTTATTCTTTTGGTCCCTTTTGCTGAGCTGCTAAGTTATGACTGGTTGTCAAGTGGTGGGGGAAACAAACACAAAGGCACATACACACTCATGCATACACAACAAGCTTCTTCAGTTTCTCTCTACCAAATTCACTCACAAAACATTGATTAGCCTGAGTCTCTAGCAGGGGACACTCGTCCGATGTGCAACTCAGTGGGACTGAACCTGAAACCACATGGTTGCAAAGCGAACTTCTTAATCATGTGTATCTTTACATGCATAAACATTCACCTTGCAATCTACATGCATAACAGCCACACAAGCTAATGAGCAGTTACTCAACTAAATGAAGCAGCTACATGGCCCTCTACAGCTTTCTCAATTCATCTTTAAAACGGTAACCATTTGTTTTCAGATAGTATGTTTCATTATAGGGAAGGACTTGGTTCTGCTAGAATCAGTTACCTCTGTAGTATAGGTTTATAGCTATTTAACAACACCCATATCATCATCATCATCAACATTTAACCTGTTTTCCATGCTGGCATAGGTTGGACTGCTTGACAGGAACTGGTAAGGCCAGGGGCTGCACCAGATTCCATAGTCTGTCTTGGCTTGGTTTCTACAGCTGGATGCCATTCCTAATGCCAACCACTTTAAAGACTACTGGGTACTTTTTATGTGGCAGTAGCACCAGTGCTTTTGATGTATCTCCAGCATCCGCATCAATACTTTTTATGTGACACCTTGGTTTTAGGATCTCAATTCTGTTGTGGTGGGTGAGTTTTCTTGAGTGCAGCAATGTGCCACATATCTTGGTCCTCTGTCACGGATACTTATTGAAAAGTCAGCAATACAAATGTAACAATGAAAATAGCTGACCAAAATATATAAAAAAACTAAAACTAAAAACAAAACAAATATTAAGTTGTAAAAAACAAAAGATGGGTTTTGTATTTATGGATTCATTTACAAATACTGGTCACAAAACTGATCCAAAACTCTGCCCCTTGTTTTCCTTCAACAATACCCATAACACTTCCCTACAATAGATAACAAACAACACTGACAAAATTCTTTTCCTACATCACATCACTGCGACTTATGTCTACAAATAATATTTCAGTTCAATTTATATTGTTTATATATTACATCTTAATATATGTTATACACATGGCAAGTGAAAATCAAAATCGTAATCTATCAACATCAATGGAATTTGTAGCTGTGATACCAGTGCCGGTGGCACGTAAGAGAACCATCCGAACGTGGCTGTAGCCAGCGCCGTCTGACTGGCCTCCGTGCCGGTGGCACGTAAAAAGCACCATCTGACCGTGGCTGTTGCCAGCTTTGTCTGGTCCCCGTGCCGGTGGCACGTAAAAAGCACCATCTGATCGTGTCCGTTTGCCAGCCTCGTCTGGCACCTGTGCCAGTGACATGCAAAAAGCACCCACTACACTCACGGAGTGGTTGGCATTAGGAAGGGCATCCAGCTGTAGAAACACTGCCATATCAGACGGCCTGGTGCAGCCTTCTGGCTTCCCAGACCCCAGTTGAACCATCCAACCCATGCCAGCATGGAAAGCGGACGTTAAATGATGATGATGATGATGATATCAAATCTACTTGATACTTAAAAAAAAAAATTAAACATTTTTTATAACATTTATGCAGTAGAACATGATATTACTATGTTGTACAGGTAATGGTATGAAAACTCTGATTGAAAGATGCAGAAGAGAAATATGTAAACTGTACACACACTTGTATTTGCATTTATGAAAAAACAAACAAAAAAAACTATTATTATTTGATAATTTCAGAGTCCAGCTGAAGCATGGTTTGGTTGTGCTCTCTACAAATGTATCATTGATAGCAGGTAAGTGTCTCTTATTTCCAAGTATAAAAGAGAAAATACTACAGATGATTTAGTTACTCATTTAAACTAAGCAACATAGCAAATTAACCATATCTGATGGCATAAAAGACATAAAGGCATTTTAGACTCACCTCAATTTCAGTAGCACATATTCAGATAGAAGAGTTTTTAGCATTTAACCCTTTCGTTACTGTATTTATTTTGAGATGCTCTGTGCTTCTTTCGATTACTTTAAATATGACAAAAAATTTAATAAAATAACTTAGTTATCATTTAGCTACTGTTAGGAACATAAACTGTGACTAAGGTTTGGTGGAAGATTTTAATTCAAAATTTATGAAAACAAGACATTTGTACTCAGATCCAGAGCCGGTTTCAGCAGGGTTGTTAACAAAAGGGTTAAACTGGCCAAGTCCGGCCAAAATATTCTACCCATTTTATGTTCAAACTGACCAGATCGAACCTTTGCAGTCTATCCTACAATGTCATTGTAAGAGTAAAACTGTCACATCATCAAAATTTCAAAGCTATGAGATAATGCATGACTAATTGAAAACATAGTGAATAAATAAATATTACATTTAACATAATGATTTGAATGCTAAAGGGTTAAGCATATAATAAGCTGAATTTTGTATATAGGACCCAGAATAATTTTTTTAGACATTTATTTTAGAAATAAGTATCTTACATGTATAATTACACTTTAATCCTTTTAATACCAACCCACCTGGAACTGCCTGTTTCCATGATACAAACTTTTTGTTTTAAAGTGATCTAAATTAAAACTTTCTTTTAAAAATTCTTGTTAATATATGTTCCAAACACCAGCTTAATAATGACAGTTATTTCACTAAATTCTTCATTATTTCTGAAATTAATTGAATCAAGAACAGTGTACCTAAACAGAAACATGATAACAAAAGGGTTAAATGTGTTAACTGGCTGATTTAATATTGTCAGCTACAAACATAAAAGGTTCTAACCATTTATATCTATACAATTTTCCAGATCCGGCTATTGTGATTTAGATCCATATGTTTTCACAATCACAGACTTACTGAAAGCAGTAGATGTTAAGTAAGTATTTGTATTTTATAGTTTTATCTATTTTTTAAATATTTACTACTACTTTGTTATTTTGGCTTTTGTTACTTGGCAATTTAATTTTACTATAGTTGAAATTCACCTATGGTATTTGTTCATTGTATGCTTTGCAAAGACAGGCCAATCTAGAAATGTAATGTGTATAATAAAATTAGAATGTATTCCTTATTTGCTATAAATCTGCTTATTTAGTTACTTAGCTCTGTTTACTAAAACTACATTTTCCTTGAAAGTATTTTTGCTAAAATATTTTACTTTGCTGATTTGTAATTATTTGGCATCTGATTTTATTTGAGATTGTATGTTGGAACCAAAATAATTATATCACAGTAGATTCATTGTGGCCATTAAAATACACATTGTTATGAACATTATTTTGTGATAATAATATATTAGGAATCAAAGCCATTACACATTTATCAGCTAGTTTCCTGATATTCTACTTTACCATATGTTTAACTCTATGATATTAGAATGTCTGTGAGTCTTTAACAGATACTATATATGAGATGAAGGTTTATTAGTTACATTTAAGTTTCATCACTTGAGTACCAAACAATTCTGACTTTCTCTCCCCATTTTTTTCGCAGATTCCCATGACTCTCTATCACCATCCAATTCTATTATTATGAATTTGAATTGGGAACTTGAGTCAATAGTGAATCTTTCATTAGCTGATTACACAACCATGGATGCTACCCCCAAGGATGCGTTGCAGATACTCTCTTGATAGAGTTTGGTGATCTTGACCATTGATCTTCTAGGATTCCTCTGCTCAGCATCGATTTAAGAAGTTGAGCTCTTCTGCTACTTCTTGACAATCCACCATGCTGTAGTCTCATGATTTCGCCATATCCCTGGCAGGGTGGCTGAACAAGTGCTATGCCTTGCCAAAGGGCAGCCCATAACTATGCAGGGCATGGTTGTCACTCTATGAGGTATTTTCAAATACCCACATACCCATTTTACTTTCTCGCTATTGTTTCCATCTTCATCAAAATATTAAAAAAAGCCTCATTTCTTCTTTTCTGCTTTTCCTCTTCAAAATAATGCATTTCTTTTGCAGAGTAAAAGATTTTTTCAACTACATGTCACGTTTACAAGAAGTCCAAAGTTCAAGCCAAGCTGTAAATACTCACTTACAACAGCTAATGAAAAGATATATCATCACATCACCCATGTTTGCATTATTCCAAAGGTAGACGATTTATTTCTTTATTTTCAGAAACTGCTATGAAATCACTTTCAAACTTTTCAACAAATGGTAATCAGCTGAAATTCTGAAAATGTATCTGTTGACCCTTCAACATTCAAATTATTTTGTCAGATGTACTGCTTTTCATTCACATTGATTTGAATTAATCATGCATTATCTTGTAGCCTTGAGATCCCAATGATGTGATTGTATATCTTTAGAATGACATTGTAGAGTAGGTGTGAGAGACCTGATCTGGTCAGTTTGAACATAAAACAGGTAGAATATTTGGGCTGGATACGGCCAGTTTAAATACTAAAGGTTTAAATACTTCTAAAGTATCCTTTCACCTTCACTTGCTTTATCAAAGTAATGTTTTACTGTTAGTTTGTGTTCGAGGGACTCTAAGAAAGTCTACAATTTAATATCTATTCTTTATTAGATTCTTGTTTGTAATGTAGCTTAAAACAATTTATTTTACTGACACTTTCACAATTTTTGCTACGTTTATTTCAATATTTATATATAATTATATTTTGATGACATGCCATTGAGTTTTTCTTATTCTTTATTTTGTACAGAATATTTCCTCAAATTTTCAAACAGAACTCTAAGAATGTATTGTAAGTATATTATATAACTGGAAATTTTTTTTGTTGTTACTTTCCAGTGTTTCTGGTGTTCTTCAAACAGTTAATATAAGAAACTTTTGGAAGATAGTGTGTAAGGAAATCTGATTTATAACTAACTGTATAAATGATTACACATAGAAATTATTGATAGTTACTTTTGGAGATGTTGACAATATGACACTGAACACAATTTGGGATATAAAATAAATTGGTACTGTATATAATTTTTTATATAGAATATTTTGTAATGCAGACAATTTGTTGCTATACACAACTTTGTACTGTTAAATTGATTCTGAAAACATTTGGGAAATGTAGACAGTTTGGTGTTATACTCAATATTGGAATGTTTAGATTGAAACTACAGATGACTTGTAAAAGCCAATATATATATATATACATATTACATGCGCGTGCATGCACACACACACATGCACAATTATGTGTTGTAGACAGGTTTTTTTTGGCATTTTGGTGATGTGTACATTTTTAAATGCAGACAGTTTGGAGATATCGGTTTTAATTTGTAGTTAATTCAGCTGGGGAAAGACTGCAACCTTGATCCTTTTCTGAGACAAGTGGAAGGAAGGAATATAATTATCTTCAGACCTAGTTTGGATGCTTGCAACTTAGTGGGTTCTGTTAAAGGCACCCAATGGTCAAGTAATGGAAATGGATTGAGTCTACCAGTCAAGGATAAGGAAGGTTCCTCCTATGGGTTCCATGTAGTTGTAGAGTGAACTTCTTAATCACACACCATTGCCTACACCTAATTAGATCTTGTAGATTATTTGGTTCTATAGTCAATTTGGCTATATATATAACTAAGTATTATATAAAAATTTAAAATATTTTTGCTACCACACATTTAAGGCAGCTCTGTTATGTAGTATTCACCATCAACTGTATACCAAGCTTATATGCTTCAGTTTTAGACAATTACATGTAACAGTAATGTCTCAATGGACCTCACCATGGTTACTTAATTATTTGCCTCTTAGATACTCCAGATAGAACAAGAAGCTTTCAATTGCAAAGAATACCATGTTCCAGAGTTACCTATATTAGAGCTTCTTATAAGATCTCGCAGCATTGAGGCAGTTCTCAAGACATTCTTTATTCTGAAATAACTTGATGAGTAATAATTTTAAGAAGTAAACAAACCTCAACATACCAAAACACAGGACTGAACCAGGGATGCTTAGGTCTTTAATCTTACGCTCTTCTGTTTGAACTATTTTCACTATCTGCAAATGGTCTCCTGATTTGAACTGATATATATTTAATCTAATTAAAATGGTAATATTTTAGTAATGTTACCTAAACGAAATATATGAAGTAATGTGCAGATGAAATCATTCCAGTGAATTTTTATAAATTTTACATTTTTTTTTTTTACGTTTTAAATTTGTCTGAAATCTATAGATCTGTATAAGTGATGGAACCAATAGTATTTTTACTAACACTCATCTTAATGCAAAATACCATCAGGTTTGGTAAATACAAGCAACAATTTAGTTATCACTCAATCTGCTGAAAATAGCAGCCAAAAGTCTTCCAAATTGCAATTCTAAATAAAGGCTACAGTGACTGATCTAATTCTTGATGTATGTATGGCAAGAATATCAACTGGAACATCTTTCATCATCATTTTTTTAAGTACAACTGATCTGGAACTACACCATAACACCAAAGTTTACCTTCAGCCCAAAGCAGTGAGCTTTCTGTTGATATGTGACCTGCTAGATATAGCAGCCAAATTTCCCTAAAATTGTGCCATACCATCTTACATTAGAAAAGGATATGTTTGAAAGTGTTGTCCCATATATGCAAGCAGAGAAGATATATATATGGCATCTGTCAGTCATGTAGACTACAGTGAGTATCTATGGAGGAAGATCAAGAGCAAATTTTGAAATGACTATGAATTCCAATCTTCAATGTACAATCTCGGCCACAGATATTATATAATATATCCTTATTACAATGATGGACAGAAAACCACCTGGAAGACAGTTTTCCTGTTACAGTTTGATAATGCTTTAAAACTTTTGATGTTATTTTAGTGTGAAGTGTACTCATCATCATCATCATCATCGTTTAACGTCCGCTTTCCATGCTAGCATGGGTTGGACGGTTCAACTGGGGTCTGGCAAGCCCGAAGGCTGCACCAGGCCAGTCAGATCTGGCAGTGTTTCTATAGCTGGATGCCCTTCCTAACGCCAACCACTCCGAGAGTGTAGTGGGTGATTTTATGTGCCACCGACACAGGTGCCAGACGAGGCTGGCAGACGGCCACGCTCGGATGGTGTTTTTTATGTGCCACCGACACAGGTGCCACACGAGGCTGGCAGGCGGCCACGCTCGGATGGTGTTTTCGGTGTTTTCTTATGTGCCACCGACACAGGTGCCAGACGAGGCTGGCAGACGGCCATGCTCGGATGGTGTTTTTGGTGTTTTCTTATGTGCCACCGACACAGGTGCCAGACGAGGCTGGCGAACGGCCACGATCGGATGGTGTTTGTTACTATTGCCTATTATTAATTTTATACATACACACACATGCACATACACATATGCAAGTTATATACATATATTGTTTTGATGCTGGCTGTTTTATTGTTACTCAAAATACAAAATATGTATTTCAGAAACCAAAAAGTCAAATCAGACACTGTCCAGTCAAAAAGGAAATTGTGTTGGATATTGTTTCTCTTATGCAAAAGTATGTATAACAAAACAGTTTCAAAAATTTATTTATTGCTGATATGTTATTATGTTTTATTGAAAGTGAATGCAAGCATTACAACATAGAAATTATCATTAATTGCAGTGCTTTTCCTAGTCTGGCTATAAGTGTAGAGTCAATTGATAATGCAGATGGTCATATTTTCAAAAGTGGTCCAGAATGGCAGAAATAAAATTAGGAGCACTGTCCGTAATATTAGAATAGTACTCCATAAGAGGGTATATTTAGACTGTGTGAAAACAAAGCTTCTGGTGGAAGTTCTGTGTTGCACTAAACAACTGGGATTTGGGTGAGACTAGAGGCATCCAATATATGTATAAATGAGAGTTGGTCATCAGAATGGGCTGTGGGACTCTTCTTCTTTGAAATAGAAACCATTGATTGAAATTAGACTTCCACTTCATCTTCTATATGTGCAGATCTCTTCTAATGTGACAAATCTTCTGCTCAGTCCAGTGATTAGTCTTAAAGGCATCTCCCCAACTGTTTCTAAAACTGGCTTCTAATTCTTCCTGAGACTTTCCAGACTATGTAACCTCCCACTATCCAAATATATTTATTTATCTAAAAATATGAAAGCATCCTGTTATATATTTTACTGATGGCGCCATCTTTTGTCTCCCTGCTTACAATCACAGATGTCATTCTTTTTTGTGACACCTCAAGATTTTTCAATTACCCAATGCATTTTCTTCCCTTAGCATGAACTTGTATCATATTCTCCAATGCCTACAAGATTCAGATCTATCTCTATATCTTAGATCATTAGCTGAACAGTATCAAGTCAATTTCTTGTATTTTCTGTTTCTTAATTCAATACAGAATATTTTGTTCTGATTTGCTGTTTTAACCCTTTCGTTACCAAACTGGCTCTGGCTCTGAATACAAATGTCTTGTTTTCATAAGTTTTGAATTAAAATCTTCCACTAAACCTTAGTCACAATTTATGTTCCTAACACTAGCTAAATGATGACTAAGTTATTTTACTAAATCCTTTGTTTTATTTAAAGTAATTGAAAGAAACACAGAGCATCTTAAAATAAATACAGTAACAAAAGGGTTAAGAGTTGTCTCAGCAACCCCAAAAGGAACTAAGAGCTAACTTTTGGAGCTAGATAATTTCCTTAAAAATATAATTGCTAGGGAAAATTGTATTTTGTAAGTAGAACTTGCTATTGGAGATTACTTAAAAAACTTTGGGAATTGGTTGAGAGATCTATTTAAATTGTTGGTTCTGATGAAGTTTTGTTTTTTAATCAAAAAATTTTTTTTACCAGGATTAGAATTAGGATTAGAGTATAGCCAGCATCACTTTGGACCAAGATGCTATTACTCTGGCCCCATTTGAATCTTGATATTAACTTGATGTGACAGAGATCAGTATTGTCACTTCTAGTTATCATGTAGACACGTATGAAGAACAATATATAATCAAATCTTGAAATATATTTCAAATAATTCAATTTTTGTGAAGTGTTTATGATGTATTTGTTTTATTTCTCCTAACAGGCTCTTATATGAATGGTAATGCTGAGATGATTTCATATGTTCACGTGCTGATCTGTATAGTACACTATGTTGCTACACAAACTACTGCTGACATGTTGAATTCTCCTTATGGTAGGTATAAACCTATACACATTTATTTTCTCTCTCTCTCTCTCTCACACATGCAGTGTAATATTTAATACATACATACTCTTTTACTTGTTTCAGTCATTTGACTGCGGCCATGCTGGAGCACTGCCTTTAATCGAGCAACCCGACCCTGGGACTTATTCTTTGTAAGCCCAGTACTTATTCTATCGGTCTCTTTTGCCGAACCACTAAGTGACAGGGACATAAACACACCAGCATCGGTTGTCAAACAATGCTAGGGGGACAAACACAGACACATACATATATATATATATATATATACATATATATGATGGGCTTCTTTCAGTTTCCGTCTACCAAAATTCACTCACAAGGCTTTGGTCGGCCCGAGGCTATAGCAGAAGACACTTGCCCAAGATTCCACGCAGTGGGACTAAACCCGGAACCATGTGGTTGGTAAGCAAGCTACTTACCACACAGCCACTCCTGCGCCTATATATATATATATATATGTGAGTAGTTGTTCTTGAAGCAAACATAAAGGTATATACACGGTCGCACATGAAAAAGTACCCCAAGTTCTGTAGCATAGTGTAAATACAGTTGTTTTTATCATTCACTTTTAATTCCTGTACACATGTGAAATGATATGGCTTCGATTTTAGACTTTTGCATGTTGTGCATCTGAGGTTGATATGGCTTCGATTTTAGACTTTTGCATGTAGTGTATCTGAGGTTATTCAACCTCACAGAGCCTCTAATGTTTGAAGCTATTCTCTGAGCAGGAGTAAAACTCAGTATTTTATGTTAACAACAACATGGTCATCAATGAAACAGTTCCCCAACTGCTTACAACATTGAACTGTAAATAGGTGCCCCATGCTACTTAGCATTACAGCTAAGAGATGAGTTTATTGCCTTTACAATAAACATGTGTAAACTGGTGACTAAATATAAATACACGCACACACACACGGACTATATATGTAATGGATTTACATAGGAGTGGTTTCACAATTTTAATGATATTTTACGAACAAAGAATCCCATCATAATGCCTATTTCTTACAGACAACATGAGGTGGCCTAATGTACTAAAAATAGCAGTTAAATTTTCCTCATACCACTTCTATGAAAGAAAGGATATGTTGTTGAATAATGAGGTAAGAGATATATATTATATCTGAATAAAAGATGAAATGGTCATTCCTTGAACTCATTTGATCATAGATCTATTGTATCACCAATGATGTGGAGATAAACAATTAGATACACAATATATTATACAGGGTGTTCCAGAAGTCTTGGGCACATTTTGACATTGAACATCTCGAAAACTATTAAGGACATAAAAACGCATCTGATATATTCTGAAAGCCTGCAATTTCAAGTTTTTTTATGGAATGTTCAAAGATTGGTCACATGGCACACATCAAGCTGATAGTCCAATTCTTGCTAAATGCGTTCCAGCATTGCGTTGTCGATGGTTGCAACTGCTTTCGTTATTCAGGCCTTGAGTTCATCCATATCTTTTGGAAGGGGAGGCACATAGACCAGTCCTTTCACAAACGCCCACAAAAAGAAATCGTAGGGTGTGAGATCTGGAAACCTGGGAGGCCAGGGCATGAGAACATGATCATCTTGCCCAGACCGTCCAATTCATCTGTCTGGCAGTGTTGTATTCAGATACTGTCTAACCCTGAGTCTCCAGTGCGGTGACACCCCATCCTGTTGGAAAATGAAGTCCCTACTGGCTCTTCTGATTGATTTATGGGCGCTCTGCTCGAAAGCAGTTCAAACTCGCTCAACCATACCATCTTAAGTTGAGGGGCATCCTGTTCTCTTAGCTGGACACAAACACCCATCCTTCATGAATTTACCATGCCATCTCAATATGGACTCCCTTTCTGGTGCCTCTTTTCGGAAGTTTGTGTGAAATTCATGTTGAACAAGTGTCCATGATTCAGTTTTTGCAAATTCGAGGACGCAAAACGCCTTTCTGGTTGAGTGAACGCCATTACTGGATCTGAAAAAATATGAAAAAATCATAGCTTTAAAATGGTACCAGTTTCATCTTACTACCAATCATAGTCTAGCAGATATGAGGACTTGAAATGTGCCCAAGATTTCTGGAACACCTTGTATACTAGCTGCACTATGTACATGTTATAACACTCTACACATTTACACAGTATTGCTGGAATACTTTTATTTGTGGGCTTACAAGTCTTGGGAGAAACAACACAACTACTATTACTACTAAAAAGATAAATGTAAAGACTCCCTTTGGTCACGAATGACCATGGGATTGCACCTAAAAAGTTCGCCTCTGAGGCATAAGGTTGTTTATGGAAGGCCAGCAGTTACCCATGAATACTAGTCTCCCTTCTCCATGCCACTGATGTTGTCCAAGGGAAAGGCAAAGTCAAAACTTATTTCTACAGCTAAGTTAACTGGAGCAATGTGAAATAAAGTGTGTTGCTCAAAAACACTACACACAGCCCATTTCAGGAATTGAACTCACAATCTCATGATTGTAAATCCGACACTAACCACTGAGCCAGTCACCACTGTATAACACTTTCTTCATTGAAGTTACATTTTTGTTTTACCAAAATGAACTAATATTTTTTATATCTTTTACTTATTTTAGTCATTAGACTGTGGCCATGCTGGGATGCCACCTTGAAGAATTTTTATTTGAATCATCCCCAGTACTTATTTTTTTTTTAAGTGTGGTATTTATTCTGTCATTTCTTTTGCTGAACCTCATAAGTTATGGGGATGTAAATACACCAATACCAATTGGTGAGGGATAAACACAAACATGGGACCATTTAAATATTTTTATTGTAATTGGTATAACTTGAGAAAATCAAACACTGCAAATTTTATGTTTATGCCAATTTATTGTGGAGTGTTTAGCACTTATTTCCGTTCAATATAACTGTCATTTGCTTTCTTCACCAGTTCTATCCATTTATGAATTAATTCGCATGCCTTAACTATCTCTTCTTTTTTCATTTTACTGAATCCTCGCTTGAAGCCTTCAGTGAAGACACTCAGTTGCAAGATGTGTTGGATATTGCTTCAACTGCACCCACTAGCCAAAAATCACATGGATTCAAATCTGGTGAGCTAGTGGGCTAGATATCTTTAGGGACAAAGATGGCAATTCTTTCTTCAAAAATCTGGTGAGCTAGAGGGCCAGTTATCTTTAGAGACAAAGATAGGCAATTCCTCTTTCAAAAATTCTTGAATGGGTTGGTGCAGAGTCTTGTACAAACATGCCCTGACTTCCATCATAATGCTTCCTAATCCAAGGCAACAACACTTCTAAGATTTTGAGATACTCTGCTGTGATGATTTTAAGACTCACTTCAATAAAATGAGGAGGCATCAATTTCCCATCACTTGCAACAGCTCCAAAGACCATTATGAAAGCCGGATTCTTGCTATGCATAGCTGAAGGAACTTGGTAAGGGTCATATGCTATCACTTGTGAGTTCTGACGGTTTGCAACTTCATCTACTATGAACTTCTTTTCATCCATGAAGATGTAGATGTCTCTGCCACGATGTTTCAGATGACTAAAAAGTTTGGGGCTTCTTTCTGCTCAAATGGCTTTGGAGTGGATAGTTAAAATGTTATGGTGTCTCCTCACATTCAATTTCATATGGAGGTCTTGTTTCACAGCCCTAGAAATGGTCATTTTACTGATTCCCCAATCTTGAGCCAACTTAGCCATTGATTTTGACGGGTTTGACTCAATTGGTCTTTTAAGCCCTGTTAAGTACCGAGGTGTGCATTTTCAGTTACTACAAGGACTGTGAGGCTTTCTCTGAACATCCTGACTTTTCTTCAAATTGGCTACAACTCTAAAAACAGTAGATTTGGCATACTTTGTGGCTCTAACAATCTCCCCAGTGCTTTTGTTGGCATGGAATAATTTAGCAATTACACTGGCATGTAAAAAGTTCCATCCAAATGTGCCAGCCTCCTCACCTCGACTGGCTCCTGTGCTGGTGGAATGTAAAAAGCACCATCCAAATGTGGTTGATGCCAGTCTCCTCTGGCTCCAATGCCAGTGGCACGTAAAAGCACCATCCAAACATGGTCAATGCCAGCCCCCTCTGGCCCCTGTGCCAGTGGCACGTAAAAAGCACCCACTACACTTTTGGAGTGGTTTGCATTAGGAAGGGCATCCAGTTGTAGAAACCAGATTAGATTGGAGCCTGGTGCAGCCTCCTGGCTTCCCAGACCCCAGTTGAACCGTCTAACCCATGCCAGCATGGAAAAGACGTTAAACGATGATGATGTTGAATTTGTTCAGTCAGAAATAAAAAATAGTACAAGTTATTATTCAAACTGGTAATATTTAAAATTCAAACTCCAACAAAATCTATCCAATTAGAAATATGCCCATTTAAAATTTATCCCAACTAACCTCTTACACCCTGGAGGTCGGGAGAGCCAGCGGTCACACCAGGCTCCAATCTGATCTGGTATTGTTTCTACAGATGGATGCCCTTCCTAATGCCAACCACTCTGAGAGTGTAGTGAGTGCTTTTACGTGCCACTGGCACGGGAGCCAGTCAGGTGGGCCTGGCATCGATCATATTTGGATAGTGCTTTTTATGTGCCACCGGTACGGGAGCCAGTCAGGGAGTACTGGCATCAGCCACATTTGGATGGTGCTTTTTATGTGCCCCCTGTATATATATAATATATATATGTATATGATGAGCTTCTTTCAGTTTCCATCTGCCAAATCCACTCACAAGGCTTTGGTAGTTGGCCTGAGTCTATAGTAGAGGACATTTGCCCAAGTTGCCGTGCAGTGGGACTGAAACCAGAACTAAGTGGTTGGGAAGCAAACTTCTTACCACACAGCCACTCCTCTGTCCATTTCTTTTTGCCATTAGTATGTAGTCTTGTCATAAATTGTGTGTTGGAGGGTGGTGGTGGAAAAATGTAAAAATATGAATTTATGTAATGAAAATACTCATTGAGAATTATTTTTGTTGTTTAGATGAACTTCAGAAATCTAGCACTGACCCCAACTCTACAGAAATGCTCTCACAGTTAGCTGAAGACTTCCGTACAAGCTATAAGGAGGTAAATAGTTCTTTGTTTATCTTTTGTCTTGAATCTTTTATTTATTTCAGTCATCAGACTGTGGCCTTGCTGGGGAACCATCTTGAAAGGTTTCATCAAACGAATCAAACATATTTTTTAAGCCTAGTACATATTCTATGAGTTACTTTTGCGAAATTACTAAGTTACAGAGATGTAAACAAACCAATACTGGTTGTCAGTTGGTGGTGGGGGACTAACACACACACACTCATTCACACGTGCTGGGCTTCTTTCTATTTCTGTCCACCATATCCACTCACAAGGCTTTGGTTGGCTTGGGGTCTACTGTAGAAGATAATTGTCCTAGGTGCCATGCTGTGGGAGTGAACTCAAAACCATATAGTTGGGAAGCAATCCTCTTACCGCACATGCTAGTTTATTTTTTAGTGTCTGAAATTTTTTTACTCTCAGGGTAAAAAACCTGCAGAGGCAACTGTCATAGATGTGTGACTGATTTGAACTGTTACTGGAAAACAAAATTGGTGAAAACAACCTGAGCAAGAAGAAAAACTTATCCAGATTGTCTTACAAAATAATTTCTGAATGAGCAAAAACCATATTCCACTCTCTCTGTCATAGTCAAGTAGTATTAGGAAGGGCATCAAGTAAAAGCAAACAATCCCTCTCATGAAAGCATGGGAAAATATAACTAAAAATACTTACAATTCTTCTATTGGCATGTCCAGAAACATTAGAGGTATAAAGGGTAAAAAGCCCCTTTGGTCATGAATGACCATGGGGTTGCACTTAGAAAGTTACCATCTGAGGCATAAGTGCAGGCAAAGTTGTTTATGGAAGACCAGCAGTCACCCATGCATACCAACCTCCTCTCTCCATGCCACCGATGTTATCCAAGGGAAAGGCAGATACAGCTTGGCACCAGTGACGTCACAACTCATTTCTACAGCTAATTGAACTGGAGCAAAATGAAATAAAGTGTCTTACTCAAGAACACAACCCACAGCCCAATCTGAGAATCAAACCAGCTACCTAATGATTGTGAGCCTGATGCTCTAGCCACTGAGCTATGCGCCTTCACATATCAGAGATATATAGATGACAGAATTGGTGCAGGTTATTATTGGTATTTATTTACCAAACTTGGAATGTTAAAAGACAATGTTGACTAAATACATAATCCTTTGGAGGAAAAAGAAACTGAAGTGAACGACATGCAAATTGAAGCTCTTGCAAATTAGTATAAATACTTGCTGATCAGAACATTCACACACATATCATCAACGTCATTTTAATGTCCAATTGTTTTCCATGCTCACATGGATTGGACAGAATTTGTTAAGGTGGATTTTCTCTAGCCAAATGCCTTTCCTGTCACCAACCTTCACCTGCTACCTAGTAAGGTAATATTTCCCATGACCAGACAACATACAAGCTTACAACTATCATGTGATGATAAGACAGAGACAGTAATACTTCATCCACATATATGTATATATGTATTTATACACACACATACATACACACAACAAGTTTCTTTCAGTTTCCTTCTAAGTCCACACACAAAGCTTATTTTATCTGACATGCTAATGATTCCATTAAAGGTACAAAGCTTGAAATTTTGTAGGGAGGGGACTAATTGATTTCACTGCTACTTAATTTATCGACCCTGAAAGGCAAAGTTGACCTCTGGCATTTAAACTCAGAAAGTACAGATGGCAGGTGTGGTAACAATTCTGCCAGTTTGCTGCCTTAATGTTTTCTTTAGTAATAATAAGGACAACAGGCTGTTCCTGCTTTGCTCTCTTTTTTTTTTTTTTTTCAAGAAAGTCAAGTTTCCAGTGTGTCTAAAATGTCACTGCAACCTTAATCTTTCCATTACATTTAATTTGAAACCTTTCACATTGAACAGAGCAATTGTTGATGTTATTTTGCTGATAAATTTTAATCATTTTATGTACCACTATAAATACTTAATTGATAAATTATAAATTTTTCATGTTCTCTTACAGCTTCAGCCTGTCCAGAACGCAGTCGCAGAGTTTGTCAATTCAATTGTATTATATACCAACGGCAATTTAGATGTAAGTAGTTATATTTCATTAATATGTAGTTACTTAATACATCACATATTTTTGCGGAGGGGGCCAGTCATTTAGATTGACCCCAGTATGCAACTGGTACTTAATTTATAAACCCTGAGTGGATGAAAGGCAAAGTTTACCTTGGCAGAATTTGAATTCAAGAACATAAAGACAGACGAAATACTGCTAAGCTTTTCGCCCGACATGCTAATATTTCTACCGGCTCGCCACCTTACGTCACGTGTATATTAATATATGAATGAATGTTTGAAAGATCCTCTGCCACCCCTTTTTTATGTATTATCACCTATTCTCTCCTCTTTCATGACCCATTCCTATTTTCCTTACATTCTCCCAAACTTCTGCCCACCCATAGCCCTTTTTGTTTCCTAACTAATAATAATGTTTTTAATATATTTTATTTTATTTAACCATTGTTATAGGTTGATGAGACGGAGAAAATTTATCTGAAGTCTTACCAGGCTAGTGGAGATATAAATGAGCTTCTCTTCTTAGTCAATGATCCCATTGTCGTTACTTCAACTCCCATCAAAAACAGAAAGCCATCACCTCGGTATGTCTCTTACATGAGTTATTATTGTTCTGGAGTATTCAGTGGAACAGCTTTTGTGATAGCCCACAGAACTAAATGCATTTTTGTATGTTAGTTTTAGTGAAACCTTCTTATCTATGTGATAGCAGTTAAGGACATCGCATCCTAAATCATAAGATGCAGTAAGGATTTAGCTGTTATCTCACATTTTTTACTTTTTGGAGCTTTTGTGGTTACTATAATGTTATTGTAATTGTAGGTGTTGTCAATGCTATTGCAATTATAGGCAAAGGGAAGGGACAGCATATCTGTAGGCCTGCCAGAGATTGTACTGTGTTGGTGAGTGAGTGTTTGCCTAACAATTAGATGGTTACAATATCATCAGCGCAAAAACATTAGAAAACTGTATTTTGAACTCACCTGACATACCTCCTTATATTGGTTGTAATTTTACACAAACATTCCATTCAGCATTATAAAATATGAGATAAAGGATTGTTTCATTGATGTGTGCAATGATTGTCTCTTTGTGTTATTGAAAGAGATAAGATACTCATGTTGCCACTGGAGAATGTTTTTGAAATATCAACCCATGGATGCAGTGCAGGTTTAGAATGAGACGTGATGTTTGATGATATATGAATAATAAACATACATTACGGACACAACTGTTACCACTCCAGTCACCAAAGCAAACCTCTAGACATATATTCAGTTCATCATCATCATCATTATCATCATTTGATGTCTGTTGTCCATGCTGGCATGGATTGGATGGTTTGACCTGGGCTGGCAAGCTGAGGAGCTGCACTTTCCTAATGCCAACTACTTTACAGTGTGCTGGGTACTTTTACGTGGCACTGCATGGGTACTTTTACATGGCATTGGCATGGGCACTCTTACAGGGCACTGCACACTTGCTTTTACATGCTTTACACCAACCAAAGTTCTGGTCTTAACACTTCTGTACAGCAAGGTACCAGGCATCTTGGTCCTTTGTCATGTTGCCTGAAAGATTCAATGTCTTGAGATTATTCTTCAGTACTTCATCCCATGTCGTCTAAGCTCAAACAAGTCATTTACTAAGCATTTTTTTGTGATTGTTATGAATAGGCGCAGGAGTGGCTGTGTGGTAAGTAGCTTGTTTACCAACCACATGGTTCCGGGTTCAGTCCCACTGCGTGGCATCTTGGGCAAGTGTCTTCTGCTATAGCCTCGGGCCGACCAAAGCCTTGTGAGTGGATTTGGTAGACGGAAACTGGAAGAAGCCTGTTGTATATATATATATATATATATATATATATATATATATGTGTGTGTGTGTGTGTGTATGTGTTTGTGTGCCTGTGTTTGTCCCCCTAGCATTGCTTGACAACCGATGCTGGTGTTTACGTCCCTGTCACTTAGCGGTTCGGCAAAAGAGACCGATAGAATAAGTACTGGGCTTACAAAAGAATAAGTCCCGGGATCGAGTTGCTCGATTAAAGGCGGTGCTCCAGCATGGCCGCAGTCAAAATGACTGAAACAAGTAAAAGAGTAAAAGAGAGAGTAATTATAATATCCTATCATTAATTCCTTTCTACAATAGTAAATAATAGATAAAAATACAGATATCTTATTTTGTATTGAGTATGAAAATACGGCATAGTGTTGAATGACATTGATAAATGGATACTGTCTTCACCTAATATAAAACAATGTGTCAATTGTTGGACAGCTGTGATTAATGGATTAAACGGTGAGCAGAATAAAGTTTGAATAAAAGCCTTTGAACTGGTTTATGACAGTGATGCTAACATATATGCAGTTATTATCCATTCTCATCATATATTTAATATTCCTGCATACAATACCCAATTTTAAGTAATTTTCTTGTATCTATTTGCACTATTTCAAACACAGTATATACATAAATTGAATCAGTTAGCTCATTCCTTTTTTAGTAGTTTCAAATATTCCCACATATATTCACTGTTGTATACTTGTTTCACTGGTATATACATGTATCTCACAACATCTGTAAATATATATATATATATTCCTTCTAACAATGCATAGAGAAAAATATCAACAAATGTATGTAAAAATATTGTTTTCTATCTAACTTCATTACTAAGGTAAAACTTTGAGACATCTTTGTATTTTCATTAAATTAATACTGTAACTTTTCTAGTTATTCATAATATAATTTGTAAATATCATTGATGTTTTTAAAATTCTTTTGCAGACCTGAGGATTCAGTAGTTGCTCCACTCACACCAGTTCGGTAAGTGTTGTTAATGCAATCAACTAGCCCACTCCCCAAAAATTTAGGCCTTGTACCTATTATTATTATTGACTGAGAGATCAATGCATGCCATCAAGGTAACACTAGGGTACAAATATACAAAGCCCAGTATGCCCATCATGACTACCTGTATGATAAGGGTACACCAGACACATACATCACATCCATATGTGCATGAGATGATGTTCTCATATCAAGATAAGCAGCATATGACCTTGCAGGTGGGGCCCAGTTAGAATTTTCTTTGGGTCAAGAAGCCCATCCCACTCAAAAGGTTGCTGAATAAGGTTTGTTTAAGGATGATGAATGAAACATCTATATTTCCAGAGGTGAATTATTCAAACCTCTAAGAATTCCTCTCAACACATGGCTATGATGCTCCTCCACTACTGCTGCTTGTGATCAGAAACGCACATATCATCAGCCACCAAGGGACATGCTCAACTGGTTAAGGTCAAGCAACTGACTGGCAAGTCTGGTATTAAGCAGAATATTTGCAGTGGCTCGTCTTTTATACCAAGAACAAATATGTACAAGATAACACTTCCAATCAGTTAAGATCAAAAGGCATGAGAGCCACACTACTACTACTACTGCTGCTGCTGCTGTCACTAACACCACCACCACCACTACTATTATTATCATTATTATTGCAGTGAGCTGGCAGAATCGTTAGCAGACTGGATGAAATGCTTAGCAGTATTTCATCTGTTGCTGTATTCTGAGTTAAAATTCTGCCATGGTTGACTTAGCCTTTCGTCCTTTCGGGGTCAGTAAATTAAGTACCAGTGAAACACTGGGGTTGATGTAATTGACCAGTTCCCTACCCCCAAAATCTGAGGCCTTGTGCCTCTAGTAGAAAGGATTGTTATTATTATTGCTCATTGTATCTGTGAAACAAATGTGAAACCAGTACAAGATTTGGTGTTAGATTATTGGTAACATCTTAGCTCTTTATTGTACTTTTTGTTGTTGTTTAGCCCCTAGGTCAGTCCTAGTTGGGCAGACCTATGATCAAAGGCATTCCAGCCATAACCATCTCAGATATAACATATATATAGGACTATGTTATTTCATATGTATTTCCATTTCTGAAAATGGTAGAGTATTGTTTGAAAGAGATTTGGCTGCTATTTCTAGTTAGATGAGCAACTGCTGAGAAGAATCCCAGTTGGCTTCTTAATATTTTATCAGGGTTAATACTAAGGGTTTTAGATATTTAAGGAGTTCATATAAAAATGTTAAAACTAAGAAATGTATTGTGTATATTGTTATCAGGTGTAAGTTTTCCTATTAGCAAGACACATCAAATAAGGCCAGTTGTGAGTAAATGAGTAAATAATATTGTTAACTCCAGGTCATCTCTGATGAAGCAGATCTGTGATCAAAGACATTTCAACTATGATTTTTCTTTTGAGACAAAGTATATATAGGGTTGCATTATCCATCCTTCTTTTTTTAAGATTGGTGTGACTTGAGTGAAATTTAGCTGTTATTTCTTATAGTTTAAGTGGTCATTTAGAACCTTTGATTTTTGCCATAATGCTTCTTATCAGTGATACCAACTTGCAAAAAAGTTATGTGCTTTGAATGAGTAAAGAGGGGAAAATATAATTTTCTAATTGCTTATTTTAGGTCAGCATTGACTGTTGTTCAACAGTTATGGAAAATCTTGGAAGAAATACCTGAGGACCCCAGGGAATTGCTGAAAGATTATATAGATGTGAGTATTTTAACTTTATTATGTAAGTGTAATGTTTAACCATTTATTCCCAGCATATTATTTTATTTAATACTGCTCAAAAAATTAATATTATAAAATTGTTTTTTGTTGAATTGTGTAGTATAAAGATTGTATAATTGTTTTGATAATATACGATTGTTTGAAACTCTGACCTGTCAGTAATATATCATTATCATCATTGTCATCATTTCACATCTGTTTTCCATGCTAGCACGGGTTAGATGGTTTGACATGGAGTGGCCAGCTAGGGGTGCTGTCCAAATTCCAATTGTCTGTTGTGGCATGGTTTCTATGTCTGGATGCCCTTCTTAACACCGACCACTTAACAGAGTGCGATGGGTGATTTTTATGTGCCACTGGCATGGGTGTATTTATGCAGCATCGGTACAGATGCATTTACCTACAACATAGGTCAATGTAATTGACTTACTTTCGCCACTAAAACTTCTAGCCTTTGTCAGATTATAAAAATCATTATTACTATTCAATACTTGCTTCTTGATATTTCTCTTATGTATAATTTTTCTTAATTTTTCTTTCAGAGTTCTAATGCCAGTATGGTCACATCTATTTCTGATAGAATTGAAAAATACAGGAAGATCTTTGAAAAATCTTTCACAGATGTAAAAGGTCAGGACCCAGACACTAAGCGGTTTGCTTCAGAGAGGTTTCAAATTATCGTCAAACTCTATTTACATATATTCAATTCTCTTCTAATATCTGTAAGTATTTCTTCATCTTATTTTCTTACAAACATCTTGTATGAAATGTGAAGGTTTTTAATCAGTGTGCAAACATCAAGTCATGAGAAAGACCCAACACCCAATGTGGCTTAATGGTTAGGGTATTCTGCTCACAATCGTAAGGTCATGAGTTCAATTCCCAGCGACGTGTTGTGTCCTTGAGTAACTCACTTTATTTCATGTTGCTCCAGTCCACTCAGCTGGCAAAAATGAATAATACTTGTATTTCAAAGGGCTAACCATGTCAAACTCTGTCATGCTGAATCTCCTTGAGAACTACATTAAGGGTACATGTGTTTATGGAGTGCCCAGCCACAATTTCACAAGCAGGAGCAACTGGAACCCTCATTGTTGTAACTGATGAAGTGCCAGTTAAAGTTGTATTGAAGAATATGATAGATATGGAAATTCAAAGCTTTGAATCTAGGAATAAACTTTACTTCAGTATTTCTCCATGTAATTTGTCTTGTATCAGTTTTCTAAAAATATTTGTAACACCCACCTTGGACAGACAAAATTAGTATATAGCATTTAAATATTCAGAGGGAGTTTTGATCTAAACTGCATTGCAAGTGTTATTCACTTTTGTGCCCCATTCTGAAGATCCACACCACACCAAAATATTATCATGTCCCACCTTCAGAAACAACACTCTACTGCTTTTACTTTTTTCTTGGACTTGTATTTTCTGTCATGTGTACATACAAATAGATGTGTGTGGACACACACATACTCACAAAGTGATTTGCAAGTAAACTACATACATAGGGTAATGGGTAAAGACTCCCTTTGGTCATGAGTGACCATGGGATTGCACCTAGAAAGTTCCCCTCCAAGGCATAAGTCCAGGCAAGCTTGTTTATGGAAGACCAGCAGTCGCCCACGCATACCAGCCTCCCCTCTCCCTGCCACCGATGTTATCCAAGGGAAAAGCAAAGGCTGATACAGCTTGACACCAGTGACGTCGCAACTCGTTTCTACAGCTGAGTGAACTGAAGCAACGTGAAATAAAGTGTCTTGCTCAAGGACACAACACACAGCCTGGTATGGGAATTGAACTCACTACCTAATGATTGTGAATCCAGTGCTCTAACCACTGAGCCATGTGTCTTCAACTACACACATAAAATCAATGGAAATTGTAGTTGTGATATCAGTGCCGGTGGCACATAAAAGAACCATCTGAACGTGACTGTTGCCAGTGCCGCCTCGACTGGCCTCTGTGCCGGTGGCACGTAAAAAGCACCAACTGATCATGGCCGTTGCCAACCTCGCCTGGCACCTGTGCCGGTGGCACGTTAAAAGCACCCACTACACTCTCGGAGTGGTTGGCGTTAGGAAGGGCATCAAGGTGTAGAAACACTGCCAGATCAGACTGGGCTAGGTGCAGCCTCTTGGCTTCGCAGACCCCGGTCGAACCGTCCAACCCATGCTAGCATGGAAAGCGGACGTTAAATGATGATGATGATGATATGGATATATGTATGTTTGTGTATGTACATATGTGTGACTGTATATGTATATATTGTTTTTGTACATTTATATGTATGTATATATTTGTATACACATGTTTATATACATATATATGTGTGTGTGTGATATATTTTTTCAGGAACAGCGGCGTGTTGGAAGAGCTTCTCTTGTGACTATGTTCCGTAGTGATGATCTCCACAAAGCTTTGATGGCATGTAGTGCAGAAGTAATCCTGATGACTTACAATGTTTCCTGTAGGTATTTTTCTCTGTTAAACTCACTTGAACTTTCAGTTAATGCTTTAACTGTGAAATTCAATTTCATGGTTATTCCAGTAATGATGTTAAATACCTACCAAAAAATAGAATTGGTATTTTCTGCAAGTCACATTAGCACATAATAAACTTCATATATTTCAACAAAAAGTAGTTTTGAATATGACATTCCCCGCAAAAATTTAAGATTGGTATACTCTTTTACTTGTTTCAGTCATTTGACTGCGGCCATGCTGGAGCACCGCCTTTAATCGGGCAACTTGACCCCGGGACTTATTCTTTTGTAAGCCCAGTACTTATTCTATCGGTCTCTTTTGCCGATCTGCTAAGTAACGGGGACATAAACACACCAGCATCGGTTGTCAAGCAATGCTAGGGGGACAAGCACAGACACACACACGCATATATATATATATACACACACACATATATACGATGGGCTTCTTTCAGTTTCCGTCTACCAAATCCACTCACAAGGCTTTGGTCGATCCGAGGCTATAGTAGAAGACACTTGCCCAAGGTGCCACGCTGTGGGACTGAACCCGGAACCATGTGGTTGGTAAACAAGCTACTTACCACACAGCCACTCCTGCGCCTATCTGAAACTACTTTCTGCTGTTAAGGGTAATGAAATTTTGAACAGATATACCTTGATTTCTGCAGCAAAGCATTAAGATTATTTTAACACTTTTAGTGTCAGATAGTTATTAGATTGCAGCTATGTTGAATTTTAGTTGAACGAATCAACCTCAGTGATTCTTTCCTTAAGCTTGGCACTTATTCTATCATTTCTTTTGCCGAACTGCTAAGTTACGGGGATGTAAACACACCAACACCAGTTGTCAAGCGGTGGTGTGGACAAACAAACATAAAGACATGCATGCATGCAGACACACATACGTATACACATACACACAAGACAGGCTTCTTTCAGATTTTCCATTACTAAATCCACTCTCAAAGATTTGCTCGGTCTGAGACTATAGTAGAAGACATTTGCCCAGGGTGCAATGCAGTGGGACTGAACCTGGAGCCATGTGGTTCAGAAGCATACTTTATACCACACAGCCACACCTGTGCCTGTAGTCAATGTCAATCTTTTATTCTCCACTTTTTGTATACTTGAACACGTTCTACTGAATCTTAGTAAAATATTGCAGCTTCATAGTAATCCAGTAAAATTCACAGACAATATCTGCTGTAAACAAAGACTTGCATATTTATTCTTCATCTGTTCCAGCAAATTTGAATGTGTTATGAACAAATTGACTTAAAATTGAATGTTTGGTTGGTGTTATCAATAATGATTTAGATTTTTTTTTTCTAAATCTGTAAAATTATAATTATTCGTGGCTTTGGTTGATATTATCAATAATGTTTCATTTTGAATTTGTCTAGTGAACAACGTTGAATCTCAGAACATCCAGCCTGATTTTGCCTTCCCTTGGGTATTGAAAGTATTTGATCTAGAGGCATTTTGTTTATTCTTGGTGCTTGAATCTGTCTTAAAATTAGAAAATAAACTACCAGGAGAAATTTGCAGGGTAAGTTTTGCTATCTACTTGTGGATATGTTTCAGTTGCTGTGTGTTTTAGTTTTCAATGTGTAAGAATATATCTCTGCTGTGCACATATTCTAGATGAAATCAGACAAAAGATTCACTATCTAGTATAACAAGCCAAACTATTTCATCTACTGTGTCCTCTATATCTCTTATCACTTCTACAAATATATGTTTTCTTATCTGTTTGCCAGATATAAATACTCTCTTGTCATATGCATAATCCTTCTTTCATTCCTTAGATCTTTACTAAATACTTTTTCAGTATCACATATCACTGGAGTTCTGTTAATGGTCAAGTTGGAAAGCAAACTTCTTACTGCACAGCCGTACTTGCACCTATACCTGTATTTGTGCGAAAAGTATTTAAGTTTTATTAACAGTTATCTTTTGTTTCTCTAGATAATGCATTGTTAATCTTCAGTGAGGTATTTTGCAATGGTCTTTTATTTACTCCCCATTTTTGTGACCAGAGATGTTTAAATACTTTGGAAAGCAACCTTGAATGATTAATTTCTTAACCCACACAGCTACACCAGAGCAACCACTGTTTCAGAATTAATTTAGGAATGGTTGGCTAATAAATAACCTGCTTATCCCTTATGTTCATTCTATTGATTGTTTATCTATGATGCATCAAAGATTTAGCAAGTCTGTCAAAACTATACCAGCATGGAAAGTGGACATATCATCATATCATCATCATCATCATCAACATTCAGCATCCGTTTTCCATGCTGGCATGGGTTGAATGGCTTGACAGGAACTGACAAGGCCAGAAACCACATTAGGTTTCATAGTCTGTTTTGTCTTGGTTTCTACAGCTGGATGCCTTTCCTAATGCCAACCATGTTATAGAGTGTGCTGGTGGCATCAATACCAGTGCTTTTTACATGACACCAGCACCATTGCTATTATGTAACACCTTGGTTTTAGGATCTCAATTCTGTTGTGGGTGAGTCTTCTGCAGCACAATAATGCACCACATACCTTGGTCCTCTGTCATCTCCTTTGTAAGGCTCAGTGTTTTGAGATTGGCCTTCAATACTTCATCCCATGTCTCTTTGGGTTGCCCTCTTCCTCAATTTTCCTCCGCTTTAAGTGAGTGGCACATCTTTATGCAATTGTCCTCATCCATCTATATCACATGACCAAACCAGTTCAGTTAAGATGGCTGTGGCAAGGTGGATTGGGCCATTTGAGAATTAAGTGCCTTGACTACAAATACAATACAATACAGGTGACAAGATATGAACTTTTGACCTCTTGATTATGTTGTCCTTTACCCACTTGGTCATTCTTGTAATATAAAATACCAAATCACCAGATTCTCCATTCTCCAATTTTAATCAACCTTCTGGTTAAAAGGAACGGGGAAGGTTTAATGCTTTGTTTATAATTCTGCACACCATCATTACACTTGTTTATCAATATTTTGTTGAATTAAGGCGGCAAGCTGAAAGAATCATTAGCATGCTGGGCAACATGCTTAGGGGCATTTCGTCTGTTTTCATGTTCTGAGTTCCATTTCTGCTGATGTTGACTTTACCTTTCATCATTTCGGGGTCTATAAAATAAGTACCAGTTGAACACTGGGATTGGTGTAATTGATTATTACCTCACCTGGCCTTGTAATCAGTATTTTGTTAAATTTATTATTTGATTTATAATATCTTTAGTTTGAAATTTGTTTGTCTTCTTTGCAGCATATTCAGAAAATAGAGCAGGATATTTTGGATTGCTATGCATGGAAGGAAGTAAGTGTTACACTATTAGCATTTAACATTTAGACCTGTGTGTGCGTGAGTGTGTATGCATATGTGTGTATGTGCATATGTGTGCACATGAATGTTTGTGGGTATGTACATTAGTGGAACCTCTCTCAATTCACTCCTGATTTATGTATACTTTGTCTTATTTATTCCAGGGCAGGTCAGTGTTTGAGATCTCAAATGAGGATCTGGAGAACCTCTTAGAAGCAAAAAATGGTGAAAATGCAACAAACCTAATGTAAGTCTAGTTACTTAATATTAAACTCATCATAATCATCATTTAAATACAATGTTATTACCAGTTCATATATGCTTGGGGCATATTCAAACCTGCAAGAAAGCCATTCACTGTTTTGTCATGGAGAAAATTTCTTGCTGTTGACAAATGGTGTAAATACACCTAAAATCAGCTCACAATGCCACCTATCCAGACTGTGAGACACATGCATTTCAGAGTGGTTATCTCCTCTTCAATCACAGAAACTGGGCATGGTGCACTGTGAGATTGTCTCTATGATATTCTTGTCATTATACAACAACTGGTAGTGCTAATTACAGGGTGGCAGTGCTAAGCAGTGATGCGTATAAATACAAGGTTATCATTATCATTGTTTAATGTCCATATTCCATACTGGCTTAGATTGGACAGCTTAACAGGATTTGATGAGCCAGAGGACTGCATTGAGCTCCAATGTCTGCTTTGGTGTGGTTCCTGCAGCTTGATGCCTTTACTAACACCAATCATTTTACAGTGTATTAGGTGCTTTTTTTTGTTGCACTGACACTAGTGAGCTCATCAGGTAACTTGCCAAGATAAGACCTCCTTGATAGAGTAAGGTTGCAGTAGTTTTGTGCTAGGTGTTGTGAGGCTAAAGTATGATAGAGGGACATGAATAGGTGTTTTGCTGTAGAGGAGATACACGGTTACCTCAGCATAAAAGAGAGAAAAAAAAATGGTGAAGATGAGATGTCAGGGTGTGTACTCAAGATACAAGAAAGTGGAAAAAGAGAAGAGAGAATTACCTGGCACTCTGTCAGCTACAATGACAAGGGTTCCAGTTGATCCAATCAACAGAACAGCCTGCTCGTGAAATTAACATGCAAACGGCTGAGCACTCCACAAACATGTGTACCTTTAATGTAGTTCTCAGGAAGAATCAGCGTGACACAGAGTGTGACAAAGCTGACCCTTTGAAATATAGGTACTACAGATTTTTGCCAGCTGAGTGGACTGGAGCAACATGAAATAAAGTGTCTTGCTCAAAGACACAATGTGTTGTTGGGAATCAAACTCACGACCTTACGTTCATGAGCTGAATACCCTAACCACTAAGCCATGCGCCTTCACTAGAAGAGAGAATAGGGATTGAAAATCAAGCATAGCTGGATGGGTAGATTTGTGAGAGTGCAAAAGAAGAGTGTCAGATGTGTGTGTGACACTGTCTTTATCAACACCAACTGAGCAAAATTGTTGACAATGTTTATGTTCTGTGGTAAACATAACTCCCATAATTCATTCATTTTCAACATGTAGTGACTGGTGGAATGAAAAAACAAAAAAGAAATGCCTTACTTGAAAAACAAGTTGTGTTAGGAACAGGAAGAGCACCCAGTTGTAGAAACTCTGTCTTAACACAAAACCCTTCACTGTTAAGTGGTTGGTAGTAGTAATAACTATTAACCTTGGACAGAACACAGCACCCATGATACTGTTTATGTAGTAGTATTCCAACATTTTATAATTTCTAACATTTTAAGACAAAAAAACTTGGTTATTTTTCATTAATAAAATTAACATGATAAATTAGGGAACATTTAATAAGAATTTATATCTAACTTTCAGGATGACACCAACGAAAAATAATCCAAACAACAGTTGCTTTTATCATTATTATTACATAACACCTGAAAAAATGCCCATGAACTCTGAGTCAAATGGTCAAACGGTGGTGGTGCCAAGCAGTCCAAATTCATCAAATACTCAAAGATCGCGAGCAATTAAACAGTTCTTCACAAAAGGTATTCCTTATTCTAAATTTCTTACTTTTCATCAGATCTTTTAACATTCAGATTATTCTGTTAAGCATGATGTTTATGCAAATTGTTTTGAATTAATCATGCATTATCTCAATGCTTCTAGATTTTTTAGAATGACATTGTATGATAGGTTTGAGAGGCCAAATTTTTTGGTGTTTGATGAGAAAAATTACAATTTATGCACTGAGAAATTGATTCAATTGATTATACTTTTCCTTTATTTTAATGTAAGAAATAAATATTTTTTTTCCATATTTTCAGTTTGCCATCTTGCTTTCAAAAGACTTAGCCGATTATGTGAATCATTGGAAGTTTCTCCTGAGCTGGTTTGTATTTATAACTTTACTCTTTACTCTCTTTTACTCTTTTACTTGTTTCAGTCATTTGACTGCGGCCATGCTGGAGCACCGCCTTTAATCGAGCAACTCGACCCGGGACTTATTCTTTTGTAAGCCCAGTACTTATTCTATCGGTCTCTTTTGCCGAACCGCTAAGTAACAGGGACATAATCACACCAGCATCGGTTGTCAAGCAATGCTAGGGGGGCAAACACAGACACACAAACACATACGCATATATATATACATATATACGATGGGCTTCTTTCAGTTTCCGTCTACCAAATCCACTCACAAGGCTTTGGTCAGCCTGAGGCTATAGTAGAAGACACTTGCCCAAGATGCCACGCAGTGGGACTGAACCCAGAACCATGTGGTTGGTTAGCAAGCTACTTACCACACAGCCACTCCTGCGCCTATGTTCTAATAAAATCTCTTTTCTAGACATTCAGACTTCTTTTATTTGTTAACAGAGCAATTACTTTAATTCTAGCATAGTTCTTAAAATAGGATGTATTGAGACCATTCTGGAGCACTGTATCTAGCAATTTCACTGTGGCTTGTATAATACTTATATCAAAAAATGTTTTAAATTGCTACAAAAACTAACATCTGAGATTACCTGAGTTAAGTATTTTGTTATTAGAATTTCAAGTAAAAGGGATTAGTGGTGGTTATATGAAGGGAAAGGAAAAAGAAAAACACAGAGACTCATATTGCTCTCTTTCCATATTGCTGATGATGATGAGTTTCATCTAACCTAGATTTTTTTTTTTTTACATTTAAAACATTAAAACAGCTTAATTACATAATGAAATTATACAAATTACTAATGAATCATGTCTGAAAACCAATATGAAAATTCCATAAGCCCTAGTCAGATTATGCAAGAACTGAGGCATAGAGCGAAAACATTGGGCAATTTTATCACATATTGAAAGGAAAAGTGATCAATTCACTAAAAATGATTCACAACATTTTGAGTAAGTGCTTTCTACTGAAGCCTTGAACTGACCAAAGGCCTCGCGAATGGATCTGGTAGATGGAAACTGTATGGAAGCCAGTCATTTATGCCATTTTTGTAACTTTACTGCTGATTTATATACTAGCAGTATCGCCCGACGTTGCGGTTTGTTTAGACCCTTTAGAATTGGAATTTTTGAAAAGTAAAAATTTGGCAGCATGTAGCTTGTTATTATCTTTAAGTGAAATGCACCAAAAAATGGTGACACAGCAGTCAAAACATCGTAAAAAATAGGGATTTTCATAGAAAAAAGGCACCTTTTTGATGTAAATAATTTTTGGTGTTAACATGGTCCGATTTGAATTTTTTCTTCTACAGAAGGAAGAGTTAGCCTTCTTTTATCATACTCTCATATATATATATATATATATATATATATATATATATATATATATATTCATACATACATATATATATTATGATATATATATATAAATACCAAAAAAAACCCTCCAGGCTACATCCCGAAAATTCATTTCTTTGTCGAATTTCTACAATGTTTATGGCGATTCGTTTTTATATCTTGATTTTTTATTTTTCATGCAATTTACGCATGCTTGCACGCGTGGTGAACACAGTTCACGTCAAACAGCTGACTGAGTAAAGTTCACTATTCAATGCATGGGATAAGGCCTAAACAAACACATTATCAATTTTTTCACTTGCGAGATGAATTTCGGAACAGAAATAGCGCAGTTCAATTTTCATTCGCCTAAACTTTAAGTGACCCATTTTTCGTGGTTCTATGATTTGTTGTCTAGGAGGAGATGTGCCGGGAAGTTAAACACACAGACACACAAGTTGAATTTTATATATATATAGATATATATGTGTGTGTGTGTGTATATATATATATATATATATATATATATGTGTATATATATATTTATGTGTCAGTGTTTGTCCCTCCACCATCGCTTGTTGGTGTGTTTATGTCCCCATAACTTAGCATTTCGGCAAGATACTAATAGAATAAGTACTCGGTTTACAAAGAATAAATCACGGGGCTGATTTCTTTGACTAAAACTCATTAAGGCAGTGCTTTAGCATGGCCACTGTCAAATGACTGAAACATCTAATAGAAGAAAAGAATGTATATTATCTTTGTATGTATATAAATGTATATACAGCCAACACCAACATACCAGATTCTGATACTTGTTAGTGTTCATAGCTATTTTGAGTTTAATATTTTGATAAAACTGGGGTGGGAAAGAAAAGATGTAAATTAGCACAAGTTACATTAAACCTTCATGTACAGGAAACCGGCAGAAAATTAAGCATTAGGGACTATTGTAGTGGTAGCAGTGGTGATTATATCGGCATTGGGTTTTTTTAAGTGGAAACATTTTATTCTCACCATCAATTTTCCATTTGATAAACGAAACGAGTCATTTTAGTCTTTCTACTCTATAACTTTTTTTATCTTTATTTTCCTCTCCCCACCAGACACAGAAAGTTTGGACTTGTCTTGTCCATTGTATCATACACAATCGTGAATTACTACGAAACAGACATCTTGACCAGGTATGTAACATTGTAGGATGTGGTCACTTTTTATGTTTTAAAATTTATCTTTTCCTTGAATAACTGGGGCAAGTTGACCTCTCAACTTTATAGTTGACATATCCATATTTTTGGCTTGTTGCTCTTGAGAATACTAATGCAATATCAAAAAGCAGATGTTAGTTCTGCAAATCTCTAGAGAAGTCCGTCTTATTGATAATTCAACTAGAATAAAAGTTTAATGGAAATACTGTGGAAATATGTTTGGCAAATCATAATTGGACATTTTGGAAATTTGGAGTTGAGTTAAAAACATAATGTTATCTGCAATGAAGATAGACTACTTAGAAGGAGTGGGTGAGGGTTAGATTGAGCATTACAAATAACATGACAAAATAATGAAATACAGAAAGAGAAATTCCGTTGTAGAACTGTTGAATCTATATCAGGGTATCATCATTATCATCATCATCATCATTTACAGGGGCCACTGAAAAGTTCCTGGCTTTGGGTGAAAGAAAATACAAAAGGATCAGTTAATTATGATTTTACTCAACATATTCCACTCTCAGGTTCAAACACTTATTGTAGCAGTCCTTTAATTTTCCTAAGTCCTGTAAAAAAAACTCAGAAAGTTAGGTCTCCAACCAGGCCTTTTGCAATACCCTTAAAGCCAGGAACTTTTCAGCATCTCCTTGTAGCATCTGTTTTCCATACTGGCATAAGTTGGATAGTTTGACAGGAACTGGTGAGTTAGAGAGCTGTGCTAAACCCAACATCTGTTTTGGCATGGTTTCTATAGCGAGATGACTTTCCTTCCTTATACCAGCCACTTTGCAGAGTGTACTGAATGCTTTATATGTGACAAGGGGATATAGAATTGTTGGAGGAGACCTTATAAAAAGTGATGAAAGGTTAAAGTCTGATAGAGGGACAGGAACAAGTGTCTTGTAGAAGAGATGCATAGCTACCCCAGTTAAATGGATATTAAACCTTAGGAGACAACAGGGCTAATTTATTGGCTGAAAAGTTGAATGACGAAGAAGATTGAATTAGTTCATTCAATTTCCTACAAGAATATATATAGTTTTATATATGTAAAGTAATTACTTTATTTTTTATAATTGTTTTTGAAAAATAATTGCATACCCTCTGTAGAGCTTGTGAAAAGGGATCTGTCTTCTTGGCACTGAAACTCCAAATGAGATTCCATTTCCAAAGGGTTAAAATGTAATTGGTGAAAAACAACTAGAATGAGAATGTGCCTTCATCATCTTTGCCATCATTGCCTTATACATTTTAAATAAATGAGAGGCAGGAATGATTATGTATTGGATTAAATATTTTTTTGTGTTTGGTTACATTCCTTTATGTTTGGAGTTCAAACTCTGCCAGTATTGAGCGTGAATTTCATCCCTCTGGAGTTATAGAGTTAAGTGATTCAGTTTCTTTATATACTTCTCCTTTATTAATGTATGGCCTTGTTAAAAATTAAAAACTCAATATATAAGTATTTTTAAATCTGTTTCAGAAAATTGTTAATATCTACCTTTTAAAAATCATTTATTGATCTCAAATTTCCATTTTCAAGATTATGGTATGCTGTCTGTATGGTATCTGCCGAGTAGTACATCAAGAGATTAAATTCAAAACTATTGTAAATGTATCTAAGGAAATCTCACTTGCTCAACAAGAAGTAAGTATTTTATTTATTACACAGAATGTAATAGTATTTGTTTTATTCTCACATATTTATGAATTTAATTTTTTTTTGTAATTTTGTTTGAGTAGTCCTTGTTAACTCTATTATTTATATTATTGGGTTCTCATTCCTAAGGTATTTTTCGATACATTATTTACATTTGACTAGTCTTTGATGGAGTTTCTCTATATGTCTCCATTGAAGTCTAATGTCGGCTCTGTACCAATTAGATAATACAGTTCTATATTTCAGAGATGAGGAATTATGAACATTATTTACATTATTTACCTAGTTTTCGATGGAGTGTCAAATGTAAATAATGTATTGAAAAGTACCTTAGGAATGAGAACCCAGGTTCGAAATGGACTCTTTTAATTCCTATTTTACTCAGGTGAATCCTCCTAGTCATTTGATGTTTCAAAAATCATATTGTATTTTTATAATTAAATATTATTAGGTATTGTATAAAAAGAAGTTGATATAGGTGCTGGCATGGCTGTATGGTTAGCAACTTGCTTCCCAACCACATGGTTCAGTTCTACTATGTGGCACCTTGCGCAAGTGTCTTCTTCTATAGCATCAGGCCAACCAAAGCCTCGTGAGTGGATTTGGTAGGCAGAAACTAAAAGAAGCCTGTTGTGTGTGTGCATGTATATATATATATATATATGTATATATTTTTGTGTGTGTATCATTGTGTCTATATCTCTGCCTCCCGCCCTCCCATCACTGCTTGACAACTGGTGTTGATGTGTTTATGTCCCCATAATTTAGTGGTTCAGCAAAAGGGACTGGTAGAATAAGTACTAGGCTTAAGAAGTAAGTCCTGGGGTTAATTTGTTTGGCTAAAAAAACCCTTCAAGGCTGTGCCCCAGCATGGCTGCAGTCAAATGATTGAAACAGATAAAAGTAAAAGAAAAATAAAAGATTGTAGTAGTAAGACCAGATAAATTTTAGTAACAAAATCTTATATGGACTCCCATGGGCCGTATGAACCCCAGTTGAGAAGCATTTGGGATAGAACAGAAAAGTGGGTGAGTAAGTGCATGATTAAAGATAGGGATTGAGTTAACATAGTGAATATCAGTTTGGGGGAGGAGAAGTGTAGGAAGAAAATAGGAGTGAGTTAAGGAGGGAGAGAAGGTTACAATGGACAATAGTAGGGATACGATGTGAAGTGTAGTGTGATAAGTGGTAGCATTTACAGACCTGAGGGATTAGGGAGGGATGCATGTTAGAAGATGAGTCATTGGAGAAGGCTTGACAGAACTGTGATTTTGCTGAGATGGATGGGGGTGGGGTCTTCACAAATACATAATCTGTTACTTTAGTGCTTTAAAAAAATTTCTCTCTTTTTACCCCTATCCCCAGATGATTTCTCCAGTTATTTCTCAGTTGATATTCATATTTCTTCATCTAATTCTTGATATCTCTCTTTCCACTCTCCAGATATTTAAAGTGATATTAATCCAAGATGGCAGAACGGATTCAATTGTTGGTTTTTATAATAATGTCTACCTACCAACTATGAAGACATATATTTTACAGTTTGAACCTAACAAACAAACAGTGAGTAAATTCATTTCACAGTTATTTGTTCATTATGTATGCATGCTGTATGCATGTATTTTGTGTATATATGTGTGTGTGTGTGTGTATATGTCAACTCAGCTGGCAAAAATGAGTAGTACCTCTATTTCAAAGGGCCAGCTTTGTCACATTCTGTGTCGTGCTGAATCTCCCTGGGAACTACGTTAAGGGTACACATGTCTGTAGATTGCTCAGCCACTTGCATGTTAATTTCCCAAGCAAGTTTTTTCCGTTGATAGGCTCAACTGGAACACTCATTGTCATAACCAATGGAGTGTCAGACAGTCAGTATGTATTTGTGTATATGAATATATAATGTATGTTTATATATATATATCTGTGAGTGAAATAGAGAGAGTATATATATACATACACATAGGGTGTCCATAAATAACTTTACAATATGAAAAATTCAGAAAAAAAAAAATAAAGATAACTCATACAGTTTATTGGAAAATAAGTTTTATTAGAAACATCAGAACATTTCCACCTGGCCTCCATTGGTTGAAAACCTGGTGAGTTATTCTTATTTTTCTTTTTCTGAAATTTATGGACACCCTATATAATGTGTATATATATATATGTGTGTGTGTGTGTGTGGTGTGTGTGTGTGTGTACTTAAATACATATATATGTATGTATTTAAAGAACGTGACTGGGACAGAGACATGGCTTTTTTTGTGCAGTCATACAACACAAAAAAAACATCCAGAAGTTGAACTTGTACCTCTGTTACCAGTCATTCAATGTCTTAACCTCACAGTCTTTGAACTACATTGTACTGTTATCTTGTGCATTCACCGCCTGCCTGAACAGTGGGGTGGGTGGGGTTTACTCAGAATGGGAGTCTCACTTGTATTCTATGAAGCTTGCTTGCTGCATTATCTCTTTCATCTTTGTGTTTGTTTGAAAGATGGCGTTTTTTTTTTTCAAATCTTGGAAGTAATTCAGTTTTAATGGGGGCTGCCAACAGGATTTAACTGTGATGATGTGTCTTGATTCAGTTAAACTAAAAAGGTAAGAGATATAATCTGAAAACCTCATGCGTCTGTATGGTGACTTTAACACAACATGTCTGGTAATTCTTCCCTGTGTGCCTCAATTTAGTATCTTCTGTAAGTATATAGTGTGTCTGTTAGTGTGTGTGTGTGTGTGCAGAATTGCTGAATGGTATGGAATTTTGCTTTGCAATCACAAGGTTCTGAGTGTGAGTTAAGTATTTTCTCTAAGTAAATAGTCTGTCTGTATGTGCATGTATTATCTGTAGTGTGCATAAGGTGGAGAGCTTGTAGAATCATTAGCACGCTTGGCAAGATGCTTAGTGGCATTTCATTTGCCATTACATTCTGAGTTCAAATTCCGCTGAGGTTGACCTTACCTTTCATGGTTGTATGCCATACATGTTAATTTGCACAAGTATATACTTATATATGTACATACATACAGACACACAAGAAATTAGGCTTCTCAAAACCAGAAAGGAAAAAGCTAATTCAAAGGCCATAGATCCAATCCTTCAATGGAACTGTAAGAATCTGTTAACTTTTCAAAAGTTTATCATTTAAGTATATATGAGCATGTCTAGATATGCAACTATATGCATGAGAATATATACATAAAACAAAACGTACGAATCTGCACATGTACATACATACAAAAATACCCTGTTGTTGATGTTGAAATTCCAGTGAAGGAGCCTTGGATCTAGGTTAGAAACCAGCTCTTTTGCTATTGGCAAGAAATCTTGAAATAAAACTGAATAATGACATACATACTTTCTTGCGTGTGTGTGTGTGTGTTTAATCACCCTCATTATCATATTTTACATGCAATTTCCATATTGGCATGGGTTAGGCAGCTTGCCATAGACCAAGTCAATTATTGCCTTTCCACACAGGTCAGTCAATCACTTCTCACTGCTACATTCCTTGTAAATGTGTATATAAGATGAAAGTGTGGGATAGTTGGTTGAGTAGGGGAATTACAAGGATGATTTTATAAAATTATTTTTGAAGTCAAGAAAATAGTAATGAATAAGAGGTGAAAATTGTTTTTTGCATGGTCTATTTGTAAGTCTGTGTCTGAATGTAGATGTGCATTTTTGTGTTTGTGTCATTGAAATTTTAATCTTATTGTATGCATGTTCTTGTTTGTGATTGTTAGAGAGAGAGAGAGAGAGAACGTGTGTATGTGTGTATGCATGCATTCATGTGTGTCTGTCTATATATTTATTTGTGCAGAACTTTTTGGAAAATATATGAGAAAGTTAATATAGAAAATTAGATGATTCAAGTTCAAATTTTCTCAAAATATGTATTTTATTAATTCTGTTAAATATATACTTTGAATTTATTTCTTTGTGAGTTTATTTCTTATAGGTATATGTTCTTGTGTCTGCATCACCGACTTTTACCTCTTCCTTAGTCTTCTTCTGCAGTTCCTTTACTCTTGGGATATTCTGTCTCTTCCTTTACTTAACAGCCATTATCCTTACAAATTACATATCTATACCTGCACTACTGTGTCTCTTGCATGTGGCTTTTGATTCCTCTTTGTTGTAAACCAATTCAAAAGAAAACTTTTATTCAAACTTTGTTCAGCTCACTGTCTGATCTATTAATTTTAGCTGCCCAACGATTAAGACATGTTGTTTTATGTTAGGTAAAGATAGCATCCACCCATCAGTGTCATTCAACACTGTACCACACTTTCATACTCATACAAAGTATGATTTCTATTATTTTTATCTACTATTTACTATTGCAGAAAGGAATTAATCATAGAACATTATAGTCACGATGCATTTAAAACGTATGGTCTTTTAGATAGGAAGGGGTCTTGATAATTCATCCCGGTCTCAGTTTTATGGTTTGAGCAAGTTTATAGAGCATTTCTAAGCTGTTGTCTAATGTCTCAAGAAGTCTTTGTATGACTGATGGTGATAGAAGCCCAGCCAAAAGGGCATCACCAGTTAGAATTCCTCAGTAATGGTTTGCATGGCAATGGTCTGCAGTTAGGGCTTGGATTTTGCACTTCTTGGCCAGTGCCTGAAGGCTTGACATAAATTCTCCTATAGACTTGTTTTCCTTTTGTTTGTGAGTTTGTGGCTCATGACGCATCATTATGGCTGAACCTTGCTTTATAAACATGAAGCCCAGGCATTCTATTGCTGCCTCGAAGGTTTTGGATTCTTTGAAATGGGTTAGGTCTTTGTTCTGCAGAGGACTAAGAGTACTTCCAGTTTGGATTTATCTGGAACTTTTGCTTTTGCTATGTAGATGTGTAGCATTCGTTTCCAGTAAATGTAATCTTCCTCGGTTAGGTCACCTGGTAGAGTCCTCTTGAACACTTTGGCATCCATTTAGTCAAAGTTTGAATAAAATTGTAAACCAATTCAAAAGAAGGCTTTTATTCAAACTTTGTTCAGCTTGCCTTCTGATCTGTTAATCATGGCTGCCCAACGATTAAGATGCGTTGTTTTATATTAAGTAAAGACAACATTCATCAACATCAACATCATTCAACACTGCACTGCACTTCCATACTCAATACAAAATATGATTTCTATATTTGTTTTTGTATCTACTATTTACTATTGTAGAGAGGAATTAACGATAGAATATTATAGTTCACAACACTCTTGTACATACCTTTGCTCTGAACTCTCCTCTGCTTGTTTCTTCATGCATACTAACATTACATATCCAGCAGAATATGTTCGCTTTATTTGTTTCCAGCCTTTGCACATCCTCTGCATTCAATCTTTATGTCTTACTGCCATGCAACATCACACTTTGTACATCAGTCTACCCTTCAGTGATAGAATCTCTTTATTGCCAGCATAAGTAATAACTTTCTGCTCTTTACCCATTGTTATTGTCCTGACCAATATATTTTCAGAATACTCAGCTACTGATTTGGTCACTCAATTAATACAATCTACAAACTACATCTTGATGGCCTTCTGAACATTTTAAGGAATTTGCTACTAACTAATCTTCTGTATCTACCACATACAAAGTTTATCTTCTTTGTTAGCCTTCTGCAATCCCACAACACCTCTTTAGCATTCATAGTTTCCACTGTGTACACAGTATGCAATTTCTATCTACTCTGCATATCTGATATGACCATTTTCCAGATGTCAACAGAGTCCTGACTTATCTCTTATTTGCTAAAACTCACTTTCAGGCCTCTTGTTCCTTGGTTTTGTTTCCAAGTCTAAAATTTCTTCTGTAAATCTGTCATAAGATTCTATTACAAGTACTAGGTCATCAGCATATATTAGTTTCTACACACAGCTGATCTTAGACTCCTTTAATGGCCTGGTGAAGTATAATAAACAGGAGCAATTTGTGATCTGAGCCTTGATATAGACTGCATTGATGTAGGCTGCATTGCTGTTCATAGCTTTCACTGCTTTCAAAAGTCATTCATTTATGCTTAATTTTCATTGTTTCCACCAGTCTGTAGAGCATGATATCCTGTTAAAAACCTTCTCCAGATCAACAGTTGCTAGGTAGAGTGGTTTACTCTTAGCTCTGAATTTCTCTTTCAGTTGTCTCAGTAGGAAGTGGGTACCAGTAATATCCTGGCCTGGTACAAACCTAAACTGTGTCTCATCTCAGCTAAATCTCTTTCCAGTCAGTTGTGCTAAACTCTTGCTTTTGTCACTTAATCCATTAGTTTAGTACCTTTGCAGGATATTGTTCCAGTCATTGGATATAACACTTCCCGATACAACCTGGTTAACTATGCAAGTGACTAGCTTCAGCCTTACTTCATTGGATATTTTCGGCATCGCTGCTGATGATCCATCAACTTTACCTGCTTTCATATCCTTAATGGTCATTTTGCCCATATAACTATCAATTTAAATAGCCAAGTCCTCTGTAAAGTCTACTTGGAGGTAATCCTTCTGCCCATACATTCTTGATATTCAGCAACCCTCATAATATCATTTCCAGTCTTGTTCTCAATGTTGGTAATAGTTGTGTACCACTGTCATTTTAAACACTTTTGCCCACTGTCTTGATTTACACTGATACACTGCTTTGCAATTTGGAACACTTCATGCTTCTGACCCTGGTATCACAGAACATTGGTAGGCCTCTTGCTTTCAGCTTCTCTCTATTGCTGTGTAAACCTTGATATTGTTCTTAATTCTCTATTTTCTCCCTATTTTCTAGACCTTTATAATGGAATAGTAGTACAGATAAAGGACCCGATCTACACTACCATTCCACTACCATGTTGCTTTGGTATTTTGTTTCAACCACAGATCTTATCTGTGACCACTTTAAATTATCTCATTGAAAACTAACAGTTGTTTTGTATGTTTTGAATCTCTCCTGCCTCCTTCTCATCATGTGTCACCTAAAACATCAGAAGGATGTTCTAGTTTTGGTATTTTCCTTCTCCAGATTGTCTTAATTTAGTCTAATTGTTTCTTATTCTGATGTCACCAATCACTCGTCTATGTTGAATGATACATTTTTCTGAATGTTGAGTAGTACAACTTCATGATGAATATGCACTCTGTTAACTTTATGTATTTATTTGTTTAGTAGGTAATCAGGTAACTGATCAGTCTATTTTAGTGTTGCAGATAGTTCATTTGGAACACAAACTTTTAGAAGCCTTGGTTTCTCCTTATGTACTCCTGAGTAGCCATCATGATACTTCCCAACATATCTATTTTAGTAACTGCTCCTGAGATGATCACAAAAACAGTCCTTTTGTTCATCGGTCAGTTTTGATTGTGGTGCATCAGTAGAGATAACAGCTGCAGTTGCATTGTCTATGATTAGTCCAAGCATCATTATTCTGTTGCATATTCTTAGTACGTTAATTAATTTATCTATCCATTTCTCCATCAACAGTATGCTTACTCAAGCATCAACAGCATTATTACTTAGAAGACTGTGTACCTATGTTCTCTGCCTGTGAGGTGTCTTGTAGAGTCTCCTCTCCATTCAACTCTTGTGCAAAGTACATATGAACACATCTCTCCTCTCTTGCATCACTATACTTTTTATAGATCTATTTTTCATTATACCAACATTGATAATTATAAAATTAATTTTTTTTTCACTTCACTAAGCAAGGAGGATATCCTGTGGTATGTAGGTTATTTGAACTCTACACCTTAAAGGAAGTTTGCTATTACTCACTGACAGTCAAGGGGTTCTCACATATACTCAGATAGGTCCACTTGACCAACCCATTACATAGTCCAATATATGCAATTGAGGAATTTCATTTTATTTGTATTTACTGTGATTTTGGCATGGATTTACTCATTGGTTGCTTATCATAATGCCAATCACTTTACTATATAAACAGGTGTGTTTTATTGTTCCACTTTACTAGTGATGTTATCTGTTTGGACTAAAGTGTCACCTTACTGAGTTACTGCTCTCCTGGACAGGTTTATAGTCTCTTCTATGCAAGTATTTATTTGGAGTTATGCTTCTCCTTGTGGCTTGCTGAGATCATATCTTCCTGCTGTAGGTTTTCAATCCTTGCTTACAATGCTGACAGTTTGTTATAGGTCACAGTAGGTAGAAACTGAAAGTTGGAGTGAAGGAGGTAAGAAACTAATAAAAGGAAAGAGTGAAAGAGGTAAGGAGAGATGGGAAGATATATAGATTATATATATAAATAGAGAGAGAGGGCATATGAGCAAGAAAGTGTGTGAGAGAGAAGAGAAATGAACATGAGGAGAGAGATGGGATGAAGGAGAGTTTTGCCACAGTTTGTTTCTTTTATGGCAGTCTTGACCTCATTTACACTATGCAGCAGGTCATGGTTCTTGAATAGAGGCTTCTGAGGTGTTGACAGTGGATGGCCACTTTAGGAGTTAGTTGAAGTATTCCTTACACCTTGCCCTGAACCCTTCTTTGTCTTTGATGATGGTTGTGCCATTGGTGGATGTCAGGGTGTGGTTGTTCCACTTCTGGAAGGGTCATAGATGGCCTTGATGGTACTGTACAGCATCTTGGACTTGTTGGTGTTGACATTGAGCTGCTCTTCTTCAACTTCCTGCTTCCACCATCTGCTTGCTTGCTGTGAAGCTCTTTCTGGGCTCTGGCTTGACAGTCCCTGTACCTGTCATGCTGTGAGGGGTAGTTTGGGTGGTTCTGCTAATCAGTGTAGGCCTTTCTCTTATCATCCAACAGTGCCAGTACAACCATGTCATTGTCATCAAACCAGTCCTGATGAAGTTTTACCTTACACACACATACACGGTGGACCCTCCTGTCCACCATATGTGTGTGTAAAATGTTTTAAAAAATAAATACAAAACTTGTTATGTAAAGTGTTTTTTTTTTCATAGTTCTAATATTAATTTGAATATGTTGTCTTACTTTTCAGACTCCACCTCTCTCTTCTACACCTAAGTCATGTGTAACCTCTTCACCAGTTTTCAGGTAAATACTATGCACATCATATATATATATAGTTATTGTTATACTTGGGCATGGTCATATTTTGCCAGTTAAGTACAAACACTACATGTTTGATCTTTATTTCAGCTTTATTATTATTATTATTATTATTATTATTATTATTATTATTATTATATAATAATAATAATAATAATAATAATAATAATATGTTTGACTTTTGCTTTATGTCTGTACAAGTTGGCTCCAAGTCTCACCCAGAGACAACAGGTTGGAAGTTCACATTGTTGTTATGCCTAGTGTGCCATATATTTGGGTTTTTTTTTGGTGTTGTACTAGTGAATGTCTAATACATAAAAAAAAAAAAGTTTGTTTTAAACCTTGGGATTACATAGAGAGTATTTTGCGTAGGATATGAGCAGTTCCCATGAGCACTATCTTTTGAATTTCTGCCATTTTGGGGTTTCCTGGTATCTGAGTTAGGTAGCAATCAGCCCCTTTCGCTATCATTCCCAGGGCACTTATGACAACAGGTATTGTTTTAGTCTTCAGCTTCCACATTTTGCTGATTTCTATTTCAAGATCTTTATATTTGCTCAGTTTTTGGTAGGTCTTGACAGATACGTTTATATCGATTGGGACAGTCATATCAATGAGGAGGCACTGTTCTTTGTCTGAAGTCTTTCAATATGATGTCTGGCCTATTTGCATCTATCTTTCTGTCAGTTTGAATGGTGAAGTTCCAGAGGAGTGAGATGTGGTCATTTTCAAGCACTGGAGGTGGATTGTGTTCCCACCAGTTTTTTTCATGGGGCAAATCCAGGTTTTTGCAAATTACCCAGTGAATATATTGTGCAGCTCTGTCATGCCTGTTGAGGTACTCTGTAGGCGCTAGAAGACTGCATTTGGAGACAACATGATCAATGGTTTCATTTTGTTGTCGGCATACACGACATGTTGGGCTACTGCCGTTCTTTAATATTTTGGCCTGGTAGTTTCTTGTTGGTAGGCATTGATCTCGAGCTGCTATGATAAACCCCTCTGTTTCAGATTTTAATCCAGAGGCCATTAGCCATTGATGGGTCAGGGCTTTGTCAATATCTGCATTATTCGCTCTCTTTGGGTATTTGCCATAGAGAGGTTTTTCTTGCCATTTATTATTCAGAATATCTAAGGCCGCAGTTTTGGCACGGGTTTTCATGCGCCTAGCTTTTTCTGTGCTTGTTTTTTGTATGTCTATCTCTAATTCCGAAATTGGTTGTATTCGGAATTCACTTAGATATTCCTTTGCCTGTTTTGTTACTGAGTATGATGCTTTCTTGTTTTCATGTTTTGAGACAAGTTTTAACATCCAGTCCTCAGACTTTTTCAGGTAGGTGTCTAGGCCAATTGTAGCAATCTTCATTGTTATTGCCAGTTGCAAAAGACCACAGCCTCCCTTTTTTCTTGGCAGATAAAGTCGTTCTGTATCTGCCTTAGGGTGGAGCATTCTATGCATTGTCAACAGTTTTCTTATTTTTCTGTCGAGCTGACATATTTCAGTAATTGACCAGTTAACGATATTGAAACTGTAAGTCACGACTGGTATGGCTAATGCATTGATCGCTTCGATCCTGTTTCTTGCATTCAGCTCTGTCTTGAGTATTGCTCTCACTCTTCGATAGCATTCTCTCCTGATCCTTTCCTTCATCTCTGAATGCCTTATTCCGTTCCCTTCAATTACCCCTAGGTAATTTATGACATTCTGCTGGTCAAGGTTAACGTTAGATGTTTCTGTCATTTTTCCTTTGATAAAGGTAGCTTTTGCACATTTATCGAGGCCGAATTGCATTCTGACGTCGTAACTGAATTGTTTGACTATCGCTAGTAAGCCCTTGAGTTGTTGGTCATTTTTTGCAAAAAGCCTTAAATCATCCATGTAAATGAGATGATTTATATTTTTATCAAACATTTTATACCTGTACTGCGGGTATTATTATTATTATTTCTTCTTTGTCAAAGTTCTTTCATCATGCATTCTGTTACCTCTTGTTTTACTTAGTCCATTTTGTCTTTCTCTGGACTAAGGTGAATAAAAGGAGACATGTGGGATAAAGAGTCGTTGAAGCGGTCATAGGATGTGTGACGAAAAATCGTTGACAAAGAAACAAAAATAATATTAATAATAAAGCTTAAGTAAAGCTCAAACATCTAGTGCTTGCGTTTAACTGGCAAAAAATGACCACATCCAAGTATAACAATATCTGTTTCAACACATAATTTCACATCAAGAATCTTGCAAAACAAATACATATACTTATCCTAATACCTTCTAATGAGCTCTACACAAAAATGTTACTGGAGAAAATGATAGACCTTATAAAGCACATGAGATGGAAGGTTTTTTTGTCTTTGATCAAAGCACACCACCCTCTGAGGCCAATACATACGGTATCAAGTCTCGGAAGTTGCTACTTTGAGTCAAGGAACACAAGGCTTTCAAAGCAGACCTAGGCATAATACCTAGGCTGAAATTCCGTAAGTCCTTTTTCCCTTTTCAAAGCAAACTCCATGAAGATATACAAAAAATAAGAAACTTTGACAGGTCCTTAATCTTCTCGGATAAGACCAAGAACTTATACATGATAGATACATACACTTACGATAGGCTTTTAAATGGTTCAGTCACACAAAAATACAGATGTGCTTCCTCACACACTTACAATAACATCAACTGTGAGGCTAAACAGATAGCAATTAACCTTGGTATAGCAGACAGAGTAGAGATCTTGGCCAAGAGAAATGCCTTTATAACTTCGAAAGACCACAAGCCAAATTTTGCCTCTAACTCCAAATGCCGCCTGATCAACCCAGCCAAGTCCACGATTGGTCAGGTGAGTAAGTATATACTGAGGAAGATAAATGACAACATAAGAAGACACATGAGCCTCCTTCTATGGCACAGCACCAATGAGGTAGCCTCATAGTTTATTGCCAACTGGGACAGAGGCAGGGATAGATTTACACAGTTCGACATTGTCGACTTTTATCCGTCTATTTCTAAAGAGTTATTGTTGAAAGTACTTTCCTTTGCCAAGGGCTTAACAGATGTTAGTGATAATGATGTTAGAGTTATCATGCATGCTAGGAAGACGGTGCAGTTCGGCAAAGATTCGACTTGGGTCAAGCAATCTAGTCCCAAGGGCTCCTTTGATATAGCTATGGGAGCATATGACAGTGCCAATGTCTGTGATCTTATCAGATTGGACATCTTAAAGAAGCGGTTTCCTTTGGTCCTCTTCAACTTCTACAGAGATGATGCCCTAGCCATCTCTAGAGAAGCCAACAGCCACACATTAGATAGGCTTAGAAAGGACCTAATTAGCACCTCAGGCTCAAAGGGTCTCAAGATCAACATTGAGATTAATCTCACTATAGTAGATTTCTTAAATGTTACTTTAGATCTGGGCTCTGGTACATACAGGCCCCATCACAAGCCAAATGAGAGGCTGTCTTATATTAGCTCTGCCTCCTGCCATCCTCCTATAGTTTTCAAGAACCTAGTGAAAGGTGCAAGCAAGAGGATCTCAAATTTATCCTCGAGGCAAGATTTCTTCAATGCCACTGCCCCCTACTACAATGAGATACTGGCATCGAGTGGGTTTAAGGACTGCATCTCCTAAATGCCTGGCCCTAGCACCCGGACAAGGAAGCACTGCAGAAATGTCGTTTGGTTTGGTCCACCCTTCTCACTCAACGTCAAGATTTGTGTGGGAAAGATTTTCCTTAGATTGATAGACAAACGTTTCACACACACACATGATACAGGCATTTATTTAACAGACACAGCCTAAGAGTCTCCTTTAGTTGTGCACCTAACATAAAAAACATTTTAACAAGTACCCACAATATAGAGGAGGCAGGTTGCTCTTGCAAGGTATATAATAACTGTTCAGTAGGGGTCTGATGCAAGGCTGAAGGGGTCATTTATGATGCTACAGTGATACCTAGACTTGCTATCCACATTAACAGTAATGTACCATCCAACAGCAATATTAGCAGATTAACCAGATCTCGTGCCAGTACAATTGTCACGCCCAGTCCAGGACCAGCATCATAGAGGGCATCACCGACAACCCCGGCACCACCACTGCAGATAATGAACAAACCATAGACACAGATAGAGTGACCAGGTCTGCAATATAGGTTACCACCAGTACAATTGCCACACCTAGAGATGATGACCAATCCAGGATCAGCGATATGGAGGGAGTATCCAGCATTTCCAGTACCACCACTACAGATGATGACCATATAATTATCTTCGACACCAATGGGATGACCGGCCCTGCACCATATGTTACCAAGAGTGCGAATATGGCCTCATTCCATGCTTGTAAATCTGTTTGATCTGTCAGTACTTCTTTCAAATGATATCTTCTTAACCATTAGTCATCCTTCAGAGTCCTAGAAAGACAGTTTGTTACATCCCTGGCCTGCCAGTTGTAGCGCCTCAATGATCAAGGGAACCTGTGTGATATCAGGTGGAAAATAATTGATCATCCAGGCCCATATATTAATGGAAGTGGCTGTTGCAAGATCTTTATTGTGGAGAGAGCCAAAATTCTTAAGGACTATATGAAACCAGGTGCATTAAATAATATTAAAAAAGTGTTTTTTAAATGTATCCACTTGAAGCGCTATCTACTGGGAAATTGGATCACCCAGTTTGCTGGTTAGGCCTTTCTGGGTCTATAAGGGTTGTTTTATCCTCTGGTTCAACCTGTCCCCATTAATGTTCTTTGTTAAGATGTATTTCTCGATTTCTGAGTGCTTCCTCATGTCCGTAATGGAGAAATTAAAAAATTTTGTCTTTGTATAGAGTTTGACGAACTGTCCACAAGACTTTGGCTTTGTGGATACAAAATCTTGGGTAACTCTATGTCCTAGATATAAAAATTTTTTGTTGTAACAATTACTGTTCTATTCTTTAGAGTGTGCTTCTTTTCTGATATATGTTTTATTAAGAATATAATTATGTATGACTATATTGTAATTAATTATCAAGGATACTTTAAAGCCTTGTTTGTGTGTCTATTATGGAATTTCAGTGTGCCTTAGAAATGCTTGGCAATGCCAGTCTCCTCTCCAAGCATTCAGTCCCTCACTAAGTTTATCCTGCCAGCAGAAGCAGTTACCACCCCATAAACAAAACACAAAACTAACAGCTTTGTCAGGCAGCAAGTCAACAAATACTCTGGCAGGCAGCAACAACTCCTTGCACAGCTAAAAAGACGAAAGCTTGCCTGGTCATGTATCCTGCCACAACTCCCTGTCCAAAATTATTCTTCAGTGCACAGTTGAGGGAGGTTAAAAAAATAAATAAGCATTACATTTGACAGAATAATCTGAATGCTGAAGGGTTAAAGTCTTCCTTCATAATTATAAGTACAGTTATTTTGTTATGGTAAGAAATTTGCTTCCCAACCACATGGCTTTGGATTCAGTCCCACTTTTATCAAGCACCAGGCCAAAAGTTACTTCACTAAATCCTTCCAAATTTGTCATTGTTTTCTAAAATGAATTGAAACACATGGGTAGTTTTTATAAAGTATATACATGATGCACTACTATTACTATTACTCGAGACTCAATACTCTATATCAAAGGCTCACAGTGAACTGCTAGTTACACGAACTGCCAATCGCTCACAGTTCTTTGTTTTATAACAATGAGACAGTTCACCTTTAGTCACTTGGGTGGGGTGGTCAGAATCCTTCCACAACAGCAGTGTAAAAGGGTAAAGACCCCCTTCAGTCATTAATGACTATTGGATTGCACCTAGAAAATTATCCTCTGAGGCACAAGTTTGGACAAGGTTGCTTTTTATGGAAGGCCAGCAATCGCCCATGCATACCAGCTTCTCCTTTCCATGCCACCAATGTTATCCAAAGGAAAGGCAAAGGCCAATACTGCTTGGCACTAGTGATGTTGCAATTCATTTCTATAGCTGAATGAAGTGGAACAACATGAAATAAAGTTTCTTGCTCAAGAACACAACATACAGTCCAGTCCAGAAATCAATCTCACTACCTCGTGATTGTGAGCCCAATGTTCTAACCGCTGAGCTGTGAGCCTTCACATGGGCAGTGTATTTCATTAAAATTATGTCATGAAAGAATTAAGTCTTGTATTACCAGTTTAAATCTGTTAATATTGCTAAATCCATTTTCCATCAACGTTTATTATCACCATAACCTTCACAAACTCATTTTGCTTGTTAGTAAGATTAACAATTATGTGAAAGTTTTATTTGTTTTGCTTTTAACAAAGTTCCTTTATTTTCAATACCAGTGTTGCAGGCAAGAAGAACTTTCATGTGAGTTATGCTAAAAGTCCACTGTTCAAGACACAAGGTCAACTTACTCCAAGGACAGATCAGTTGTACTGCTTTGTAGAAGGAGTTGGGGTAAGCTTCACATGTTTTCTATATTGGTGACCTGTTATTCATCTCAACTTCTTCATTATAACAGCTTCCTCAGATTTTCTTTTTGTAATAATTACAATTAATCTCAATTTCTCTATTGTTATAACTGTATTCTATTACTTTTTGTTTATATATATTTTAAAAAGAAAATTTATATTGCATTTTATGAATAATTGCATGTTTTCTCCAACCAATGGGCTAATCTCTGGTTTGCTGCATTTACAATGGCAAGGATGACAGACTGAGTAGAACAAATACCATACAGAATTTTAGTTTGAAAACATTAATTTATGAAACTTTTTTGCTGGTTTAGGTTGGTAAAAGTATGTACATGTGTGTTGTGTGGTTAAAAAGCTTGCTTTCCAACCATGTTGTCTTAGATTCAGCCACAATGTATGGCATCTTGGGCAGGTGTCTTCTACTATAGGCCCAGACCAATGAAAGCCTTGTGAATGGATTTGGGAGACAGAAACTGAAAGAAGCTTGTTATGTGTATACACTGGCGAAAATAAATTTAAGACCGATGATAAAAGTTCTATTTCTTACAAAATATTTTGTTACTAACACCATACAAATTATTCTTATCTTTTACACCTTATGCAGAATTTATTTCTCTTTTGAATGATGCAGACAATAACTATTTTTATACAACTTGAAGAATTCTAATGCTAAATTAATATAAACGTTTCAAATTTACCGGCAAAATTAGTTTAAGACCGTATCATTATAATTTTATTTAAAGCTTAAGATTGTAGCAAAAATGAGCAACAAGAACAAAATACATATTAGTATTCTGCATAAGGTATAAAAGATAGAAATAATTTGTATGGTGTTAGTAACAAAATATTTTCTAAGAAATAGAACTTTTATCATTGGTCTTAAATTTATTTTCGCCAGTGTATGTGTGTGCGCACACACCTGTGTATGTGATTCAAAATGCCTTTGTCATTCTTGCCTCTAGAATTGCAATGAAACTGATTGGTGTGTTGGAAACCTGTAACAAAAGACATTTGTTGATAATAAAATCTGATATAAAGTAAAAATAGAATATATCAAACTATGTTTTATCTTTCATTCATTTTACTATATTCTATATTGCTCTTATACTCTGTTCTGTTTCTCTCTTCTCATGTTATCTTTTTTTCCATGCTATATTCTATTCCTCTCCCACCATACTATGTTATATTTCTCTCCCACTATGCTATATTTTATTTCTCTACCATTCATTTGATGTGTTGCCTCTTCTTCTTTGTACTATGTTGTATTTCTTTCTTACCCTTCTAAATTGTATTTTTCTTCTACCATTCTATGTCCTGTTTCTCTTCTTTCACTGTATATTCTGTTTGTCCTTCAATTTACTATATCCTGATTACCTCACCTCTTCATACTATCACGTGATCCTCACATTCTACTATAATGAAATAAAAGGCTTAATTTATTCATTTATTTTTCATTCTAAATTTATTATGGATATTTCAGTTCTGATATTGCTGACAAAAGAATAATCATACGATACAACTGATTCTATTTAGGTTAAAATGAACATTAGAAATTCTCTTACTTTACACCATGACTTTTTATTTTTCTATATAGTTTTTGGTAGTTATACTAGAGCTGAGGTTCAAACCTGTAGCTTTCATTATGACCTTCAAAGATATATAAATATATTTATATTAAATTACTGTTCTTTGAGCCTCCAAATTCATTACACCATGACTTTTTATTTTTCTATATAGTTTTTGGTAGTTATACTAGAGCTGAGGTTCAAACCTGTAGCTTTCATTATGACCTTCAAAGATATTGATTTTTGATTTTTCCAGTTTCAGCTAATGAGCTGTGGCCATGCTGGGGCACCGCCATTTGGTTTGCTACACGGGTTTACCTCACGGATGCTTTTTAGCAAACGCCAAATTATTGTTCTTTGAGCGTCCAAATTCATGTTGTAGCCTCTTTGTTTTTCTGTATTTTATTAATCATCTTGTCATTTTATAAATTCTTTTTTTAACATTTTAAAGCAAACAGCATAAGTAATAAAATTGCTTTTATTTATTTACCTGCCAGTCTGCTGAGAAATTACGTAACATCAATGATACCATTGCTCAAAGCCGAGCTCAGAAACGTCTCCAGTTTGACAACTTAGACAATGACTCCACTAGGAACACAGCTAAAAGGCCGCGTGACGGGATGGATGCTTCTACCAACAGGTAGGAATTCTGCATGCACATGTGTGTGTGTGTGAGTGTGTGTGCACATGCTATTGATGTATGCATGGCCAAATGATTAAGAATACTTTGCAGTCATGAGATCCAGGGTTCAATCCCACTGTATGTCATTTTGGGTGTGTGTCTTTTACCATAACTTCTGATTAATGCAAGCTTTATGGGGGAAACTGTGGAGGCAGAAACTGTTGAAGCATAGTGTGTGAATTGTACTCATAGTTCAAAGGATTGGCTTTGTCACACAATGTATCTTGCTGTTTCTGTTTGAGGGTTAAGTTAAAGGTTCAAGTGTCTGTGGGATATTCAACCACTTCACATGCTGATTCAATGAGTTATGCAGTCAAGCTGCTTGAACAACTGGAATACTTCATTGTTGATAACAATGAGAAGTATTTATCTATTTTTCTCATGCTAAGATTAATACTTGTAGCAGTTGGTGAGTAATGTCTGCATATATCATCATCAACGTTTTGATGTCTACTTTTGTCACATAAAGTCAAAGCAAGGAGACAATAACACACACACATGCGTGCATACATGCATCATCATCATCATCATCATCATTGTCATCATCATTTAACATCCGTTGTCCATGCTGGCATGGATTGGACAATTTGATCAGAACTGGGGAGCTGCACCAAATTCTGATTTGGTATTGTTTCTGTGGATGGATGCCCTTCCTAAGCCAACCACTTTGCAGAGCATGCTGGGCACTTTTACATGGTGCCACCACAAGTGTTTGGGCACTTTTACATGGAGCCACCACAAGTGTTTGGGCACTTTTATGTGACACTGCACGGGCACTTTTACATGGTGCCACTACAAGTGTTTGGGCACTTTTATGTGGCACTGCACGGGCACTTTTACATGGTGCCACCACAAGTGTTTGGGCACTTTTATGTGACACTGCACGGGCACTTTTACATGGTGCCACCACAAGTGTTTGGGCACTTTTATGTGACACTGCATGGGCACTTTTACATGGTGCCACCACAAGTATTTGGGCACTTTTATGTGGCACTGCACGGGCATTTTTACATGGTGTCACCACAAGTGTGTGGGCACTTTTATGTGGCACTGCATGAGCACTTTTACATGGTGCCACCACAAGTGTTTTACACCACCAGAGGGACCAATTTTAACACTTCTGCTGCAAAGTATGGGTTTTCTTGAGTACAAGACACCAGGCATCTCGGTCCTCTGTCATCTCGCCCGAAAGGTTCAGCATCGTCAGGTGTTCTTCAGTACTTCATCCCATGTCTTCTTGAGTCTTCCACTTCCACATATATATATATATATACTCTATCTGACCTATGCAAGCATAGAGAAGTGGACGTAGTAGTTCAGTGTTGCTTTCTGCTTCTGCAGCCTGAAAACTTAGAGAATCTGGATATGTCACCAAAATCTTTTTTTTTTATTTATTTGCTTTGTGTTAGAGTAAGCCGGTAGGTAGTTTAGGCTTATAAAAGCGTTCTATTTGGAACATATTTTTTTAAATAGCTGGTTGTCCTCCCTGCTTGCAGCTAGCTATTCAGCTCTGGTGTGGGAGTGGGACAAGCAGAGTTATGTACCCTGCCTTAAGGCTTTGGTGTACAAATACATTAACACTAGAATCGTTTTGACCACTAAGCTCTCTAACATTTTTATCCCACACTCATTATTACCACATTTAAGTAAGTGTGTGTGTATGTTTGTATCCCCTTGTCTTGACATCACGTGAGACTTGTACAAAAAGTGTCGCTGTCATACAAGAAATATTATTTCCAATATTCTGCAAGAACATGTCTGGCCATGATAAAAATATTATCTAGCTTGGAAACAGGTGAGGGTTGGCAACAGGAAGGGCATCTGACCAGAAAATCTGCATGGAAATCTTACCTAACTTGGAAACAGGTAAGGCCACCTGGCCTACGAAAAGTCTGTACGGAAAAGTGGTTGTTATGCCACTTCTGCTGCTGCCAACCACTGTTTATGATGAAGTAATATAAAAGAAGACATTATTGCATTAGAATGGTTGTATACTGTCAATTTAACGTGACAGTAGGGGATTACACCACCGCTGTTTAGCCCTAGGAAGCATCGACGCCTCCTGATGGCTTTGACACATTTTTTCCTATGTCCGTAAATATATAAGCACACAGGAAAAAATGTGTCAAAGCCATCAGGAGGCGTCGATGCTTCCTAGGGCTAAACAGCGGTGGTGTAATCCCCTACTGTCACGTTAAATTGACAGTATACCACCATTCTATCGCCCTACCACCGTACATATCTCTATGAGATATTTAGAAATTTAATATTTCTGATTATTGGATTAGTCTGATGGAAAAGGCTGTGCTCATGGCTTTTGCTGGCTCTCAAAGGTTGGTGTGATTGCTGTTCAGTTTTGGGCCTAGAGGGGTGGACACAATATCAGTGACAAATTAGTTGGAAGTGTCTGAGTGTGTAGGCGGCATGAGTCTGACAAATGCTGGGGAGCAAGTGCCACTGTAGTTATGGCATAAAAAATAATGGAATGAGAAGCCAGAGAATGAAGTGTGTTGATGAGTGACTTCGTGCAAACCAAGTTATGTAATTTTTCCTTTAATGCAGTGTAGGATGTTCGTATGTGTAGTAACAACCATTGCAGATGTTGAGTTATATTCTGTAGTGGATCTTACCTGAGTTTTGTAGAGGATTAGTAATTGTTAAGAGCTGAAATATTTCCTTGCCAGTTTTTGTGATACAGACTTGGCTAAGATGAAGAGCATGAAGATCTGTTGAGCATCAGACAATGCCTTGTGTTATTTAGTTACATTCTGGCTTTAAAATAATGATGAACTTATTGTATACAGTTCCCAGGTGCACTACAACTCAGAAAAAGTAATCAAAAACTGCATGAACAGTACATAGAATATGCACAGGTAGTGAACAGTGAATAAGTCATTAAAAACAAAATAGGTTTGAGGGGCATCAGGTGTACTGTTGATGTATTTTAGGAAGTATGGAAGATTTGAAGGATGTGGTGTCTTGACAGCTAACAACTGATGCTGGTAGTTTATTCCATGCTTCAGCATTTCCTGCTAGGTAAAATAATTAACCAAACAATAGTTTGTTTCAATTAAATTAACTGAACTCTCCTATAAAATTTGTGATCTTATGGTTATATTGGAAATCAATATTGTCAGTTATTATAATTGTTATGGTAGCTAACTGGTGGAATCATTAAAGCACCAGGAAAAAAGTTCAAATTTGCCTTTTGTCCTTTTGGAGTTGATGAAATGGAATATCAGTCAAATACTGGGGTCGATGTAATTGACTAATCCCTTTCCTCAAAATTGCTGGGTTTGTGCCCAAATCAGAAACGACTATTATTAGTATTATTATATTAGAGCAGTGGAATGGTAGAAGCATTAGAGTGTAGGACAACCTTGCAGTATTTCTTCCAGCACTTTACATTCCTGGTTCAAATCCTGCTGAGGTCAATAAAATAGCGTATCAGTCAAGTCTTGGGCTTGCCTCCTTCCAAATTTGCTTTTCATACATCCTGGATTGATTAAATAACATACCAGTCAAATTTTGGAGTTGAAATAATTCACTATTCTCCACCATCACCCCAACAAATTTCAGGCCTTGTGCCTATGTTAAATACATTATTGTTGTTATAAAGTTCTGTATTGGTCAAAGCCGTGTATTGATATCACAAAATTCTAGTGATGTGTCTCCTAAACACTTTGGAAGTTATCCAGTTGTGGCTCTGTGGTTAAGTAGCTTGGTTCCTAACCATGAGGTCTTGGGTGCAGTCTCACTGCATGGCACTTTGGGCAAGTGTCTTCTTCTATACCTCTGGTCCAATCAAAGCATTGTGAGTGGATTTGGTAGACAGAAACTAAGAGAGACCTGTCATGTGTGTGTGCTCTAGTCTAGACATCACATGATGGTTGTAAATGAGCGTCATTGTCATACAAGCGAGGTTGTTTGTTTCCTGTATTTTGTGGAAACATGTTTAACTATAGGAAATATAACCCTGCTTGGAAACATGATGGGTACTAGGCTGTTGAAAATCTACCTTGATAAATTCTGTTGGCCCCATGCAAGCATGGAAAAGCAGATGTTAAATGACTTGCCGGTTTATTAAACCCATATTTTGCTGGCTGCTATTTCCTCTGTTCCTGGGATAGCTTTCATTTACATATCTCAAGCTTTTCTTAGTTCTCTGAACATATTTTTTATTATTGCTGTTGCTACCATTTCTCCTTTTCCTCTAGATCTGAAACCAATACCTGGAAAGACCCTTCCTTTAAACCCCCAACCCCAGTCAGCTCAAGAGTCTCTACCACACCAGCAAAAGAGGTATGTATGGCATAAAGAGATTGTTAACTTAAAATAATCATATTTTTTCTTATTTATATTTAATACTAATTATATATATTTTTTAATGATAAGTCTATAATTTTTAATAATAGTATTGACTTTTAATGATAATTACTGTTTCTTTTAACCCTTTAGAATTTAGACCAGTCACGTGTGGCCAAAACATTTGACTTATTTTATGTTCAAACCATCCAGATCCAGCCTCTCACATCTGCCCTACAATGTCATTCTAATAATAAACAATCACATCATAAGCATTACATTTGACTGTAATCTGAATGCTAAAGTGTTAATAATTACATTTTGTTTTTAATGATAATTTTGTTTCTGTATTTGGTTTGCAAGCTTCTTAATGTGAAATCGGGTATTGAAACAGATTTCTTTGTACCTTGGAAGGATCATTATGCCAATAACAAACACTAGTTCTGTTTCACTTCTTTTATTTAATATTAGTCAACTTGTTAACCATTTAATCATTTTATTAATCAATTAATCAATCAGCTAGATTCATTATAGTCATTTTGTTGCCATGTGTGACCTCATCAGTGATATTCTCTCTATCATAGAGAGGGCATGGATGATGCAAGTACACTAATGAACCAAGCTGATGAATGAACTGTTGACTAATAATAATAATAATAAGAGAGGTGCAGGATTATATTATTGTCTTATTGATAATTATTTTTTTCTCCCCTTTAAGAGGAATTCTTAAATGTTGCTAAATTTTTCTTGTATGTTGTTTTTAAAGTCTGCTGAAAAGAAAGAACAATCATCTCCAATGCCACGTTATATGTCATCAGCTCTGAAGAAGACACAGCGCTTTCTGCAATTTGATGACATTCAACCTGCTTCTGAAAAGTGAGTTGTACTTGTTACCGATTATTTTTGAATATGGACTCTGAATATGTAAACATAGAGGGAGTTTGCCTCTGTAGTCCATTTATCACCTCTGGGAGAGAGCGAGAGAGAGAGAGAGTTTGAGTATCAGGTAACATTCTTGATTCCAGTTGGATCCTTTTTTTTTTTTTTTGTACTTGATTTATTCATGTGCAATTGAAACAAGCCATGCTGGTTATGTCCATTTTTGCGATTTTAACTGAATACCATGCTGAAACAGCTTATCAAGCAGACAGTCTAGAGTAACCAGGAGTTCTTTAACTTTGCTGAGGACATGACAACCTCCCTGATGCTGGTGCCTTGATGACATGTACCTAGTACATCCTGTAAAGTGCCTATGATAGGAAGGGCATTCAGCCAGAGAAACCTGTCAGAAATGGAATGTGCTAGCGAAACATGGCCCCAATTTGTCTAGGAGGGCATAAATTAACAAATAAGAACTAACTTGACCCTTGACAATTCTCATTCACTTTGTGCCACCTTGGTAAAGAAGATGCAAAATGATGTTGATGGGATATGCTTTAATATTTATAACATATAAATATGTTATAAATCCCAAATATTAATACTTTATATCAAGGCTGAATATGTTTGGAGTATATTTAAATCTTTATACTTTAATTCTATATTCAGAAATATAAATTTATAATTTTATGTTGGTGTAAAATTTTATTGGAATAAATATTGTCCAATTAAAATTCATTCTAGCATAAATGGTAAGAAGTTTGCTTCCCAACCACATAGTTCCAGGTTCAATCCCTCTTCCTCGGCCCACCAAACTTTTGTGAGTGGATTTGGTGAATAGAAACCGGAAGAAGTCCATTGTATATATATGTGTGTGTGTGTGTGTGTGTTTTTTCTTTCTTTTGAGCCTGGTACTTATTCTATTGGTTTCTTTTTGACAAACTGCTAATAATCTGAATGTTATAGGGTTTGGGCCACTCTCTTGCTCTTCATCAGTTGTTTTTTTTTAACATGGTAGCTAATAATAAATACTTACCTATCTTATCAAGTAGTGTTAGCATTAGAATAAAAGGATGAAGATGAAAATATTAAAATATTCTCCCCTGCTGGTAAAAATGTTACTTAAATAGCCATATGGAGCCTGTTCCTTGTCATTAATTTCAAAATAACTATTTTCAGTGAAGTCAACAGCTCTGCTGATAGTCGACCTGGGTCTTTGGCAGTGGACAGTTCTCAAAAAGAAAGAAAAGAAAACACAATGGAGAAATGATTGTTGTTCTTTAAAGTTTGGTGCTGTAAACTGACAAATGGATTGGTTTCAGCTGTAAGTTGTTGTTTGTTGGAAATTCTATTGGATAACTGAGATGTGTTGCTGTATTTTAGTGCCTTGATAGATAAGGTTATTTCTGCTTTGGTATAGAAATATAGTTTCCTACTTTGAATCTAGTCTAGGACTATGTATATATCTAGGAATAAGATACTTGTTGAAGATTGAGATAAACCTGATTGAAATATAATGGATATCAATATTGTATATATACACTTCAGATATGAAGTTAATTGTATAGGACAGTGGTTCTCAACCATTTTTTGCCCATTTGATTCCTATTTTATTCTACTGGGCTCCCATAGCCATTTGATGTATATAAAAAAATCTTACTGTATTTTTATAATTAAATATTATTAGGAATTGTATGAAAAAAATTAAAATATTTTGTACAACTAATTTATTGCACATAAATTTTTTACAGCAAAATTTTAAATGGACCTCCACCACTCCTGGACCATGTAGTTGAGAACCTCTGGTCCAGAATTGTAATTTTAATGGAAACATATTGTTTATATATATAAACTGTTTTACACTTTTAACCCATATCTGCCCATCCTTGGGAATAAGCAAAGGTCATATTACTATAAAGTAAAATACTGCAGATTGTTGTGAATTTCAAAAGAAGTACATAAAAGATTTAGTTTATTTTTTAAATTCTAATAATGAAATAGCTTTATAAGTTAGATCAATGGAAGCTTTTACTTTAGATTTCCACAAGTATATCCTGTCATTTTTTTTATCATATCTTCTTTATTCTTCATTACTAATATACAGGCAAAATGAAAATTAAAATATAGGAACAGGAAAAGTACTTGGCTGTAAAACAATGCCTCAAAATTATGTTCATCCGACTTATTCTACTGTGGAAAGCTTAGAAATGAATAAGCAAACAAACTTGGGGAAAGTGGATTTGACCATAGTTTCAGGTTGGCCAAAAAATTTTGAGTGGAATTTGTTGGACAGAACCTGCATGTGTACATTGGCAAAGATGTACATGTGTGTGTGTGCGCACACAAGTAGGTCACACTAATGGAACTTTAACTATATGTGTTCAGTTTTCTTGTTACATCAAATTACAGTTTGGAGTGGCTGCCATTCTTCTGTAGAAATGTTTTACTGGTATTAGCTGACACTCTTGTCTCCACAAGTGTCTCCTTTCTTTTCATTCCTGTGCCATCAAAGTCAATAACTGACTCATGGAGGTGTTTGTCATGTACTTTTTGTGCAGAAGACAAAGGTGATTTCCTGTTGGGTTTTTCAAATATCTTTTATATACCCTTGTTGGCTAGTTAGAGACAAGTTTGCAATGCCTGCATGAATGTGGTGAACTCCTCAGTAATTTTTCTACAAAGTGCGAGAACAAATACTACAAAGCATTTCGTTTAGTACTTAAGCAATTCTGCTAATCCATTTTCCAGGTTGGGTATTTTATTCTATCAATTCAGCAAATGATAAATGCCAAAATTGACTACAACAGAATTTGAACTCAGAATGTAAAGTCGCAGGTGTGACTGTGAAGTTAAGAAGCTTGCTTCATTAAGCACATGGTTTCAGATTCAGTTCCACTTCATGGTATTTCAGACAAGTGTCTTCTGCTATAGCTCTAGACTAACCAAAGCCTTGTGAGTGGTTTTGGTAAATGGAGACTAAAAGAAACCAGCTGTGTGTGTTTGTGTGCACCCTTGGCTTAACTTCATGTGATGGTTGTCAACAAATATCAATATTATATTGACAATGCTGTTCATTTCTAGTCATCTGTGAAAAACATGCGGCCATGGGTGGAAATACTACCTTGCTTAGAAACAAGGGACAGTTAGCAACAGAAAGGGCATCCAGTTGTAGAAAATTTGCTTCACAAATTTGTTTGATTCATGGTAACATAGAAAAGTGGGCATTAAAGTGATGATGGTGGTGGTGAGAAAGTGTGACAAATACACTAGGTACTTTTTTCTCTAGTACTCTAATGATTCTGCCATTTTGCTGTCTTGTGTCTCAGTTTTTTCATAGTTAATCATCAACCACACAGGTCCAGGTTATAGGTATTTTATTGACATTTAATATAGCAAAGTATCACACTTTAATACAATGCTTATGATGAGAATTAACCCAAAGAATAAAAAATATAAATGATATGAGACATTGTAGATACTAATTTAAGACAGGAAGTGTTTGGGTACTTTGGGAAAAAGTAGTCAATACACGTAGCAGAGGTTATTTCATCCAAAGTGGTGATTTAATTTGTAGGGATATGGAAATATGGAAAAAGAAATACTTATAAAAAACAGAAAACTGGAACAGACTTGTGTTTGAAAGCTGTTCCCTCACAAAGGATTACAAAAATGTTTAGTTCCATGCACAAAATTATAGAATCTGGAAGATTATATAAGATCTAACAATACCTACTAGTGAATGAAATGGAACAGACTCCAATGAGAATTAATGAAAGTGCAGTAACTTCAATTTACAATACCTACAAAATACCAAAATATATTTATATTTGGTTGAGTACAATATACCAAAATATATTTATCAGATGAGATGACAAAGGACTGAGATACCTGGTGCCTTGCTGTACTTAAGATCCATTTCCCATAGCAGAAGCATTAAGCCTACTCCCACTGGTGAAGCGGATTGGCCTACAAGAGTCTTGTGCCAGTGACACATGAAAAAAACACTAATGTCAGTGCCATGTAAAACTGCTCGAGATGGTGCCATGTTAAAAGCACCTAGCACACTGTAAAGTGGCTGGCATTAGGAAGGGCATCAAGCTGTAGAAACCAAACCAAATCAAACTGGAGCCTGGTGAAGCTCTCTGCCTTGCTAACTCTGGTCAAACTGTCCAACCCCTGCCAGTGTAGGAAACGGACATTAAAGAATGATGATGTTTAAAACCATATTCATATGATAGAATAAATCATGAGATATATATTCTGATTTCTCGTTAACATGGTGTAGTTATTCAACATTGAAGTTACTGCACTTGCATTAATTCTCATTGGAGTTGTTCCAATTTGCACACCAATATGTGTTGTCAGATCTTCCATAATCTTTCAGTTGCTATAATTTTGTTGTTGTTGGGGTGGGGCTAAACTTTTCTGTAATCCTCTGTCAAAAATGGGTCTATTCTTTACTATTTTGAGATTGCTAGAAATAAATGATAGAGAACTGAATGAAAGGAGAAAGAAAGAAAAATTTCTATTTAATTTTATTGAATTTAATAGATATGTATGTCAATATAATTCAGCTTATAATATTCTATTTTTAATTGCAGCTCCTGTTATAAAACTTGAAGTATTTTGTGACCATCGATGCTGCTTCTGTAAACTATCTTCCATTTGGTAAACCAGGCTGTTTTAGCAGCAAACTTTAATTCTATCTCTTAGAAGCCCTCTTCTGCTTTTTCAGTTTCCAATAGCCTAGTGACATTTCTCTGTTGTGCTCTTGTTAACATTCCAGCATAAACTTGCTATTTTTTCTGCTAATCTGTTCTGAGTGGATTACTCTTTGAACGCTGCTGGAGAATATCTGAACAGAAAAAAAATCTATTAAGCAAATCTTATTTGATTGAATCAAGCAAACAGAAGCGAAGCATCACTTGATATAAACTCTAATATGTTGAATGGTTTGGAAATGACAAATTTTAGAATATATCACACTTGCCACAAATTCAACTTGTTGAAACATAATGTTAAAACTGATAATTTATTTTAGATGACAATGAAATGATAATATTATTATTATTAATAATAATGATGGTGATGATGATGATGCTGATAGCTATAGTGTGATCATTATTGTGAACATGGTTAGAAATGAATTCAGAAACTAAATGGTGCTTTTGAAATTGAAAAATTGATTGAAAATTTTAATTATTATTTTAAATATATAATTAACAATTTTAAATGTGGACAACAAGTTAAAATGAGTTGAGAGGAAATGTGTCTTATATATGTGATTTTTTTTGGATGTGTGACCGTTGTTTTGAAAAACTTAGCTGCCCTTTGTTATGATGTCAGTTTTCTAACACCAGTTTAGTTATGAAGAAAGTTAAAAATTCACTTCATTAAAATGACATTCACAAAGCTTCTGTATTATTTATTGCAAAATTCTGTATATGTTAGTGAGGAAGATCTGGACTCCAGAATAAATTTTCTTTTAATATATTATATTTAAGTATATTAAATGTCTAAATATCTGTTTCATTTATTGGTGTTTCTTATTTTATTTTATGATTATTATTTTTACAAAGTGAAAATAAACAGATATAATGCTCTCTCAAATGTATTATACCAGTACACTTCTCTTTGTTTCAAGTATAAACATCTTTACAATGTTCAATCCTAGATTAACCAACAAGAAACTAAAATTATTATGTTTTTTTATCTCCAGCTCTCTTTTTTTATATCTTATTTGCTGGTAATATTGTATTTTGAAAGTAGATGAAGATCAATCAATCAATCATAGTATTTGTCTGAGATTTTACTTTTTTCTTGTGTTAAACATTGTTGAAATATGCCACAGTAAATGTTTCCAAACATTTGCTTCAATCGTGTAGTTATACATTATATATTTTGTTTCCTTTTACTCACCGTTCAGGTGCTGTTCAGCAGAACGCATCAAATGTATTTGCTTCTTATGTGTAAACTTTATATGATTGTTCAATATTTTCACTAGATGTATACTTTCAATCACATTTTCGTTATCAAAACTAGCCTGTATGTGGCTTTTTAAGCATAGACTTCAACACATGGCTAGTAAAGTTAGACTATTATAACATTTCTATTACATTAAATGGTCAAAATACTGATCAGGCAATTGAAAAATGATAATGTAGTCACCTTTTAACATTATAAACAGCACAATTGTGATTAAAATTCTGTGTTTCCATGATGAAGTTTCATACAATATCTGATACTTGCTGACTATTAACTCTTTGATTGCAAAAGAAATTACGTTTATTCTTTGTAAGTTCTCCAGTCATCTTCGGCTGCCATTTACTATTCTGTTCTATAATTACATATTATATACAAAGTCCTAAGTAATATGTGGGAATTAACTGTACCATGTAATTATCATAAAAATGAGTTCAGTCTCGTTTTTAGAACTTAGTGTATATGTAAATACAGTAATATGACTGCTTGTTTCTTAGAGTAACAATATTGCAATTGAAGACAATTGGAGAATTCTTCTTAGTCTAGTGTTTCTTTTAAAATAAACATACAGGAAATTAAATGAAATGAAAAATATATAGTTACGAGTCAAAAAGCATCATATATTACATGTGTAATATTTTATTAAAAAAGTGAAATTTGAAAACCGATTTTTTTTTTTATTAGTGAAAATAGCATTGGTGTTTTCTAACTATACAAGTAATTTTTTATTCTATTATACAGTTGTTAATTTTAACATAATCTTTATTTAATTTTTTTTATACCTCATTTCTTTTTTCTCTTTTTCTTTTGTTTTTGTACCACTCTGATCATTATGGTGCCCGTAAACGTTTCAAACCTCAGTGCAATCCTTTGACCATATTTTGAACTTGCAGTATTTTTCTCTCATGCCTCCTGCCACTAGATTCTTCAGATATCACTACCTCATTAAAATATACAAAACCAACCATGGTAATTCTTGCCTTGCCATTCTCAAATGTGCCTATTGGCAAACTCTACTTCTAGTAATTGATTTTATCTTCAGCAGGATTTTTTAAGTAAATCTTCCTTCCTTTTCCATATTTTTAATATTTAGTTTTGATAGTGGCTTGTGTTAAAGTTTTGCCTTTTTATACACATATATTATTTTACTTTATTGTAAAGTTGTTTGTAGTTGTATTCACCTACCACATCCCTGCTCCAATTTTTTAATATTGATAATTTTTTTCTATTTACCAAGTTACAACACCATTACTAAATTAGCTAAACCAGATGTGTTGTTACTGTGTTAGCTAAATGTGTCATTATGTAGTTAAACTGATTTTTTGCTAAGTTAACTAATCCATGCCAATAAGGTCATAACAACCCCAAGCTGACTTAGTTTATTGTACTTTACCAGTTGACTAGATTGAACCATGCTGGCATGGTTTTACATCAAACTCTCTCTACACCAAACTGATTTACATTGAGTTCCTATTCTTTGTTGTTCTTGAATAAAAGTAGTTTATATTCCCTGATAGATATGATTGCTAACTTTTTATCCAGGGAACTGTATCCTGTTGAAGTTTTTGTCAGATGGTAAAGGATTTAATTAACACTCCAACATATTACTTCCTGAATAACTGGGTTTAACCCTTTGACATTTAAACTGGCCAAATCAGGCCAAAATATTTTACCTGTTTTGTGATCAAATTGACATTAAGAAGGGCATCTAGCCATAGAAACCATGCCAAAACAGACCGGGAGCCTGAAAAGCCCTTCAGCTGGTCAGCTTCTGTCAAACCATCCAACTCATGCCAGTATGGCAAACAGGCATTAAATGATGATGATGACCAGATCCAAACTCTCACACCTACCCTACAATGGTACTCTAAAAGTAAACAATCACATCATTGAAGTCTCAAAGTTATGAGATAATGCATGATTAAGTTGAAACAGTGTGAATGCATAAGCATTACATTATGATATAATAATCTGAATGCTAAAGGGTTAAAGAATGACTTAATTATGAACGTTTCCATGGAAACACTATACTCTGTTACATCTTATAGAGAAAAAAATGTTTTCATCTGAATCCTTTTCCTGATACTAACCACCAATAACTGGAATATTTCTTATTAGCCAAGGCAAGCTGAGTGATATATATCCAGTTTTTAAATACATTGCAGTTTTATTGATGGAACTCTTTAATCCTTGTTCTTATAATTCAGTATGGAAACCATTTGCCAGTATATTTTAAATTAAAAGCAAAACAGAAAAGGAAATACAATAAACCCTGTTTTAAATTACTTTGATACTATTATCACCTAATTCATCCTTTGCTAGTGCATCATTCCAGTTTTCTAAACAATCTGTACTACTTTTGGCATTAGACCAATCTGTGTAAAATGTGGTTTACTATAAAGATCTTTACTCAGCAGTAATAGGTTTAAATACATTTCACAGTATCTTGTTTCCACATTCCATTTTTTTAATTCATCTTCAAATCACTTTTCCTTTCATTCTCAATATGAAATGGTTGTAGGGGTGAACTGAGTATAACTTCATAGTTGCAAGTTACATTTTGTTGCCAAGTTACTTCCTTACTGCATTCATTCATTCATTCATTCATTCATTTATTCATTCATTCATCCATCCATACTTTCTTGTTTTGCTTTTCATCATCATTACTGGCTTCTGAGTGGTGGATGGCAGAAATGGGAGAGCAATTGATTAACTGCCTTCCAATATTTAGATGCATTCTTTTTTATGTTCTGATTTCAAATTCTATCAAGATTGGCTTTGCCTTTCATCCTTTTGGAGTGAATAAAATAATAACAATCAAATTCCAGGCTTGACTGTACCTTTTCTCAGGATTTGTAACCTTGTCCCTATGTTAGAAATAATTTATCAGTAAGTTTAGTGTAAACTGGATATTTTTCCATTATTCTCATATGCTATTTGTTCTTTCAATTAACAAGGATGATTGGCCTAGTTAGCCAAATCAGGATGTAAAGCTCCTGATCATTTAGCTATAAAATACCTAGTTTAGTATTCCATCAAATTACCATACTTCACATCCTTCTACAACAATTAAAACTTAACCCCCGTCCCTGGTGAAGACTATAAAACTACAATTAACATGGCTTATCAAAACACAATAACAGCTGTTAATACCCATTTCAAGACTTTTAAGTATTTGATCTCTCTTCCTGCCTAAATATGTTAATTAAATGGTGTCTCCGAGTGAGAAAGGTTACTTCTTTTTAATCCATTACAATCTATGAGGTTATTAGAGAAAGATGGATTTAATGATTTGAAAGATATGTGTGGTGTGTGTGTGTGTGTGTGTGTGTATTTCTTTAATATCAGAAAGCTATTTTGCTCAGAAGTAGAGTGCCAAGTTTTAAGACTTTGTCTTTCAGAGATAGTCTTTTCAATATTGACTCACACACAGTGTACATTATACAAACTAAAGGAAGGTTTTACAATGAAGTATTATTGGGTTGTGGTATACAGCTCAATTCTGTAACATTACTTTTTTTTTCCTTATTTTTTTTCTTTAATGAAATTTTATTCATTCTCTGCTGTTAATCCTGTTGTTTCTGTTGGCAGTTGGGTGTCATTTTGGACCCTAACAATGATCTAACTCCATATCTGGTTCCATAAAATAGTTGTTGGTACTTTATAATATTTCTGTAGGTTTGGAATCCATATGTTGACACATTTTCAAGTTAACGAAGTTTTCCTAATCACAATTACTAATTAAACTGATTTCTATTCCTAACATCACAATGACCGTGTGCCATGTTGACAGTGTTGGTATTTTCCTTCACCAGGTGTCATCACTTCTGCTCACTGTGACACCTGATATTCAAATCTTCCTAATACAAATGTATTTATTTATTGAACTATTGATGAAATAAAGCAATTAAATGCCTTGAAAATATTTTGTTTTTAATATGAACTCTTTTCTTGTTAACACAGAGACAAACTCTCAGTATGTTAAATCTTAGTTATTCTATTGAACTCCTTGTTGTAAGTGTGTTTTATTCACTTAGATGGCATTGGTCTCACACCATGCTTTCATTTGTCTCTTCCTGAAATGTTAGCAGCCACACCAACTACATGGTGTCTTTAACCCTATTGTTACTGTATTTATTTTAAGATGCTCTGTGTTTCTTTCAATTACTTTAACCCTTTAGTGTTTAAACCGGCCAAATCCGGCCCAATATATTCTACATGTTTTATATTCAAACTGGCAATATCTAGCCTCTCACTCCTAACCTACAATGCCATTCTGAAAATAAACAATCACATCATTGAAACCTCAAAGCTATAAGATAATGCATGATTAATTCAAAACAATTTGAGTGAAAAAGTATTACATTTAACAGAGTATTCTGAACACTAAAGGGTTAAATATAACAAAGAATATAGCAAAATAATTTAGTTATCATTAAGCTAGTGATAGGAACATAAATTGTGACTAAGGTTTGGTGGAAGATTTTAATTCAAAACTTATGAAAAGAAGACATTTTTACTCAGAGCTAGAGCCGGTTTCAGCCGGGTTGGTAACGAAATGGTTAAATAAAAAATTTTAAGATATTTTAAGATGTAAAATAATGAACTAAAGCTTCACTCAAACATCTATCTTGTGCTAGTGTGTCACTGAGGGAGTCTCTCTGCTCAGGTAGCTAGAAATAACAATCAAACTTCCCTCAAATCATTCTCAGCCATCTTTAAAAATAAGGTAAGACACATTAATTAACATAGTACAGAGTACGATGTTATTCCTGTTAAAAAAAAAAATAAGGAACAGTGGTTATAGTTCTACTCAGGGCTGATTTATGATTGACAACATCTGTGTTTGGTCAAGCAGAGGTGATTGATTGAGGTTGTCTTTGGATAACTTGCTTTTTGCCTGTATGCCTCTTTCACCTATAACTACCATCGATTCTACAGAGTTATCAAGCACAGGAAACTCAACCAACCAATTTCTTCAGACAGGTGACACATTTCACTTGCAATATTATCTTTATGTTCTGGTATTTAAAAAATATTCTGAGTATTAAACATTAATAAAGAATTATTTGAAAGGAAACTAACATATTATTTTGAGAAATATAGCAAAAGTGAATTCAAAGACTCAGGATTTCTAATCTTTTAGAAGGATCATCATCGGTCATTGAGGAAGCCTTAACACTGCCTGTCCAGAGCATTTTCATAAGTTTGTCTTAACCATCCATGCTTGTTTTCAGACTTTTAGTTAGCCCTTGTTTCATATGTTTTGAGTAATGTAAAGCTGTCCTTTCATAAGTCTCACGGTACTCTGCAAGTTGAAATGAAATGGGAATGTGTATCATATATAATGCAATATACAAGGGAAATATGACCTGTATATCAGAGGTGATACACAGGGCAGGCAAAGAATTAAAAATCAAGGGGCCTAGTTACTACAGCAACTCTAATCTAAACCTTTCAAACAAAGTAGTTGCTTCATAAACCATGGGGTATTTCTTCCTCATGAAACATGAATACAATCATGCCTAAATTAGCTTCAGGTTCATAAAGAAAGGAAAATAGAAGTGATATTCAAGATTTTCCTAAACAAGTAATACACTTGTTTTTTTATTGGAAATTGAAAACTGGGCTATGTATTAATGCGTTTATGGGCTAGTGCCACATATGTATATATGAATAAGTAGCTAACCAGCCCTATTTTTCTGTGTGAAGAGAATATTTGCTTACAGTGTAGGCATTATAAACTATAGGTTAGTCAAATGGATACAAATCCACATATTTGCATATATATATATATATATATATATATGATATATGCAAATATGTGTGTGTGTGACAGAGGACTGAGATATGTGGTGCATTGCTGTACTCAAGAAGACCCACCCACTACACCAGAATTGAATTGGGATCCTAAAATCAAAGTGCCATGTAACAAGCATTGGCATGGGTGCTGGTGGCACATAAAAAGCACTGGTGATGATGCCATGTAAAAAGTACCTAGAATACTATGTTAGGTGGTTCGGCATTAGGAAGGGTATCCAGCTGTAGAAAAACCAAGCCAAAACAGATTGGAACCTGGTGCAGCCCCTGGCCTTACCAATTCTTGTTCAGCCATCCAATTCATGCTAGCATGTAAAACAGACATTAAATGTTGATGATGGTGATGTATGTGTGTAGTAAAAAACGGTTAGAGGTTTATGTACATGTGTTGTATAAATAAAATATGGATGAAAACAGTAACATCAACAGAATTATTGTAGTGTTTTTAGACAAATTAAGTTAAAATATTATACTTGATTTTTCTCTTTAATTTGTCTAAAAAGATTAAAATAATTCTCTTGTGCATTTTCAACAATTTTATCTATCTATCTATCTATATTCTTTTACCTGTTTCAGTTATTTGACTGCAGCCATGCTGGAGCACCGCCTATATATGGAGTTGAAAAGTTCTTGGCTTTAAGGGTATTATGAAAAACCTGGTTGGAGGCCCAACCTTCCAAGTTCTTTTACAGGGCTTAGAAAAACTGAAGAACCACTGCAATAAATGTGTGAATCTGAGAGGGAAATGTTGAATAAAATCATAACTGTATTTTCTTTTACCCAAAGCCAGGAATCTTTCAGCACCCCCTTGTCCATATATTCCATATATCAGAGCAAATAGTTAAAACATGATCTTTAGAGCAAGTGTTCTCTGCTACGTTCTAACAACAACTATAAATAAAAGGGAGAGAGAATTGTTTGTCATTTATGCTTTTGTCAATACATTCTGCTACAAGTTCCTTGTTGATGATGTGTCCGAGGAATGACAAAGACACCTCTAAATACACATTTGTTGGACCTAATAATGATGCCGTACCCGAAAAGCAGATACAGATGCTATTTTGTGTTCGTCTTCAGTACTGTTTGCTATCAGAAAACCATCGATATACATGGATAGAGAAAAGGCAAACCGCATGTCACAGTATCGATAAAACACTGGAATATCTGCGCAGCATTACGTAGATCAAAATAGGAATTCAAACAATTCAAAAAGTGTAGTAATCGCGTTTATGGAATATCTGCAGACTCGACAGGAATTTGGTTGCATGCCCTCATCAGATCGACCTTCAAAAATATAGACTTTGTACGGGTTTTCTAATAAACAGAAACTGGTTAATGCTAACTTCGGCGCTTGTGCCGCTTCCCTAAAAAGCGACTGCTCTGGAACGGTCGTTAATGATAGCCGGGCGCACTTATTGCCTTTAGACCCTGGCTGTTTTGTATTCCGGAAAGAAAGAAGTGTCTTTTGAAAAAAAAAAAAAAAAATTAAAAAGAACGAAATGATTCTCAATAGCGAGTGTACATGCTGAATCTACAATGGTACTTGCTGGATAAGTAACTGGGATTTCAAGAATGCCGGTGAGCTAAACACCAGGATCGGCTATTTCTGCACCAAGATGTGTTGTGAGGTGACAATGCTTGAACTTGCGCCATCATCGTGGAATCTGTACGGTTTGCTCTATCACCGAAAAGATTTGTGGAAGTATGGTGGGTATAATCTGAGTCTCAGTTGAAAAAAGAGTTTGCACCCTCTGCGATTCTGTCCACCAACTCGGCAATGTAAACTCCTTAGTAGACACATAATAGAAGGAAGTCACTTCAGGAATGGTTGTTTAAATATTTCACCTAGAAGTGTGTTTTCTTTAAGGAGTTTCATTCGTCATAGGAGCTGTGACGGTTTCTTATCACCCAGTTCTTCCACTATTAGGTGTTGGCGAGGTCCATTTAATGCTGTGAAACGAAAGTGTGTTTTATGAGTCTCTTTCATAGCATCTCATACGGGACTATGTTGAGCGTAGCCATCACCAAGTCACGAACTTCCACGATAATGTAAGGTGAAGGCGAAGCGTTTGGGTCGCATCGCTAACGATCCGATTCGCAACAAACTGTGTTTCGATGTGTGCGATCAATAGAGCAGGATCCTTTAGGTACATTTAAAGTAATTGCTGACTGCGTAGTTGCTATATCTGCAAATGGAGGTATCGATGTTTTGTGTACTGTATGATATATAGGTTGGACGGAGTGTTCGCAGAAAGTCTGATTGTTGTAAAGACTGCATGATTCACAGGGATCCCCAGGTGCAACATAGATATTTATTGGGGGTAGTGATGGAAGGTAGTCAACTTATTCCAAGTTTTATTTAATTGTCACGTAAATAAGCACAGCTGTGACGAGTTGGAAAGATGTGTTTGTATTATAATAACAGACGATTCACATTGTAAAATTCTTTTGTCTAGTAACCTTACAGTAATCTGCCAATAAGCGTTTGAATAAATATTTCAAGGTTCACGTGGAAAAAGCTTCTTAACTAGTTATGGTGCAATGTTCTCTGATGGAAGGAAACTATATTTTTTTTCACGGGGATCGCAAATAAATACTTGGCCCAAAGCTTAATTAGATCAATGTAATTAGAGTGAATTAGGTTTGTAACAGGATGAGAGTTCAGGAACCCTGGAGGAGTGTCCGATCTGATCCTGTCACATACAATTTAAGTTGAATAAACGGAGACAAAGTCAGGCGGTCTTCGATAACAGTAAGTGGTGGTTTATTCTGCGGTTACAGGTAAGAACTAGTGCACGTGTATCTCTAGTAGGGAAACTGGCCGCCGAATCCGCAGGACCGGTTGCGATGCTTTCTCGTGCGAGTCAAGACGATTCGTCGGTTCGCTCCCGCTTCGTTGGGGTGAGGTTCTTTGAGTGTAGGATTGTTCCCTGAGAGAAAGTCAAGCCACGTCCGATCGCTAGCACTGCTCATGCCAGAAAGGCCGATTCTGCGGTCAGGCTTTTAGGTTACAGTTCCTGCACATGCGCATGAGGAAAACTTCCGGTAGCCAACTGGAAGTAATCCAATTCTGCGCATGTGCGCTGAAACTTACACAGTAGCGTCACTACAGGTTTATATAGTTCCGCCCCAGTTTCATCTATGATATTGGCGACTTTCGGACAAATTAAGCGAATGAACTTTAAGTACACATTTAGTGAACTAAGGAAACGTACGCAAAGACTCAAGTTTCAATCTTTGGTTATGTGGGATGACGTCAGCAGGTGGGGAGCTGACTGGAACTTGGAGATGACCGGAAGGGGCAGGAGTGACGCTCGCGCTGATAGGGCAGGATTCGGCCTTTTCGATCGAAGTCACGTGAGCATGTTGTTAAGGTAGGGGAGCAGCAGCTGCTATTTCTAGTGTCCGGATCGGGCTGCGTTGAAGGATCCATTACCGCTGAAAGGTCTCCGTCTGATCGAAGAGAAGGTAGATGCCTTTATTTCGAATCTCTCGCGTATGTAACGAAGGATCTGTTATCGCTCCACTGAAAGGGTGTCGATATCCGATCTAGTCACATATAAATTTTATAAAACAATGCAGACGAAGTCAGGTTGAAGGTAAAAGACAGTAGTTCTGGTTTATTGATTGCGATATTGTACGTGTGTCTGGTGGGAGAAAGACAGCCTCTGATATACAGCTTCGTGTTAGTTTGTTGAAGTTGGTTGATGGTCGTTGGCGCTATGTCGTAGCACGAGTGGTTGTCAGAGCCTGTGAATGCACGTCCGATCGCAATGCTGTCTAGCCGAAGTGAGATTTGAGCTTGGCGGGCTTGAGGGAACGTTTTCCCGCACATGCGCATGGGGAAGACTTCCGGTGGCCACCCGGAAGTAGTCCCATTCTGCGCATGCGCGCTGAACCCTACACAGTAGCATCACTACACGTACACCACAAGCTATTTCGGCGCTCCATATAAGACGTCACCACGATGGCAGCGAAAATCAGGATCGCCAGCGATATTATCAGACCCTTTAATGGTGAAAGCGATGTAGTGGCCTAGATACATAAAATCAGGCTGGTGGCAAGACTGCAAGGCATAAGCATTGTGGCAAGTTTTATGGCGTTGTATTTGGAAGGGAGCGCGTTGACGCTATATCTTGAGATGGACAAGGAAGAACGTCTGATCGAGGAGATGATAGAGCAACGACTGAGAGATGCTTACACTGAGTGTGAGTATTCAGCTTTTGCTAAGCTGGGTACGATTAGATGGACGGGAGGACAGGTGGACGAATACGCTGCAGAAGTTCGAAGGTTAGCCACGCTGGCTGGGTTTACAGGAGAAGGGCTGGAGAGAGTAGCGCGACTGGCGTTCGTAAATGGGTTCTCCGACGACGTAGGGATTCACCTACAACAATTGCCCGGGAGTAAAAAGATGGCGCTGAGCGAACTTGTGACTCAAGCCCGCCTGTTGACGCGAAACACTGGGCGGAATGCGATAGCGATGGCGGTAACGGAGATGCGTAAAGACGGATGACGGCCGGAGAAAGACGTGCAGAAGCCTACCGTGCAACGACAGCGGCCGTTCTCAGGTCGGTGTTTTAGATGTCAGGGGTCGCACATGGCGAGGGAGTGTGCGCAACCGGGGCCCGTTTGCTATCGATGCAGGCAGACAAGGCACATCGCCTGTGATTGCGACCAGGGAAACGACCGCGGGGAAGTTGCTGCCTCTTGAACTTTCCCCGCAAACGAGTAGAGTCGCTTCTGGAGACGCTGCCATTAATTGATGTCGTGGCCGAGGGGAAGACGTTCAAGGCCCTCGTGGATACGGGTTGCACGACCACCCTTGTGACTTCAAGGGTAACGAAGAAATGGAATGGGGCAAGTAGCGTCCAGGCGGTCGACGGCAGCGAAATCCGTTGCAAAGGCAGCAACAAGGTAGAGATAGTGGTGCGAGGCGCGACGCTAAGGCTGCAGGTAATTGTGACTGAACGCGTGATAGACGGGGTTGATGTGGTGATGGGGATGGACGCCATCAACCGCCTCGGTGGCGTCAGTATTGTGGGAGATGAGGTCACGTTCAGAAGCGTGGGGGGCGTCGTGCACTGCGAGTCAGGATCGCCAGAGAGAAGAGCCTCGCGAGGGACTGCGCCGCTTACACCATCGAGGACAAAGATTTTCAGGCGGTGGACGATAGAGTGGCGATGGAAGGACGAGCCCCCGATGCTGAAAAACAGAGTGAGCTGCTACCAGCATACCCTGAAAGGTCACGCCAGGGTCGAGTTTGAAGACGAGGTGGAAAGGTGGATCGAGGAAGGGGTCCTTGTCCCTTGTGAGGAGGAGGTAACGAGAGGAGTACTACCCCTGATGGCGGTGGTGCAGCCTACGAAGCGAAAAGTCAGACCGGTACTGGACTTCAGGGAGCTAAACCAGCATATATCGTGTCACACGGGAGGTGAGGCGACAGACGTTTGTGGCGAGGCGTTACGTGCGTGGAGACAGTCGACCAAGGCAGCGACGATTGTCGACTTGAAATCGGTATACTTGCAGCTCCATGTGAGCGACAAACTGTGGCGATATCAGCTGGTGCGGTACAAAGGCCGGACGTACTGTTTAACCAGGCTGGGTTTCGGACTGAATTCCGCTCCGAAGATCATGGCGGCAGTGCTTAAGTCCGTCCTAGGGAAAGACGGCAAGATTAGAAAGGCCACCAGTTCCTACATTGACATTTTGGTGGACGAAACTGTAGTGCCAGCCAACGAGGTAGTTAGACATCTGGAGAAGTTCGGACTGATTGCGAAGCCACCGGAGTCGATGGAAGTGGGAGCTGCACTGGGGATGAAGCTACGAAGAGATAGATCGAGTGAGTTGGTGTTCCGGAGAGGGAATGAAATCCCAGAGCTGAGTTCCAGCGTCAGCAGGAGAGAGCTGTTCTCGGTGTGTGGGAAGTCGGTCGGTCACTACCCGATCGCTGGATGGCTGCGCACGGCGTGCAATTACACCAAGAGACGAGGGAGGGGGAGAGTTGGGGCGACAAGGTGGCGATGATGCAGTAAATCCTAGAGAGGACGAGAGCGGAAGACCCGGTCAGAGGGAACTGGTACGTGCCCAAGACGGAATGCGGGACCGTCTGATGTGATGCTAGCAGTATAGCGATAGGGGTTGTGTTGGCGATCGAAGGCGCTGCGGTGGAGGACGCGGCCTGGCTTCGGAAAGCAGATGACTTCAACCACATCAATGTCGCCGAATTAGACGCGGTGCTGAAAGGGGTGAACTTGGCCCTGAAATGGGGGCTACGCACAATTGAAATCCGGACGGATTCGGCCACTGTGCTTGGCTGGGTAGGATCGGTGATTACCGGTGAAAGGAGAGTCCGGACGAAAGGTACCGCGGAGATGTTGGTGAAGCGCCGTCTAGGAGTTCTAGGAGAATTGATTGCCGAGTTCGGACTGAAGCTGAACGTAGTTTTCGTGCCTTCGGAGAAAAACAAGGCGAACGCACTGACCAGGGTGAAAAGGGCGTGGTTGGAGGAACCGGAGGAGGCTCGGAAAGGGATAGCTGCGGCGTGTCGGTTGGATGACTCTGATATGAAGAGACTGCATGCTATGCATCACTTGGGTGTGGACAGGACCCTGTATCTGGCGAAGAAAATTGATGCTAATGTCACTAGAAGCATCCGGAAAGTGGTCGGGAGCTGCGACAGGTGTCAGTCCATTGACCCTGCTCCGTGTGGGCATGAGCAAGGAAACCTTTCGGTGGAGCACAACTGGTAAATGCTAGCTGTGGATGTGACGCACTACCGTCAGTGAATGTATCTCTCCATGGTCGACTGGCTATTTGGAGGGAGTTGAGAACGGGCATTGCTGACGAGATTGTACAGATTTTGAACGGGATATTTTTAGAGATAGGTCCCGTGGAAGAATTGCTAATGGACAACGGGGCAGCGTTTCGTTCGGAAACATTCAGGGATATGCTCGACCGGTGGAAGGTGCGTCGCTTGTTTAGAGCTATGTATAGGCCGAGCGGTAACGGGATCGTAGAGAGGCACCATCGGACAGTCAAGGCTATAGCGGAAAGCGGGCACATTTCGCCGCTTGAAGCAGTTTTTTGGTACAACTTGTCTCTCCGATCCGGACAAGCTGAAAAATCTGTGCCACAGAGAGCTGTATTTAAATATGAATGGAGACACCCGAGTAAAGCGCCGGAGGGCCACGCGGAAGAGAAGGGACCCGCTTGCGTGAAAATAGGGGAGGAAGTCTGGGTTAAGCCACCAAAGGCGCGCTGTACGTCTCAATGGAGCAGAGGAACGGTGATGGTAGTCAATTCCAGAAACAACGTCTCCGTGGATGGAATACTGCAAACGTCTTGGACCTTCGCAGGATTATCGCTTCGTCGGACGACGATTGTGGAGAGGGGGAGAACGAGGTGCCTAGCTTGAGAAGATCTCGACGCGCAAGGCACCCTCCCAGTTGGATGGTGGACTACGACACGGAGTAGAGAGACTGTGATCTTTAAGATCAGGGTGGCGTGTGGGATGACGTCAGCAGCTGGGGAGCTGACCGGAAGGGGCTGAAGTGACGCGCGCGCAGACAGGGCAGGATTCGGCCTTTTCGATCGATGTCACCGAGGGAGTAAGACGCGTGAGCATGTTGTCAAGGTAGGGGAGAAGCAGCTGCTATTTCTAGTGTTCGGGTCGGGCTGCGTTGA